>NW_006295269.1:3832826-3836778 GCF_000327345.1 Myotis davidii | reverse complement strand
ATATATTATAAATTATAAACATTAAAGTACACATATGTTGCATGGATTTTTTCAGTGTTGTATATTTCACAATTTTTAAAAGCTTTAAACAGAAGTGTAAGCTTTGAAGTCCTATAGCTCTGAATGCACATCTACACTCAATTATTCACAAGCTGGTGAATTTAGGCAAACTACTTACCCTCTCTAAGCTTCAGTTTCCTCTTTTGTAAAGTGAGGATAATGACAATTATAATAATAGCACAGGATAGGACGCTGTGTCAGAGAAAATGCAGTCACAGTGCTGAACCTAGCACTGAGTGGGCCTTGGGCCGAGGCTGCCCAGCAAAGGCTCAGACACTGCCCCACATCGTCTCCCAGAGGTGCACACCCCGTGTGTAGTTCCACTTGACTTTTCACCCTTAGTAGACAGTGTGCAGCCGCTCATACCGCCGAGGGGCAGCACACAGCCAAGAGTAAATGCAACCTCTTACCGTGACTAGGGCTCCACGGATCAGGAGATGCCCTCACAGCCGAGGATGGGCAGGTTTGATCCACAAAGAAAGCTAGCAAGTGGGCACTGGAACATAATTTGTGGGCCATCAGTCTGATCCCAACAAGAGACCATAAGGGAAGTGCAATCGTAACCCTTTATAGTGAGTAGAGAGGAATTTATGGAGGCATGGAGCAGTACAGGAGAAATCATGCAGACTTTGGATTCTGTATGACAGTTAGAGGGTTCAAATCCTAGGTGGGCCACTCACCTGCAATGCGGCTGCAGTGGATACTGTTAGTGACTGCCCAGTATCTTTTCTATACCATTCTGCTGTCTCAGCCAATGAAGGAATCCCACCTCTTTGACAAGGAGCGTGTGATCTAATTCTCCCCAACAAGTGAGAGGACGCCTGAAGCGAGGGTTAGAGGAAGAACTCCTCCTCAGAAGAAGACAAACAGGTGATCTCTGGATACTGTCTCTCACCCAGAAAGACTGTCATCTCAGTTTCAAAGTAAAGGCACAATCAGTGCCAAAGCTTTTGCAGGAGAGAGAAGCAAAGATGTCAGAACCTCGCCCACCTCGGCATGTCCTAGCTCTGGAGTACCTGGCATTTGGAATAATGAGTCCTTTCTTGCTTAGGCCAATTTGAGGCCAGGTTTTTTACTTGTAGCCAAAATCATTCTAGCTAAAAATGACCTGAGTGTGTGGATTTCAGTTCCTAGAAACTGGATTATTAATGCTGACCTTGCCCAGTTGTGAAAGGTTTAGCAAAACTTTAAAGAAAAATTATCAAAAGCAATTAGGACAATGCCTGGTACTTATTACGTATCCAATAAATGGTCCCCATTTAAAAAAAAAACTCTTAAAATGAGTTATCATAAAAACATATTAAAGTTTTTCTTTATTCAAAAATTCATGAAACAGACCTTAGTGGATGTATTCTTATGCCAGAGCTAAAATGGACCCTTATAGATCACTAGCTCAGCGGTTCTCAAACATTCATGTGAAAGATTCCTGTTAGAATGCAGAGTCCTGGGTTTTAACCACAGACTACATCCAAGCAGGCCCAGTAATCTGCATTTTAGCGAGTGTTCTAGGTGATCCTGATGAGGTGGTCTCAGAATCCACTTGGACCTTTTCCACTTGACTCTCCCAACAGCCTCCCTAGCTTCATTACCTCCACTTTCATGGCCACAGTCTGTCCATCCAACAGCCACAGTGATTTTTTGAAAACTGAAATCTACTCACATGGCATCGTTGCTCCAAACCCTCCATTGGTGAAACTCAATTAAAATGCTTAACTGAACAACATATCATGAAATAACCTTCAGTCCCCCTCCTCAATCCCAATTACTTATAATACAGTAAGACCCTGCCATATATCCATCAGGTTACAAGAATTCCACTTAATGAGGAATTTCTTTTAATAAACCTAGTTTGACTTACATGACATTTATTTGCATTTACAAGGATCATTTTCAATAGCTCATGTCTTTTGAGCAGCTGGAAGCTGAGAAACATCATGCAAGCAATCTCACATCTGTACACTTGATGTCAGTGGGCTCATCACAGTTTGCTAGTTCATAATACTGATTAGAGTATCACTTTCATTATTTTCATTGATTTTTTCTGTATGCTTTATAGGACTTGCATTAAAGTGTCAATTACATAAACACTGAATATCAATGAATACTTGGTGAGTACACTTTTAAGTGCAGGATAGAGGCCTGGTGCATGGGTGGGGGCCAGCTGGTTTGCCCTGAAGGGTGTCCCGGATCAGCATGGGGGTCCCGCTGGAGTGCCTGGCCAGCCTGGGTGAGTGGCTGATGGCTGTTTGCAGGTTGGCCAAGCTCCCCAGCAGGGACCCTCACCCCATGAGGGTGTGGCCAGCCTGGGTGAGGGGCTGATGGCTGTTTGCAGGCTGGCCATGGCCCCCAGCCACTCAAGCTCCCAGTGGAGGCTGGCTGGAAGCAGGTATCTGGGATTTATTTATATTCTATAATTGAAACTTTGTTGTCTTAAGTGGAGGCCTCAGCCAGCCAGGGCAGGTGGGAAGCTTGGCTTTCCCCCATTGCTGGGGCAACCAAGCCTCCTGCTTGCTCCAGCTCCGTGGCTGCTGGCCACAATCTTAGTTGGGTTAATTTGCATATAGTCACTCTAATTGGCTGGTGGGCATGCCTTGGGGCATGGTGGAGGTGTGGTCAACTTGCATGTTTCTCTTTTATTAGATTAGATAGGAGTATAAATTTGTATATCCTTTCTGGAGGTCAATCTGAACAAATGTCTTAAGAATTTGGTTGATTCAGTAAACAGAAATGTATGTTCAAGAATATTCAACGTAACATTAAAAGAGTGGAACAGCCCTGCCACAGTGTGGCTCAGATGTTGAGTGTCAACCTATGAACCAGGAGGTCATGCTTCGATTCCTGGTAAGAGCACATGCTGCAGTTGCAGGCTCAATCCCCAGTGGGGGGAGGCGTGCAAAAGACAGCCAATTGATGACTCTCTCTCATCATAATGTTTCTATCCATTTCGCCCTCTCCCTTCCTCTCTGAAAACAATAAAAAATATATTTTTTTTAAAAATAGTGGAATGTCAAAAATAACACAAATGCCTACTAACAAGCAAGTGACAAAATAATGAGGACATCTATGTGAGTGAAACTTCCTTTTCATCCATATTCTTTGGCATCAGAAATATTTGCAAAAATTTTAATGCATAGGTTAGTACTCCTCATTTGATGTCAGATGGGTGGGAACTAACAAATTATCTAATTAGTATGATCCTAATTTTGTCTGAAAGATGCACACAAACATACTGCATACATGTGCAAAGTAATGAAAGGTCCTCATTACTGTCCACCTGGCTTTCTCTAGAGCACAGAGCATCATTATGGTCTTGTGATATGTTTCTATGGTTTCCAAGTTTTTACAGTAAGTGCGAGGTAAATCTTCTTACTCAGAAACAAAATTAGGAAATACATTACACTGCCCTTCAAACAAGATAGCTTCAATATCAGATACCCATAGGTTTTCTCCAAGACTATGTCATTTTATGTCAGCAACTCAATAGCTTTGAAATATTATTTAATTATCAAAAAAGTTTTTAAATATATTCTCAAATTCTGCCCTAGCTGGTTTGGTTCAGTGAATAGAGCATTGGCTGTGGACCAAAGGGTCCCGGGTTCAATTCCGGTCAAGGGCACATACCTTGGTTACAGGCTCCTCCCCAGCCTGGGCCCTGCAGTAAGGGCTCCTGCAGGAGGCAACCAATCAATGTGTTTCTCTCACATAGATATTTCTCTCTGTCTTCCCCTTGTCTTCCATCCTCTCTAAAAATCAATAGAAAAATATTCTTGGGTGAGGATTAAAAAAAAAAAAACCTAAGAAAATATTCTGGGGTTTGGACGTTTTCCTTTCCTTATCCAGAGATAGTTCAGAGATGCTTTTCTTTTTAAAATAAATTTTTATTGATTTCAGC
>NW_006295269.1:3831138-3832688 GCF_000327345.1 Myotis davidii | reverse complement strand
TTCTCAAATTACAGGCAGACTGAAGTTTCAGCATAAAGCTAAATTCCACCTGTCGAGCCAGACAACATCCTATTTTGAGAAAACTCCATGAACAGACTAGAGATAAGAAAGCCAGACTTGTTGGACAAAGAAGCATACAATATCCAGATACTGACAACGTAAGGATTTTTTTAATCAAAAGGCTTTCTCTGAAACAGCTTCCATACCCAAATGAATATTTTAGAAAAGACCAGATTTTTGGCTTTGCTATCTCCCTCAAATAGTTTCTTATCTTATTGAGTCTTTCATTCCTTCATTTCATACCACAAAATAAATGACCACCAAATATCTATGGCCACCAGGTGAAGTCTGGAAACTAAACACAAAGTTAGGATTAGAACCACCACCAGAAAAGAGTGTTCAAACATTCTATCTTCTGTGTAGCTGACCTTGATCTGTAACAAAAGCTTTCCCAACTCTGCCTGGGCTTATTATCAATATTGCCATTTAGCACAATGAAGTCTAATGCACTGAAAAGCATGCTAATAACGATAAATAATACAGAAAAGGAAGTGCCAACCACCTCCCCATCCCTGAAGATTAAGAACAGATATTAAACCACCAACTCTTCCTTTCTTCTCTACAATCTATTCCACATCATGCTGATTAAAAAGATCCTCAGGTAAAAGGGCTAAGAAATTGGATTTTCACACGTGGGGGGAAATGGTTGAAAGCAATATCCAATTATTCTCGCAATTAAATTTTTATCAGTTATTCATGGGCATTTTTATTATGTACTTTTTTTTTTAATCGTTGTCTGAAGATACTTTTTCCATGGATTTTTAGACAGAGTGGGAGGTAGGGGTAAGGGAGAAAGAGAAACACTGACTTAAGAGAGACACATTGATCAATAGTCTCAGACACGCACCCCAGTGGAGGCCAGGGATTGAACCTGCAACAAAGGTGTATGCCTTTGACCGGGAATTGAACCCATAACCTTTCGGTCGGCGAGCCAAAGCTCTAACCACTGAGCACCGGCCAGGGCTCATGGGCATTTTTTTTATTAAATGAGAAAGAAAATTATTATCTCAACTTTTCAAGTTCCGATGATGCCATCCAGATACCCAAACTTTCTCCTGGATAATTGAAAGCTACTAATTATTCATCAAAAGCAGAAAACTCCTTGCCTTCAATTAATTGTAAGCTCTGTTCACCAGTGATTGGACATATGCAGTCCATGGACCCTTCAGGAGCCAGATGCTGGAGATTCAAAGATGACAGAGACTCAGCCACTGCAGGAAGAGATGACACTGGGAAAACGCAAAACATCACTCCTGCCTCTTGGGCTAAGTTGCAAAGACAACAGGTGAGTCATTAGGTGAAGCATCTGCAGCACAAGGACATGCAAGCCCAGGGTCTCAGGGCCCTCGCCACTAAGTGTGGCATAGACACCAGAGGCCACAGGCAGGAGAAGAAAAGAGAATGAGGCCCAGAGAGCGTCATCAGAATGAACTGACTTCCCAAACTGCCCAGCTGTGTGGCATTTATCATGTTATTTAGCTTGCTATTTT
>NW_006295269.1:3810716-3830420 GCF_000327345.1 Myotis davidii | reverse complement strand
GAGTGAGGTAATTACAGGTTGCAAATGGCCGGGACATTCATATGCAAAGGCCTCTGCGGCAGCCTGGGTGGGCGGGGTCTCAGGGAATCCGCCGGTGGAGCAAGCGACTATGGCGGAGCCGCAGACCTGCCCTAAGGATACGCGCGTCTCAGTGTCCTGGTGAGGGCTGCAAGCACCTCTGAGGGAAAGCAGCCCCCAAGATCGCCTGCTGCCAGACCGTCCAGTTTCTCCCCGCTTGAGTCCCGGGTCCCCAGAGACTTCCCGGAACCGGAGTTCAGAGCCGTCGGGGGCTTGTGACTCCCTCCGGATTCAAAAGGACAGCCGCGTCCTCAGGTGCCGGCCCCTTTCCGCGCGCGAGCCCCGCGAGAGCCCCGTACCTCTGCGCTTCTCTCCTGCAGCTTCTGCGGGTCTCAGTGTGCCTTTCCTTCCTTCTAGTTGTAGAGTTTACAGTCAGCCAGGCTTCCTGTGGTTCTGGATGAAGTCCGTGTTGTTTCTCTGAGGTATTAATCAATTGTTGTGAGCGGCATTAACTTCCCGGTGTTTATCTCTGCCGCCATCTTAGTTTCTCCTTGCTAATGGCTTTTCATGGGCATTTTTTTTATTAAATGAGAAAGAAAATTATTATCTCAACTTTTCAAGTTCCGATGATGCCATCCAGATACCCAAACTTTCTCCTGGATAATTGAAAGCTACTAATTATTCATCAAAAGCAGAAAACTCCTTGCCTTCAATTAATTGTAAGCTCTGTTCACCAGTGATTGGACATATGCAGTCCATGGACCCTTCAGGAGCCAGATGCTGGAGATTCAAAGATGACAGAGACTCAGCCACTGCAGGAAGAGATGACACTGGGAAAACGCAAAACATCACTCCTGCCTCTTGGGCTAAGTTGCAAAGACAACAGGTGAGTCATTAGGTGAAGCATCTGCAGCACAAGGACATGCAAGCCCAGGGTCTCAGGGCCCTCGCCACTAAGTGTGGCATAGACACCAGAGGCCACAGGCAGGAGAAGAAAAGAGAATGAGGCCCAGAGAGCGTCATCAGAATGAACTGACTTCCCAAACTGCCAAGCTGTGTGGCATTTATCATGTTATTTAGCTTGCTATTTTAAGGAAGCACACGATACCACCCAACCCTCCAGGATGCCCACATGTACAATATGTCATGAGACTGTCCAGCCTGCCGGTGTGGCTCAGTGGCTGAGTGTCGCCCCATGCACCAGGAGGTGGCTGGTTGGATTCACAGGTCAGGGCAAATGCCTGGGTTGCTAATACTACTGATACCATCCCCATCATTTATTGAGACTTTACTGTATGCCCAGCACAGCTGACACATGAAGAAAATTAAATTCTGGGAGCTTATTTAAGTTCCCTGACCAAGGGCCAGGATCAGAACTCAGAAGTCTACCTTAAGAGCCTGTATTTTGTTTTTGTTTTATTTTGTTTGCCTTTCTATTAATTTAGTTACTATTTTGTCCGCAGCTTCAGATGTCTAAATGACAAAATTGTAAGATATTTCAGTGTTCGCGATGATTTGGCATACATACACACTGTGAAAGGGTTCCCCGCTCAAGTTAATTAACACATCCATCTCCATCTACTCACGTTCCCCTTTTTGTTGATGAGAACACTTACGTTCTCTCGTAGAAAAGTTCAATTACAAAACACAGTATTAGCAACTATACTCACATGTTATAAACAGATCCTCAGAACTTATTCATCTTAAAGCTGAAAGTTTGGCCCTAACCGGTTTGGCTCAGTAGATAGAGCATCTGCCTGCAAGCCCAAGGATCCTGGGTTCAATTCCGGTCAAGAGCACGTACCTCGGTTGCAGACTCCTCCCCAGCCCAGGCCCTGTAGGAGGCAACCAATTGATTTGTTTCTCTCACATCGATATTTCTCTCTTTCACGCTCTTTAAAAATCAATGGAAAAAACATCCTCAGGTGAAGATAAAAAAAGAAAGAAACTGAAAGTTTGTGCCTTTTTCCTAACCTCTCCTTATTTTCTCCATCCCCCAGGCCTGGGCTTGGGTTTTTAACCACCAAACTATATATATACTGCTTCACAGTTTTAGTTTCAATATTTGCTACTAAAGCTGAATGAGAACAAAGTCTTTAATACACCAGTTTGATTCCATATAACAGCCATACACAAAACACACACACACACACACACACACACACAGATTTCTGTTCCCTGTGAGCATAAAAAAGGTTTTCATTCCCCATGTGGATGAAAAAGGAGCCACACACTAGAACTGACAGCTCAGGGAAGGCCTGCATGGCGGCCTCACAAACTCAGAGACCAAAAATAACCACATAGGAGGGTCTGACATAAAACTTCCGAACCCAAAGCGAGGCATGGCTGGTAGTCACGTCCCAGGCCTGTAGCCTCCCTGACAAAGGTCACTCTTTACCTTAACTGAGCTGCTGTTGTCTTTGTGCATCGAATATAACAGAGCTTGGAATGTCAGCTAATTTCCTCTCCCAGGCCCACAGGGCTCACCCAAGTGCGAGACCACGGAGCCCTCACTATTACCTCTTCCCTAACACCATCTCTGTGCGCTGGGAATTCAATTATGATCTCTCTTGTACCCACCCATGTAAAAGAAGCATGTGTTTCTCTGTTTCACTTTTTACCCAATCCCAGACAATTCCCCACTTTTGCTTTCTTCCACCCCCTTAATCTACCACCAATGGAGTTCATATAACCTCCTTACTTCTGCTCCTTTGCTTATAATGCATAAAATAAACTGCAAAACTGCCATTCTACAGAGCAGCGATCACCAACCTTTCAGACCTCACGGACCACCAGCAGTCCGTGGGCACCAATTGGTGACTGCTAATCCAGAGCATTTTCTCAATCCATTGGGTTTTTGCCTCCTGGCAATTATTGTCAGTTTGGCTCAAATAAACTCATAAAAATTCTCCATAAGTTTGGAGAACTCATTACCGCCTGCCCCCAAAAACGGGCCCTGGCTTATGTGTTGAGACTAAATCATTTCCAAAGTTGCTTACAGTCCTAAGATCCTATAAACAACTGATAAAAAAGAATTACAATCTATTTTGGGGATTCTTTAGAGTCAAGGAAAAGCTTTTACCAATTATTTCCCTAAGAAAGCACAGAAAGGAAGCTGAGATAAACCAACCAGTTATCAATCACCTGAAGCCAGTTCAGCAATTTTATCTGATCAACATGGTACTAGTATAAACGCTACAAGGCTATGACTGATGGAAACATTCTCCAGGTTCCTGTGTTCCCTTATACTTCAAAACTGCAGGAAGAAAGCTTCTAAAGAGAAAATGCATACACTGATTTCACCGAGATACTAAGTTTTGAGAGCAATATATTTTTAATACAGATGGATAGACAAGCTCAGTAGGGTTACTGGCCCAGGGTCCATGGGAATATTAAGCCAAATGTTCAATATCTCATTCCAGAATCTCAACAGTTCTTAATTCAGAAAAGCTTAAAAACCAGGGATGCCATGCAGAGACAAACAACTTCTGAGTTTACATCAAAAACGAAATATATCCAAAGACCCAAATACACTGATGTCACTGGACTCAGAAGCTGTAAGTGCCCTGGAAGGGGAGTCAGGGACAAAGGTCCAAGTCCAGCTGTGACCAAGGCAGCGGCAATGGGCTCCCACAGGGAACGTCTCTGTGACTCAGGTGCACTGTCATGTAATTTGCTTGTCAAAGACGCCTAACAGTTCCAAAATTCCAGATTCCATCAGAACTAAAGTTAAAAGTTATCAAAACAAAATTAATTCAGTGCAGGAAGGATAGCTTTTCCAACAAATGGTGCTGGAGCAAATGACTATCCCCAGGCAAAAAAAAATAAACCTCAACCCAGTCCTCACACACACAGCCAATTGAGTGAGGACACCGAGAACACTACCTGAAGCCCCAGTGTCAGTGGCCAAAAACAGGCCCAACGGAACCTCTCTCACCTCTGTGACATCGGCCAGCACCTAAACCAGAGAGGACTCATTCCTGACACCCACTGCCACTTTTCCCAGAAGCCTTCACCCAGGGCAGTAAATCTACACAAGGACATGGGTTTTCACTTTTAGTTGGTCTCCCATAATTCCACAGACGATCACTGCTGCTGATTTCCATCCACTATGCACTTTTATTAGTCCTTTCAACTGCTGCTACTCCTTTTTTCTTTCATTATAACCCTCAGAATTGATTTCACTTTTATGTTCATTATTGTTCATTTATAATCAGCTTTTGATTGCATGCTGATTATTCTTAAATTTCAACTTTATACTCCTGAAGAAAACAGAGCTTGGTATTATGCTCTGATCACAAAATCAGATGGATTAAGTTATATAACTGTTTTTTAAAAGGCGTGAAACACAAGTTTCAAAATGCAGTTCTTTTGTTTAACCTTGAATGAGCTTTCTGAATAAAAAGAATGGTGAAGAACTGGGTGAGATTTAAAAAAAAATAATAATGAGGTTTTTGTTGTTGTTTTTTAAGTAAAATGAAAAGTACCAGAACTTACATTTGAATAAGCAAGGCTCTGTATGTATTTCCATTGTAGGTACTGTTCAAAATACTCCTAGAACACCTATCTGGGAAGTGGTATCAAAGCATGTGCCACATCCTTGGAATATGTGTCTCAACTGCAACTATTCTTCCTTTAAATTGACTCCACTTTCAGAAATGGCCAGCGCTTCCTCAGCCCAGCTGGAGAATGAGGTGGTCGGACACAGTGTTCTGATTTAAATAAGTACATAAAGCGTAACGCAGGACGGACCGTGGTCATGGCCCATGAGCTAGCCTTCCGAGCAGCCACAAAAGGAGACGTGCAGCTCGAGGCTAAGCTCAGGTTCCAAGCGCCTGGGGGAGAAGCTCAAGATAAGCCTGGCACTAGCACAGGGCACCGCCAAGGCCACGGTGCTCACGTCCTAGGGCGGCCGCGTCATCTGCCTGCATCTTAGCACTGCTCGGGGTTTCCCACAAACTCAAGGCAAGACCCTCACCGGCAAAAAGATTCCGCCTTCCTGAAGACTCTGATGATGATGAGCATTTTTTAGCAAAGAAAGCATTTTTAATAAAGATACGTACTAGTATATTCTTTTTTAGACGTAATGACATTGCCCGTAACAGACTACAGAATAGTACAAATATAAGTTTTATGTGCAGTGAGAAACCAAAAGCTTCGTGTGACTCACTTTGCTGTGACATCCGCTTGACTGCAGTGGTCTGGACCCAGAACCGCAGACTCTGGGAGGAAATGCACCGCCTCTCAGTCTGCAGCTGGAGCCCGAGGCCCGGTGTGCTCAGGCGGCGCCTTCGGGGCGAGGGAGAGCCTGTGCGCCTCTCAGCTTCGGGAGGCGGCGCAATCTCTGGCCCCGCTCTGCCTTCCTGCTCAGATGCTGTTCTCTCTGCCTGCATTTCGGAGCCTAAAGCTGCCCTTTGCATCAGGACGAGGCCCACCCCAAGGCCCTCACCTTAACGAGAGCACCTCTGTAAAGGCCACCTCCAAATCAGGTCCCATTCTAAGGTGCTGGGGGTCAGGCCTTCAACATAAATTTTGGAGGGGACACAATTCAACCCACAAAAGCACAACTGAATAGACCAATGTGAGCTGTTATCTCCATGGAAGCCGTTTGAAGTCTCTCAGCCAAGGTTTGCTCCCCTTTAAAATGGGTGCAATGAGGACAATAGGAGTGTCTACCTCCTAGGGTGGCAATGAGGACTCAAGGAGGTAACCCTCAAGGGCACAGCCGCGGGCCTGGCCCACTGAACGGGCTTGATACACGTCAAGTGTCTACTTCTACGTGTACCCAATGTCAGGGTATCCAAACAGACAGCATTCGCAGCCCCTGTGCAGGTGAGTCCAAGGGAAGCTGTACAGCTGTTCTCCCGAGAGCCCAGGAGCCCTCACACCAAGCTCTCCTGCTGAGCTGCCCATTTCTCGTCCGGCTCCAGACTAGACCAGACGCTCCTCAAAGGCAGCAGCTGCCTCCCATGCCCAAGCTCCTACCCACCCACGACCTTCTGCCTGACAGTGCACCTGTTGTGTATTTAACAAGTACTAGTATCCATGGGAAAAATAAATGAACATGAAAATCTAACAGTAAAGGTATTTCTTAACAGACATGGGAAATAAAAAGTGTAGCCCAAATGATACAGCAGACACCGTTTCTTCTCAGGGGGTTATTAACACGCACTATATAGTCACTGCGCACCCATGCTTACAGCAGCATCAGTCACCAGAGCCAGTTCTTAGGTGACCCCTGTGAAAGGGTCATTCGACCGCCAAAGGGGTCGCGACCCACAGGTTGAGAACTGCTGGTATAAATGAATAAAGTGTGCCATGCAGACATAGCAGTACCACCCAGCTTCAAGGAGGAAGGAAATTCTGACACATGTCCCAACATAAGTGAAACTTAAGGACATTATGCTAAGTGAAATAAGCCAGTCACAAAGGTCAAACGTGGTCTGATTCTAGAGTAGTCAAATTCACAGACAGAGAGCAGAATGGCCGTTTCCAGGGCTGGGAGAGGGGGAAATGGGGAGTTGTTGTGGGGGTTCAGAATGAGTCACCCCAAGAGGTGCCTCTGTGGTATGTGGGTAGTTTTGAGCTAAAGGTAACTTTAGCTTCAGGTTCAAGACAAACTTCCTGGAAGAATTTGAATTACAAGTCTTGCCCCTAAGAGATGACCAGGGATAGTCTTCTGACCTATCCATAGGGCAGGGCAAACTTCCATTTATCAACACCTGCTCTCATCACCCTGCAGTGACCCTTAGAGCCCCCACGGCCCCTCGCCTCAGCCCCATCTCAGGGTGTCTTATACACCCATGGTCCCTTTCTGTCTCTGAACCTCTCAGGCATGTGTGGTCTCTGACTCTCATGTATGCGAGGTCCCCATACAGATGCATGGTCCCCATAAAAATAAATTTATTTTCTCTTGCTAGTCAGTCTCATGTCTACTTAACTATTGCAACAGCCAGAAGAGCCTTGAGGGTGGAGGAAAGTGTCTCCTGTCCCACAGTGCCTAATGGGTATGAAGCTTCAGTTAAGGAAGATGGAGAAGTTCTGGAGATGGTGGTGATGTCAGTACCACAATGTAAATGTTCTATGGGAAGAAGGGGCCACATGCTACCCGGACAAGCTCAGGGGAGGCCTGCGTGGGGGTCTTGCAAACTCAGAGACCTAAAGTCACCACAAAGGATGGTCTGAAATTAAACTTTAACTAAAAGCAGTTGTGGTGGGTAGTTGCGTCCTAGGCCGGTTTCTTCACTGACAAGGTCAACCTTTACCTTAACTGAGCCTATCTTTTTGCAACTATGATAACATACCCTTGAAATGTCTGGGTAACTTGTAACTTCCTTTTTCCGGACCCCTTGGGGCACAACCTAATGTGCCTGGGCACCAGGACAGAGACCACAAATCCCTTCATTGTTACTGTCATTATGTTCATTGTTGACTGTGAACTATCCTGCACCCACCAGTATGTGTCTATCATTTTACTTTTATCCAATCCCAGAGGTTTCCCCATTTTGCTTCCTCCCGCCGCTCTAATCTATCACCAATGGATTTCATGTAACCCACCTACATCCCTCCTTTGGTTGCTATGTATAAAAATAGGTGAAAACCGCCATTCTCTGGAGCATTAACCCAATCCATTGAGATCCTGCTTCCTGGCAATTGTCCACAGTTTGGCTCAAATAAACTCACAAAAGTTCTTACAGGTTTCAGTGTTTTTACGTTGACAGTACTTAATGCCAAAAAAAGGGAAACTTAAACATGGTTAAATCATAAATTTTATATGTATGTTTTACCACAATAAAAAAGTAAATAATATGCCCTGGCTGGGTAGCTCAGTTGGTTGAAGCATCTGCCCGTACACTGAAAACTCACGGGTTCGATTCCAAGTCAGGGCACATACCTAGGTTGTGGGTTCGATCCCTGGTCGGGACATGTGCAGGAGGCAACTGATCTCTCACATGGATGTTTCCCACTCCCTCTCCTCTCTCTTCCTATCTTTCTAAAATCAATAAAGGCATGCCCTGGGTGAGTATAACAAAAATTTTATGTGAAAAATATATGCATTCATATTTTTAGTAACTTTAGAAGTTTGAAAGGCAAAAACAAGGTTTTGGAGACTTAAGGGACATTTGCTCATCCAAACTTTGAATTAAAAAAGCAGTTCCTTTCCTACTTCCCACCACCCCAAAATTCAATCACAAAAACACTCCTCTGCATTCATAGTTTTCCTTAAATTACAACAATGTTATTTAAAACTTTAGTCACAGGAAAGGAAATCTCTTCGGACCTATTAAGAAAGACTGAATTTTTTTGTGGGAACTGATCCATCCTGTAGCACAGAAGACAATATCATTAAGAAAGGAGTACTGTAACTCATGGATTACTAACAACATAACATTACTGATATACTGCTAATTATTAGGAGAAATGAAATGCCATATGCACTTGGACCATCAAATGGAAAGTTTAACTCTACAAGTTTCCCCCACATTTAGTTATATTTTATAAAAAACACTACAGGCCTATTGCAGGAAGATTCCTGCAAGAAGATTCCTGCAAGAATAGGGCTTCCAGTGGCTGGAGCCAAGCAGAGAGGGGAGCGAAACCAGCTGAGGCAGGCTTCGCTCCCACTCCAAGCTGCTCCTGCTGGGTTTCCCCTCCCGCTCCCAGGCACTGTGGTGGGTTTCCTCTCCAGCTCCCAGGCCCTGTGGCGGGTTTCCTCTCCAGCTCCCCGGCGCTGTGGCGAGTTTCCCCTCCCGCTCCCAGGCGCGTGTATGCCAATTAACCACCATCTTTTAGCTCTATAATTGAAACATTGTATCTTTTGGAGCTGTTTCTTCAGGAGCTCAGAGGCCCGAGCGGCAGGAGGGGAACATTGTAGTCCCTGTCACTGAAGCAAGCAAGCCTCCCTGTTCGCATCAGCTGCCTGGCTGCCTGCCGCCATCTTGGCTGCCAGTTAATTTGCATAACTCGCTGATTAGCCAATGAAAAGGGTATCGGTCGTACGCCAATTACCATTTTTGTCTTTTATTAGATAGGATTATTGATGTAAGAAACATGCAAACCTGTGAAAAACAAAATTTTTAAGCCAAGTTTATTTGTTCACTTTTCGCATTCGCTTCTCGGCCTTTCAGCTAAGGTCAAGTGAAGGACTGCTCGGTGACATCCTTGGCCTGAGAGTCTACCCCACACAACTGCAACCAACGCCTCCCAGGGCCTCCCGCCCCTGGGTCAGAGGCCTCCCATTCCCCTGGTTTCCTGTCATCAGCCTAATTGGCTGACCGGGTGGAGGGCACAAAGGGCCGCACCACCTGACAGGCAGGCGCATCCCAGACATGCGAGCGCACAAAGGTGGGCAGGGCACTAAATCCATCAAAAGTCCTGGTGCTTCTGCAACTAGAAATGCCATTCATTTAACTTGATGGTTTAGCTTTGCAAACTGCTAAAGGAGGGTTTCTATTAGTCGTCTAGACAACGTGAAATTAGCCCCGCAACATACAGCGTTGTCAGACTATGACCTTTCATTCCTAAAAGGAGTGAAACGTAAAGAATTTTTTAAGTTTATTTAGGCCAAACTGACAACTTGCTGGGAAGCAAGACGTCAACTGCTCTGGAGAGTCAGTCTGCAGTTTCCTGTGTGCATCTGGAGGTAATGAGGGGACTGGGAAAGATTACATGACGGAGGGAGAAAGCAGGTGGGGTGGGTTGGACTACAGGACAGTAAGACTATGTGCTCTCCTGAGGGTGGTGACGCCTTTGGGGTATCACTTCTGGCATTTTAAAGGCATGTTAACCTAGATGCACAAGAACAACTGGCTTAAAACCACCCACTACAGAAGATACAGGCCTGGGAGTGACTGCCCACCGTGACCTGCCCAGTCGGGAACTCATGATTCATTACAGGACCCCTTTTGGTCCACAAACGGCACAGTTAGAAGACCGGTTTTATACACTCACGAAGCCTCACCATAAACCGGAATCAAACAGAACAGAAAGCACCGTGACACACGCAGTGTGCCCTGCCAGCTCTCTAACGTCCCACTGGGAAAACCTGCCAGTCAGCCTATGACAAGATGCTGAAATATGAAAAAGAAAAGACGATGTCTCCCAACAAAGCACAGAGGTAATTCTCACATAATCACAAATCTATTAAGTGCTGAGAGCCAGCTCTGAGCCCAGAGAGTGTGGTTCCAGTCCCGGTCATGCCCCTCATCCTGGAATAATTAACAATGTTCCCTCTACTCCCAATGGGCTTCAGCTTTACGGACTCAATACTAAGTCCTCCTCCTCATGGTGTGAGTGACGTGGACCTGCGGGCCCTGCTGTCCCGGGACTCACGGAGGAGCCAGCAGCCCTGCACAGGCAGCTCCTGACTGCACGGTGCCAAGTGGCCCAAACAAATCCTCGCTGGGAAGCACAAAATGGAGGGGCATGAAGCCCCGAATACGGCTCCCAGCAAAGCGGAGGAGGTGCCCCGGCCTGTGGGGAGTCTGTTGTCCACATCTGTCTGGGGAACACTCACTTGGCTATTTGTACGGATGAGATGACTTCCCATGACACCCCATTTCCCCACTTAGTAACTCTTTCCTGAGAATTAATTAATTCCCAATAATTACTTTTCATTGTGATCCAAAGACAATGTTCTAAAAGGCCATCTGCCATCACCTTAAGCCTGGTACATTAGTCCAGCGCCAACCAAAACAGGGAATAGTAAGAGAATCTTCAGAAATGTGGGAATGTACAAACGGAAGCAAAGCAACATGACCTTGAAGAGAAGACAGCTTAGCAGCAGGTTCGTGGAGCACAGAAACACAGGGTGCTTTAAATGGACCGGCCGCCCCCCAACCCTGCACTCAGAGCCCTGCTCCTCAGGGTCACCGTGCTGCTGGTCCCCAAGGCCTCCCACCCCAGCCACCAGCGGGGGCAGAGGTGGGTACCTCATGCAAAACCAGCCCAACTTTCAGCCGACCAGCAACCCTAACCTGGGTGCAAAAGGATGCCAGACCAGGGAGACTTTCTTGTTACTAGAACTGTAACTTCCTGAGACAGAAGCTGGACGATGTGTGCGGGGCAGGGGCTGAAGTGGGCATGGGAATGGACAAGTCACAGGCAGGCAGAAGTCACAAAGATGTTACCATGAGTATGCGGCCAGTGAATGGAACCGAAAAGCAGGGAAGCCAGCATCAAGGAAGACTGGTCTTGAGTTCTAATATGCATTGCTTTCAATAAACCTTTTCCTGCCCTGGAGGCAAGTCCAAGGTCTCACACCCTCTCGCTCAGGGGCAGTGCACGGCCTTCATCACCTTTCTGCTACATGGCAGAGGGCAGAGGGCAGCATGGGGACCCAGCAGGGAAATCGGGGGTCTTGTCCAGGGCATCGCCTTAACAGCGCCGGTCTTTCTCCTATCCCATCACCACCATTGAGCGCATTTAGTTCAGCAACTATAAACCTGTTTTCAGGGACAGTCTTGTTGCACCTGTTGTCCCGGTGAAATTATTCACAATGCTCAAGCTCACACTCAAAAGTATCCCAATGTGGCAATAAAATATGTAGTCACCCTAATTTTAGTTCAAGCCCCATTTCTCCCATTTTATGTGCCATTGGAGGGACAAAACTGTCAACCGATCTATGACACAAGTGTACAAACACTTTCCGTTTTCAGAGACGCTGAAATGTGAGAAAGAAGAAAGGGAGGCCCTGACTGGTTTGGCTCAGTGGATAGAGTGTCAGCCTGTGGACTGAAGGGTCCCGGGTTCGATTCCGGTCAAGGGCATGTACCTTGGTTGCGGGCACATCCCCAGTGGGGAGTGTGCGGGAGGCAGCTGATCAATGTTTCTCTCTCATTGGTGTTTCTAACTCTCTCTCCCTCTCCCTTCCTCTCTGTAAAAATAAATAAAATATATATATTTAAAAAAACATACACAAAAAAATAAAAGTGATGTTAAAAAAAGGGAGTCT
The DNA here is from genome assembly GCF_000327345.1 of Myotis davidii. Taxonomy (NCBI): domain Eukaryota; kingdom Metazoa; phylum Chordata; class Mammalia; order Chiroptera; family Vespertilionidae; genus Myotis; species Myotis davidii. The sequence goes on along the minus strand of NW_006295269.1, from coordinate 3,818,449 downwards.
TAGATGATGTGCTATAGAAATGTACATCTGAAACCCATTTTATTAACCAATGTCACCCCAATAAATTCAATAAAAAATAAAACTACAAATGAATCAAAAAACAAAGAAGAAAGTGAGTCTTGTAATAAACTGTTAAGTGTTGAAGAACACAAAGGTAATCAGGGTCGAAGGCAAGATCTGAGCGCAGGCAATCTGGCCGCAGTCCTGCTCACAGCCTGTTCTCCTGGCACAATTACTAATGGCACTGGGTCGCTGGGAGTCCCCCAAGGATCTCCATTCTGTCATTCCGCCACCCCAATGAGCAGCATGCAGAAAGGTACCCTAACGCACAAAGCTGCCCTCGACATGCCAACATCTAACCCTTCGAGGGCTCCCCACTGTCCTCAGAACAAACACTAATCCACTTCCAGATTCACAGGCCTCAGCAGAATTTTGCCCCTGCTCATGTCTCCAGCCGCCCGTCTCGCTGCCCCCCACTTCAAACCCCACGTGGCAGCCCCGAGGTTCCCCAGTGCCCTGGAGTCACAGTCGTGGGACAAGACAGCCCAGGAGTGGAACTGGGACAAGCACGTGGAGAAGCTTGCACAGACCTATTCTTGTGCTTTGCCGTGTCTCCAATATCAATTCAACTTTACACCAAATCCTTCCAATTTCTAAAGTAACAATAAATTTTAAAGGTGAACGTGAGAAATCTTCTACTCATGATTAATGCCTAAGTGCTATTCATTTGGAGTAATTTCTAGGAAAGGGCCACAGCTGGCCACATACTCAGCACAGTGATCAAGGTCTGAACTCAGGCCACCTGGAAACCACCCTCCATTACCGTCGCCCCAAGTCTACTGTGCAAAGCAACGCAAGTTCACAGTTTCTCCCGCGTTCCTGAAACCCTGAAGGCCGTCTTTGTACTGGGCAGGCAGTGAAGGGCAGGTACCAGGTGCCCTTTGGGACATGGTGTGATTAGTTTGTTCTTCCTCCCTCCACCCCCACCTCAAATCTTTGATGCACATGAAGAGCCGTGGCTACTAAATCAACACCAGGATGTGCAAACGTTTCTGGAATGAGCAGCAGCAAGGATGGTGCAATTGAGCTGCCTCCCCACGTGGCCCTCCCACTGCCACCCTGAGCCCCATCAGACCTTTGCGCCATCTGTGGAAAGTGTCCCCCAGGGAGGGCATTGGGGCAGCTCCGCCGGTGACGGGTTTGTTGCCAATCCCCTCTCAGCCCCAGCACTTGAACTCTCTGTACCTCAGGTTCCCCGGATGTAAACTGAGAATAATCACCCCCGTTTCACATGGTTGCTGCCAGGATCAAATGAAATAAAACAGAAGCACCAAGCCAGTGCCTAACCCTCATATGGCAGCAAAAATAACTGTTTAACAATTTGGGAAATGAAAATTATTCTAGTTTAATAAACCTTTAAAAATGCAAATTTAGCTTCAAATCCACTGCAAGAAATAATCGCTGAGCCCACCATCTAACCATAATGCCAAATGTCATACACATCATCTTAATCTTTGTGACCATCTGTGAGAATTATTCCCTTTCAGAGAAAAACTAATTGAGGTTTTATCAATTCAATAATTTGCAGAGCAAGAACCTGACAGACCAGAATTTGAACTTGGTTTTCTCTGAACACAGAACTCATTCCCTTTTCTCCTCTGTCACTGCTTCCCAGACCCCACAGCCAGGGAAAGGGGGAGCCGAGCAGGGGCCTGCGGAGGACAGCGGCTCAGTGGTGATAACACAACACCTGAGTCAGCACAAACCCAGCACTCGGGGGGAAGGGAGGGAAAAGGTAAGCATTGTGTAACCGAATGTCAGCCCAACAGGATCCCGTGGTAACCTAGCGAATGCTTTAACAGCAGAAGTGGCGTATCAGCCACGGCAGGTGGCTGGCCGCACTGTGATTTTAAGCCAGTTGCTATGTGAGCCCTTGTGCCTCTGTTCCCTTACATGCCACATGAAGGGAGCACAATCTCTCCTGCAGTGATGCTGTTAGGGTGAAGACACAACGTACAGAACTACAGTCTGTCGCAGAGGAAATGAATACTCCTGTGATTATTATGAAAGCCCTTTCACAACTAGACTTTCCACGGCCCCTTCTCCCTCGCTTGCCTAAGTTACCTGGATGGTCCCTCACCTTCTGTTACTCACCTGCACACTCTAGAGCAGCAGTTCCCAACCTGTGGGTTGCCAACCTGTGGGTCGTGACCCCTTTGGGGGTCGAACAACCCTTTCACAGGGGTCGCCTAAGACCATCAGAAAACACATATATAATTACATATTGTTTTTGTGATTAATCACTATGCTTTAATTATGTTCAATTTGTAACAATGAAAATACATCCTGCATATCAGATATTTACATTACGCTTCATAACAGTAGCAAAATTACAGTTATGAAGTAGCAACAAAAACAATTTTATGGTTGGGGGTCACCACAACATGAGGAACTGTATTAAAGGGTCGTGGCATTAGGAAGGTTGAGAACTACCGGTCTAGAGCAAACCGTGTGCAATGGCCCCTCTAACTCCCCTGTTCTCTCCTCCGCCTGTGCACGCAGTCCACTCCGTCTGGAATGCCTCCCATCTCCACCTTCTTCACCAAACTAACTCCAGGTACTATTTCCCAAAATTTCATTAGTGTATCAATTTCATCATTTGCTCAAACATATACAAATCTCTTAAGTTCTTCAGACAAAACATTTCTATCAAATAAAAGAAAGCAATGTATCAACTGCCAATTCCAGATTGAGTAGTAAAGAGAGTTGAAGGACGAATGATCTGAGGTTACTTACGTAATTTCTTTCCCTCCCCAAAATACAAGGTATTTCAGTGGCTTTCTGGGCACTGTGCCGGCAGAACTGGGCCAGGGTACAAGGGCAGTGAAGTTCTCACTCCTGTGGGCCTGTGAGCACCACCACCCACCATAACAGCAATGTTTCATTTATAGGAAACAAAACCAATCTGACACAGGAGCTATGCCTTCGAGGCCTTCCCCACACAGGTTAATAGCTGAGCCTCTAACTCAGCGGTTCTCAACCTGTGGGTCGGGACCCCTTTGGCAGTCAAATGACCCTTTCACAGGGGTCGCCTAAGACCATCCTGCATATCAGATATTTACATTACGATTCATAACAGTAGCAACTTTACAGTTATGAAGTAGCAACGAAAATAATTTTATGGCTGGGTCACAACATGAGGAACTGTATTTAAAGGGCCAGGAGGTTGAGAACCACTGGTAAATCATCTGAAACGGGTTTCCTTTTCTAACAGCAGAAATCATAGCTGTACTTCATTTCTTAAAAAAAAAAAAGAAAGGTCACATCTTCCTTTTTCTAGGCAAGAAGGCCGATACAGGTGAAGTCACAACTTCAGTGCAGCCTCCACAGCCACGTTTAGCTGGTAAGAACTTGCACATGACCTTTAGTCCTTCCCTTCTGAAGGCCGACACACATCACCCTCCACCGCCCACTTCCGGGAAGAGCCGACAGAGAAGCTGCAGCCACCCGTTCTGAAGTTTACACGTTTCCTCCAACTACATACACCGCTCCCAGGTCCGGACAGCGCTCTGGGCTCCGCGGAGAAGCATAGGCTGGGGCCTGGGTAAGGAGTTTCCCACAATGCCTCTCTCTGTCCTCTGACAGAACAGCTCTGCGGGCTTCACCCAGCTATAGGAGGGGAAATGTACCAGAGGCAACAAGACCACACCGAGAACCACGATTAACCATTTAAACGCAGCGCCCTCACCAAGATGTCCACTAAGCCGGGCGCGATGGAGCGGGTGCATCTCATGCCATGGCTGTGCCTGCTGTACTCACTGCCATGTACCACCGCGCCCTGTTCTGGCTATTTGGACTATTCAGGGTCTATCTGCCAGATTTTGGGTCTGTGAGAAGAAGCCTAACCATATAGATCTAAACTTTGCCCTGAAAGGTTTGAAAACCAGCCTAGCTGGATCCAAATAGAGTGCACAGCAGTCACGAACATGCCTGCTGAGGGCATCTAGCACTGGGACTCAGAACCAGCTGTTTTTACTAACTGAACAGCTCTGGGCAAGTCACTAAGCCACTCTAAGCTCTTAAAACACCTTATCAGACCCTACAAGTCTCCACAAGACCTGACCCCTGCTGACCTCTCAGAGCACTACCTGCATTTTCCCCAACTGCCTGGGCATGCTGAGCTCATTCCTACCCCACGGCCTTTGCATTGCTGTCCTCTCTGCCTAATACACTCTTCCCCAGAGTTTCACCTGGCTGGCTACTTTCGTTACTCAGTCTCTGCTCAAATGTCAAAAAGTCAGCGCCAGAATCTCATAAACATAATGTTGAGCTATGTGAGTGCATGTTATATAATTTCATTTACATGAAGTAAAAAAGGAACAAAGTCAGTGTGTGGTTGATATAAGTCAGGGGAGTAGTCACCCTTTTTAGGGGGAAGGTAGTGAAAGGAAGGAACACAGGCGGTTCTTTGGGTTACTGCTAGATGATTCTTTTCTTGATCTGGATTTGGATTTGGTTACCTGGGCATGTTCAGTCTGTGAACTCAATGAGCTGTTCATTTACAACATACTCCTCGAAGGCCACCTCAGCCTTCTTCCGGAAGGTCATCCAGAAGGATGTCCGGTCTAATTAGCATATTATGCTTTTATTATTATAGATATTTAGTATGTGTGTTATATTGCAATAAAAAATTAAACCAAAACTAAAAAACTACCTCATCAAAATGGTTTCCTTAATCATCTAATCAATACCACCCTACTGGCGAAGCTATTCATTCTCGATCCTGTGACCATTTTGTTTTCTTCATAGCATTTGTCACTGGCTGAAGCCATCATTACTGTTTCCGTATGTATGACCCAGCCCCTCCCCACTCCCATTAAAATAAAGTATGTGGCCAAGGGCTCTGCCTGCCTTGGTCACCACTCCCAAATGTCAGCCCCTAGAACAGTCCTGTTCTACCTATAGGCCAAATACAAAAATATATGTAAAATAAGAAATGACTAAAGGATGTAACATCAATCAAAAATCAAAACAGTAAAGCCAAGAAAGGAAATAAACTTTCAATGGCATTCTCATTAGGAAAATGTGTCAAATGTTAAATTTAACTATGGGGAGGGGCTAGATGAAGTGTCATGCTATGGGTCAAAGTTACTTCTCAAAGCCGACACTAGTTCTTCTATCTCTGTACACCCAACAGTTTTCACAAGGACTGGTACAAAATGGGTCTGAGCCAAGAGTGGTAACAGATTTCTGAGATACCTGGTGAGGATTCTTATTTTGTGGGGAAAGTGAGTGATGTTCAATTGTACATTAGCCAAGCTGGTTAGGTGTAGTCCCATGCACTGACACATTGCTGGTTCAATTCCCGGCCACGACACATACCTGGGTTTGATCCCCAGTCAGGGAGTGTATGGAAGGCAGCCATCGATGTTTTTCTCTCTTTCTTTCTCTCTCTCTCTCTCTCTCTCTCTCTCTCTACCCCCACCCCCACCCCCACCATGTCCTCAGGTGAAGATTTAAAGAAAAAAGAAGTATCCAAGAATGTGAAGAGTTCCTTACAAGTCACAAGCAATACTCACCTACTCTTTGGGGGGGGGGGGGGGGGGGCGGCAATTCCAAGATGTTTATAAAGAAAATAAAACTGTGTAGCAGTGCTAGTGAGATGGATGTAATATAGTTACTACTAGTATCCAGACTACCATACATGCTGGCTAATGCATTTTTTTAAAATATATTTTATTGATTTTTTACAGAGAGGAAGGGAGAGAGATAGAGAGCTAGAAACTTCGATGAGAGAGAAACATCGATCAGCTGCCTCCTGCACATCTCCCACCGGAGATGTGCCCGCAACCCAAGTACATGCCCTAGACCGGAATCGAACCCGGGACCTTTCAGTCCGCAGGCTGACGCTCTATCCACTGAGCCAAACCGGTCTTGGCTGGCTAATGCATTTTCATGAAAATATACACTCACAAGGCAACAGCCTGATACAAGGGAAACTTAAAAGTAAGCCTTTTATTCTGTGATCAGCTGTGTCACACTCTCTTTATAACCTTGAACAGTCATTAAAATTCTTTAGGCCTCAATTTTCCTGCCTTTGAAATGAGCTGGTTGGACTAGATGCTCAAATATGCCCATTTTCTTGGACAGTTCTGACTTTTAAAAATAACAATAAAACGGACTAATTCAGGCAAGGGAGTGTCCGTTAAAGCCAAAATCCGTTATATAATAAAGTAGGTTTTTCTTGCCCTAACTGGTTTGGCTCAGTGGATAGAGCGTCAGCCTGCGGACTCAAGGGTCCCGGGCTCAATTCCAGTCAAGGACATGTACCTTGGTTGCGGGTACATCCCCAGTAGGGAGTGTGCAGGAGGCAGCTGATCGATGTTTCTAACTCTCTATCCCTCTCCCTTCCTCTCTAAAAAATCAATAAAATATATTTTTTTAAAAAGTAGGTTTTTCTGAATGTGTATGTTAAAAATTGACAAAGTACTTAGTTTACCTTTTACTTATGTAGACACATTTGTGTAATTAAAATTAAGTATGTATGAAAAGTTAAGTTTCACAGTTTTCTACTGTAATTTTAAATATATACTGAATAGGTCTAGTAAATGCATACATTCACCAAGTCACACCAACCAACAACAGAACCAATTACAGCACGTGACCACGGACTCTTGGATTTAAATATGCACGCTATAGTTGTAGATATATAATATTTATTTATGAAGGTGAAATTACTAGTGTTTTTCCCAACATATGGCCTATTTGCTAAAATGTTAAACAGTGAATTAATAACAAAAAAACCCTGTGAATTTAATTATAAGCAAATCTTGGTTAAAAGCATTTTAAAAGTAACAGGGTGTTAATTTTCACATTCCACATACAGACCAGAAATTTTGTCTGTTAAATCCAAAGTCCGTTAAATCGAGGTCCACAAAATCAAGAGTGTACTGTTCTCTCATCTGCTAAGCCTTCTGTGTACACAATAACACATCATCTACAAGTGTGTATGTAAGTCAAGGTTACCAGATGGAATTAAGAGACTGGCGATCTGTGTACCTAGTCTTCTTGCCAAACCAAGGTAGCTCTCCCCCACCAGGTTCTCAAGCGCTGTGTTCAGGCTCCCATTTCTTGGGTGGGCAAGCAAGAAGCCCTACAGGTCAGCTAAACACTGTGTTTCTCTGTGCCATTAGTTCCTCTGCTTTCGTTTTCATGCCCTAGGCCCCAGTTCCTTATCAATTCAGGCTCCACGCACAGTTCTTGTTTTCTGTCACACCTAAATAATGACTGGGACTTGATCACCTGCAGGCATTCTCCTCACTCCATATTCCCAGTTACTAGCGATTTTAATTAGACAAAACCACTGTTCCTTCCGCTATCCCACCACACTGTCAAGTGCCTAGGAAGGATGTCACAGTACTAAGGACTATCACCTTTTTATTTACATTAACAAAAGGAGAGAAATGAGAAGTCAGGAAATGGAAGGAGAAAACAAACAAAACAAAGCTTCGCGGATGTCATAATTAAACAAAGCTCAAAGTAACTCAAAAAATCTTTAGTCGCTATCTTTAAATTTCCTGAAAAACTATACTATGCATATCCTGGTTAAAGGTGCACGGGTGCCAATTTGCTTCTCATCATTAAAGTGGGAAAATGGACAAGCAAGTGGCTCTGCTGTGGCTGAGCCCACAGTCCTTTCTGCAGAGGGAAGAGATCAGGGAGGGAGGGAGCTG
>NW_006295269.1:3794679-3809771 GCF_000327345.1 Myotis davidii | reverse complement strand
TGCGGGTCTGAGCAAATGCAGATGCCCCGCAGCCCTGTGACCCTAGGGCTTCAGTTGTCCCTGGAGGATGGACAAGGGACTGCTGCTCCTGGCAGTGAGGGCTCCGAGGACCTGCCCACACTGGCACCACCTCCCAGTGACCTCTGCTCTCCTCCAGGGTCGCTGAGCCCTGCCTGGTGGTGACTTTTGAGCTGAGACCTGAAGGGATCAGGAGAGCAAGTGGATCTGGTGAGGCTGTTGGAAACCCTCTACATACTAGGGAGCTTTTTCTTCATCCTTAATGGGTGATTAATGCTAAACTATTGAAGGATTCGAAGCCCTGTCCTCACCATCTCAACAGCAGACATTTGGAGTTTACCAACCCTGAACACTGATGTGTAATAAAAATTATTGTGGCAAATGTGTTCCATACCTACCAAGCACTTTACAAATATGAACTAATTTAGTCAACACAGCAACCTTTCCAGTAGGTACCAGTTTACCTGTAAGGAATTTTTGTGAGTTTATTTGAGCCAAACTGTTGACAATTGCCAGGAAGGGGAATCTCAGGGGATTGAGGTAATGCTCCGGAGAATGGCAGGTTGTTTTTTGTTGTGTTGTTTTTTTTTACCTTGTTTTAGCCTTTACAATCAAAGGAGGAGACATAAGTGGGTTACATGAACTCCACTGGTGATGGATTAAGGAGGCTGGAGAAAGCAAAGCAGGGAAACCTCTGGAATGGATAAAAACTAAAATGATAGGCACATACTTGTTTTACACAGACGGATACAGGATAGTTAGCCCTCAATGATTAACATGGTAACAATGAGGGAATTTGCCCTGGTGCCATTAGTTGTGCCCTAAGGGGGTCCAGAGAAAAGGGAAGTTGCAAGTTAGCCTGATATTCTGCAGGTATGTTATCTTAGATGCAAAAAGACAATAGGCTCACTAAAGAGAACAGTGGATCTTTGTCAGGAAAGATACTGGCCTAAGACATGACTACCCACTATAAACTGCTTTTTAACTAAAAGGTTTTCATTTCAGACCAGCCTTTGTGGTGACTTTAGATCTCTTGAGTTTGCAAGACCTCTGCGCAGGCCTTCCCTGAGTTAGTCAGGTTAGCATGTGGCCCCTTTTCATCCACAAAGGTTTTGTTTGTTTGTTTTCTTTTTAGTTTGAGAACTAAAAAATGCAAACTAAGCCATAGAGAGACAAACGCTCAAGTTTCTTGGTAACTCAAGAGACAGATTACTCTGCTTTCCTCCACTGGGTTCCTAAAAGCTAACCAATCGTAGATGCAGGTGTGTCTAAATGCTGCTTCCAGAGAACCTAGACACACTGGTGCAAAACCCATTTTCTACGAAAGGTCTGGGTCAGCTGTGACATGTGGAAACATTGACTAAGGTCAAATTAAACAGCTACTCTATGCTTTTTCTTTGTCAAAATTGCAATGTAGACTGCTTGAACAGAGACTGGGTGGACGAAGGGGCCACATGCTAACCTGACAAGCTCAGGGAAGGCCTGCGTGGCGGTCTTGCAAACTCAAAGACCTAAAGTAACCTCAAAGGATGGTCTGAAGTTAAAACTTTAGGTTACTTCACAGCCTTAGTTTGTTTCTCTGTGGAAAGGGGATTATACTAGACCCTATTTTGCCAAGGAGATGTGTTCTCAAGTTCTTGAGATACCAGTGGCTGTTATCCACCATGCCTTCTTGACTCAACTAAAAAATTTCTTCTTTGTTTGTTTTATTAATATCTACATCTGTGAGCCTCAGTTTCCCCATTAGTAAAATGAAGGCCAGGTGTAACAGCATCTTATGTGAACTGGGAGTTAACAATATAGCATTTCTCATAAACCTGCATACATTGTTGAGTTCTAAAACTCCATGAGCAAACTTTGCATTTAGAACACACTGCCTACTCTGTTTCCTAAGCTAATCATCTCAAGAAGGAAAATAAACAAAGAGTAGGCCCACACTCCTTCTCTTTCATCCCAGCAGTGCTGCTAACAGTGAAATAATGTACTGGTTTTCACATCCACGCTGATTTCTCCAAGGACCCTGAGTTGCCAAAGAGGCATGTCATGAAACCCAGCACCAGGGTAGTGCACCCAGCAATTCCAATGGTTGTTTGTCATTACCTTTTCTTTTAAGCATAAAAACCATTTGACAAATACAAACTCATTATAACCTGCAGAAAGAACTGAGTAGAATTCTTAAAGAAACAACCCTAATTGTCATGAATAATGTATTTGAGTTCATGCTGCTGCATGTCAGAAATGAAAGTCACTATTAGGATGATGAAATAAAGGGCATTTATGGAGTTTGTTCCATTATTTTTGAGTGGATAACAAATTTCTTGAATTTATAGGCAAAGAAACGTTGGCTTTCATTATGTACACAGGCGATGCCTCTGCTCTGTTTGTGACGGCCGTTTTTAACCAATGCTTCAGTTGTTCTATTGGCCCAGAAAGAACTGCCATTGTGCAAATGTTATTTTCCCCTCTTCAATATGCATGAGCATGACTAATTTTAATGGCATTTTTCAGGAGCTTATTTAAATTATAAGGTTCCCAGAAAAAAGGAATCCACAAGTAAAAGCATCTCTTCTTCTAAAACCACAGTTGGCTCAGGAGAAATTCTCACTAAATGCGTGAGAGAATTCAGGGGAGGCAAGGCCACAGCAGTGTAGCAGGTCTAAGTTAAGATGAAAAAGAAAGAAGAGAAGGAAGCTCATGAACCGGAGAAGGAGCAGTAGGGCAGTCAGCGGGGAAGACAGTAGGTGGAGAACAGGAAGTAATGACAAACAAGGGAGTATGGAGACAGATGGAGAAGGTAAGAGCAAAGTGAAGAACATTACACAAAGGACAGTGGACAGACATGGACCGAGAGAGAAATGGCGCCAGATTATGGGGAAGAAGTTCCCTTCAGAAACAAAACTTGCATTCCCTTGCCATCGGTAGCCTGCGTTTAGCATTTTCAGTATTACTGCCTTCTTTCATTTAAATACTAAAATAAAAACTGAAGGAACATTCCATTTCAAGTGTCCTGGTTCCTTAGAAAGCAAGCAGTCACAACAATGATCATACAGAATTGCCTTTCAGAGTTTTTTTAAAATGTCTTTGGGGCCATAGTCTCTAGAAGTTCTGATTCAGTAGGTGAGTAGGCCCAGGGATCTCTCACCCCACCATTTTTTAAAAATATATTTTTATTGATTTCAGAGAGGAAGGGAGAGGGAGAGAAAGATAGACACATCAATGATGAGAGAGAATCATCTATCAGCTGCCTCCCACACACCTCCTACTGGAGATCGGGTCTGCAACCCAGGTATGTGCCCTTGACCTGAATCGAACCTGGGACCCTTCAGTCAGCAGGTCAAGCTCTATCCACTGGGCTAAACCAGCTAGGGCCCCACCATCTATTGTAGATGGTCCACGGTCCAGGGCTGGAGAGACATTGACCCAGAAGGGGGAACTTTGAGAAGACTGGAGGGAGAGGGCAGCCATCATGCAATTCCCTTCTTTCTCATTTTCCTTTCCATTTCTGACGCACTTCTACTGCCCTCCTTAAACTCTCTGTCCAAAGTCTCCATCCTGTGCACTCTGCCTGAAATCCCCATCCCATGGTTCACCAGCCTCAGGTGCTCTCTCATCCCTTCAGGGAGCCTCCCTCAGAGCAAGGCTGGGCCCTCTCAGTGGTTATCACAGGGCAATTACTACACCAGCTTCCTGTCAGCTCTTCCTTTAGGGTTTTAAAATCTGCAAGGACAAGGACTGTGTCTTCTTCAATGTTTTTATCCTGCTCACAGTACATTTCCTAAAGCAGAAAGGATAAACAGATAAAGAGGAAGCTGATGCAATAATCACCCTTATAAGAGAATTCCGAGTAATAAAGATCTTGAAATCTGTCAGTACCTCCCTGCAAGACAGGAGGTGGAGGCGCCTGGGGGGCATAACCTGCCCATTATCTCACACAAGGCTGGTGGATTTATACACTCTCCTTCAGAGTTCCTAGATGCCTTAGAGATCCATCTCTCTCTCTCCCTCTCTACTCACACACACACACACATTTATTGAACACTTTTAAAAATATTTATTTTACAATTACAGTAGACATTCAATATTATATTAGTTTGAGGTACAAAATATAGTGATTAGACATTTGCATAACTTACAAAGTAAGAGCCCCATTAAGTCTAGTACCATCCTGACACCATACATAGTAATTACAATATTATTGACTATATTCCCTATGCTGTACTTTAAATCCCTGTGACTATTTTGTAACTACCAATCTATACTTTTTAATCCCTTCACCTTTTCTACCCAGTCCTGAACCCCACTCCCCTCTGGCAACCACTTGCCTGTTCTCTGTATCTATGAGTCTCTGTTTTGTTTATTTATCTTGTTCCTTAGATTTTACATATAAGTGAAATCCTATGGTATTTGTCTTTCTCTGACTTATTTCACTTAGCCTAGTAGCCTCCAAGTCCATCCATGCTGTCACAAATGGTAAGATTCCATTCATTTTTTGTGGCTGAATTAATATTCCATTGTATCTATGCACCATATTTTCTTCATGCAATTGTCTAATGCAGGGCACTTAGGTTACTACCGTATCTGGAATATCCTATATAATAAAAGGGTAATATGCAGATTGACCCTAATGGGAGAACCACCAGTCACTATGATGCACACTGACCACCAGGGGGCAGATGCTCAATGCAGGAGCTGCCCCCTGGTGGTCAGTGCGCTCCCACAGGAGGTGCTCTGCTCAGCCACAAGGCGGGCTGACAGCTGCAAGCGCAGCAGTGGTGGCAGTGGCAGGAACCTCTCCCGCCTCCTGGGCAGCACTAAGGATGTCTGACTGCGGCTTAGGGGAGCAGGCCTAAGCCACAGTCAGACATCCCTCTGAGAACTCCCTGGCTGCCGGAGGGATGTCTGACTGCCAGCTTAGTCCCGATCCCCTGAGGAGCAGGCCTAAGTTGACAGGGGGATATCACCCGAGGGGTCCCGGACTGTGAGAGTGCACAGGCTGGGCTGAGGGACCTCCCCTCGCCCCGAGTGCACAAATTTTCGTGCACCAGGCCTCTAGTTGTAAGTAATGCTGCAATAGAAACGGAGGTACATATATCTTTTCAAATTAATGTTTGGGGTTTCTTCAGATAAATACCCGGAAGTGGGTTTGCTTGTCAGAAGTAGTATTTTTTTTATTTTTTGAGGATACTCTATACTGTTTTCTAGAGTGCTACATCAATTTACAATCCCACCAACAGTGCACAAGAGTTTTTCTTTCTCCACATTCTCATCAATACTTGTTTGTTGATGTAATATTTCCCTGTGGTCTTATTGTGAATTTCCCTGGTAAGTAGTGATGTTGAGTAGCTTTTCATGTGTCTGACGGCCATCTGAATGGCCTCTTTGGAGAAATGTCTATTCAGGTCCTCTCCCAATTTTTAAATTGAATGGTTTGGGTTTTTTTAGTCTTAAGTTGTATGTGTCCTTTATATATTTAGGATATTACCCCTTATTGGATATATCATTGGTGAATATCTACCCCTATTCAGTACGTTGTCTTTTTATTTTGTTAATGGTTTCCTTCATAATATATTTTTGTTTGATGTAATTCAATGCATTTATTTATATTTCTTTTGTTTCCCTTTCCTGGGTAGATATTTCCCCAAATAGTCTATTGCTAAGAATAATGTTAGAGAGTAAACAGCCTAAGTGCCCATCAGCAGATGAGTGGATTAGAAAACTGTGGTACATCTACACAATGGAATACTACACTGCTATAAAAAGGAAGGAATTCTTACCATTTGCAGCAGGATGGATGGAACTGGAGAGCATTATGCTAAGTGAAATAAGCTAGGAAGTGAAAGAAAAACACCACATGATCTCACAGGCCGTAGTTTGCCCACAGCTGTTATAACCTGATGAACAAAAAGATAGATACATCATGGAACAGACTGCCAAATGACAGTGGGAAGGCTGGGGAGTGTTTGGTCGGGGGGGGAGGGGGTAAGAGATCAACCAAAAGACTTGTATGCATGCATATAAGCATAACCAATGAACACAAGACACTGGGGCAGGGGGGTGAGGGCATGTGCCGGTGGGTAGGGGAGGCCAGGGGAAGGGTCAATGTGGGGGGGAAAAAGGAAACATATGTACTACTATCTGTAATACTTTAAACCAGTGGTCGGCAAATTCATTAGTTAACAGAGCCAAATATCAACAGTACAATGATTGAAATTTCTTTTGAGAGCCAAATTTTTTAAACTTAAACTATATAGGTAGGTACATTGTTATTAACTTAATTAGGGTACTCCTAAGGCTTAGGAAGAGCCACACTCAAGGGGCCAAAGAGCCGCATGTGGCTCATGAGCCACAGTTTGCCAACCACAGCTTTAAACAATAAAATAAATTTTTTTTAAAAAAGTGATCTAGGTCCATTTTTTGCATGTGACTGTCCAGTTTTTCCAACCTCATTTATTGAAGAGACTGTTTTACCCATTGTAGAATCTTGCCTCCTTTGTAATAGATTGACCATATAGGTGTGGGTTTATTCCTGAGCTCTCTCTCCTATTTTATTGATTTATGTGTCTGTTTTTATGCCGATATCACATTGTTTTGGTTATTATAACCTTGTAGTATAGTTTGATATCAGGTAGCATGATACCTCCAACTTTGTTCTTCTTTCCTAAGACTGTTTTGGTTATGCTGGGTCATTAGTGATTCTGTATAAATTTTTAGGATTATTTGTTCTACTTCTGTAAACACTGCCATTGGTAATTTGTTAGGGATTGCATTAAATCTGTAGATTGTTTTGTGTATTATGGACATTTGAACAATGTTAATTCTTCCTTGTATCTTCTTCAATGTATTTTCTCAATGTCTTATACTTTTCTGAGTATAGGTCTTTTACCTCCTTGGCTAAATTTATTCCTAGGCATTTTATTCTTGTTCATGCAATTGTTGATTGGATTGTTTACTAAATTTTGCTTCTGATAGTGTATAAAAATGCAACATATCTGAATATGAATTTTGTATCTTGCAGCACTACTGAATTTACTTATTTTAATCCTCTTGGTTGAATCTTTAGGGTTTTATAGTACTACTAGAGGCCTGGTGCACAAAATTTGTGCACTCAGGGGCGGGCAGGTGTCCCTCAGCCTGAACTACGCCCTCCTGCAGTCGGGAACCATCAGCCACCACTGCTGTGCTCGCCAGCTAGCTTCTGGCTGAACAACACTTCCCCTGTGGAAGCACACTGACCACCAGGGGGGAAGCGCTTGCATTGAACGTCTCCCCCTTGGTGGTCAGTGCACATCATAGTGACCAGTCAGTCTGCCGTTGGGTCAATTTTCATATTAGCCTTTTATTTTATAGGATGTCATCTGCAAATAATGACAGTTTTACTTCTTCCTTTCCAATTTGGGTGCCTTTTATTTTCTTTTTTTATCTGATTGCTTTAGCTGGACTTTCAACATTATGTTGATTAAAGACAAAAGTGACTTTCAACATTATGTTGATTAAAGGGACAAAAGTGGACATACTTTTCTGTTCCCGATTAAAGGAAAAGCTTTCAGCTTTTTACCATTGAATATGATCTCAGCTGTATGTTTTTCATAGATGGCCTGTATTATGTTGAGGTATATTCCATCTATACCCACTTTGTTCAGAATTATTAATATAAACTAGAGGCCCAGTGCACAGATTCATGCACCAGTGGGGTCCCTCACACCGGTGCACAATCAGGGGAGGGACCGCAGGAGGGCTCCAGGGCATGTTTGGCATGTCTCGCCCAGTCCCAATCATAAGAGGGGAGCAAAAGATTTTTTGTCTCCAAAAAATTATTAAATTAATTAAAATAATAATTCTCCGTTATTGGTCTGATTTTAGCCAGTTTGAGGAAGTACTATTCTAATATCCTGCACAAAATTGCAAATTTCAATTGGAAAGTTCTGCAGGCAGTTAATGGTCCTGCTATCCATCTGATGAAGGGTTCAGAGCATGTGTGAGCTAAACTTTTCCAGGAAGGCATTCTTGTACTATCAGCATGTCTGTGCCATTCAGATCCCTTCTTTCCTTGATAAAATAAGTTTTTGTTATTGTTCTGAGTCTCAGGGAAAAGTGTAATTTTTAATGGAAGAAACCTAAGATTGGCCTCCGAATTACCTCGATGTGATTTCATACCATCGGTCTATGCAAAAGGAGAGTTTGGTCTTCTGAAGAAAATCAGTTCAAATTATTAAAAATAGCTGACATGGGAACATAGAAAACATTCTAAAGTATTTGATTATCACTCAAAATACAAGTTGCATTTCTAATCCAGAAAAAAGAGAACTCTCTTTGAGTTGTAATTCTGAAAGGTGGTTTTGAACTCTCAATGTTGGCGACTTCCTGCGCCTGACTGAACAAGAGCATTCACTTGTGTGATGCAGTTTGTCCTCACCTGCCCATCGGCCCATGTCACCTGGCAAGAGCAGCAGGTCCTGTTCCTGTGCTCGCCAGGGGTTTCAGTCAGGACTCCTGACGCAAGTGTCGGAAACTGGAGCCAAGCCAGGGCATTTATTGGCCGACATAGAACATCCCAGAAGGCAAGAGTGTCTGTAATAAAGAGAGGAACTCAAGCATCATGGGAGTCTCTCTCTTCATTCTGGTCTGAGTTTCCCTCCATTCGGCTTTTTCTTTCAAAACAGTTTTGGTTTGTTGTGTTTTTAACAAAATGAAGGTGTTGGGTGCTGGGGCTCTCCTGTCTCATCCTTACTGGACAAATCTCTGTGGCCAGAGGCCTGCCATGCTGTTTGAGGTCAGGCTGAAGTACAGTGGTCTTATTAAGGAAGTTCTCGGTGCCACATGGAGAAGGAATGGGGGAAACAGGAGAAGGCAGGGAAAGGATGGGTCACTGCTCCAGTTCCAGGTGAAGTGCCAGCCTCCGGCCTCCGTCTGACCCCAGGAGGAGGGGAGGGGCTCTGGAGCATAAACTGCAGAGTTTGTCTCCATCTGGAAGGAAGGAGCCGGGCTTTTGCACTCATACACCAGCCATTGGCTGAGGAGAGGGGCTGTGATCTCCGAGCATGTCCAGCTCTAGCTCCCTCGAGGTGAAGCAACCCTAGCAACCCAGGAGCTAACCCTTAAGAAGGTTGCAGATACCAGCTTATTGCAACAAAACCCAAGGAAGTTTGGGGCCGGGCACCCAGCCCTTCTGTCTGCTGCACACACCCATTCCTGAGTGGCCAAGTGTTGGGTCTCTGATTGGCAACCCCAACCAGAACCATGGTTTTGTGCCAGAAATGGGGAATCACCCAAGACAGGGAAGATTCTGTTGCATGAAGAAGAGAGAGGTGATGGGCAGACAGAATAAAGAACGTCAGTTCTGCCTGGCTACAACTGATTTGGACTCACCAAATTTGACTCCAAGCAGGTCAAGTCAAGGTCAGATGAACATACATTCAGAGAAGGAAACTTAAACTTACTGAGAATCTACTAGCGCTGCTTTTGTTAGTAGCTTCATTGATGTATAACTAACATGCAATAAAGGGCACATATTCCAGTTGTGACTTTGATGATATTTGACATGTACACGCCTGTGAAACCACCACAGCCGTTGACAAAATGAGCATCTCCATCTCCCCATTGTTTCCCGTCCTGGCCCACTCCTCCCTCCGCTCCCCTCCCCTTCTTCGTCCTCCAGCAATCACTCATGTGCTTCCTGTCTCTTCTAGAATTTTATATACATGGAACTCTACAGCACATACTCTGTTTTCTGGCCTGGCACAATTATTCTGAGATTAGTCCATATTTTATGCATCGGCAGTTCATTACCTGTATTGTGAGGAGCACCCCACTGCAAAGATGTGCCACAATGTGTTCATCGCTCCCCAGGTGGTGGACTCCAGCACTTTCCGTGCCTTCGTCATGGGTGTGTCATGTTCTCCACAGAGCTGTGAAACAGGTCTCCACCCACGTGGTCTCCGAGAGGTGAACTGCGCTGCCTGGTATCTCAGCTCGTATCTAGTCGAGCTTAGATCTCGGCTTTTTTCCTCATCAAAGCCTACACTTTTTTCTACTCTCTCCACCTTTCTAAGAACACAAAATAGACACCCACTACTTAGCTGTTCTCCATTCTAAGTAGCAACGTTTACAAATTCAGAGGAACCTTTCCAGTGTGTACTCACACGTTCAGCCTCGCCTTCCGCTGGATGCTCTCCTCATGCCACCCTTTCCTCTAACTGGAACGGAACAGAATAATTTGGTAGGATGTTTTCTAAACAGTTGTCTGGTCTTTGGTCATTTTTACTCTATTGTACCAAGTCCTTTGTCCATTGAAGGCAAGCGCTAAAGAGCTGATAGCTAGAGTCAGCCCCGTTCAGGTGCCTCGAGGCTCCGAGGGGAAGCGAGATGCGGCCAGACACCAGCTCTGGGCCTCAGCAGATTTCTCAGCGACAGCCTCGCGTTCGCTTTTCGAAAGCACTCCTCAAATTTCCACATTTCCATTTTGTGCTGGTGATTGTCCAGCCTCCTCAATTCAATTGTAAATTACTTGAGGCATTTGCCAAAGCAGCCCTGCCCAAGGTCTGGATGGCTGGCCTTGGGTTCCAAATCACTCAGCCCAGAGGGCACACTTACACCCTGGCCACCCAAAGTCTTCCCATGCATACAGTTTGAAACAGTTTACCCCTGTTAAAGTAGCCTAATAAAGTCCTGAGAGCTGGGGAGCAGGGAATGGGGAAGACCCCCAAAGCCTTGGGTTGAAGAACACAGCAGATCCCGTAGAAGCTGGGCCTGCTCCTTATGCTGGCCGCTGGGAAGGCCACTTACCGAAACCCCTTTGACTGTGTACCTGGGGTCACAGCTCTGCCTGGGCAGCCAGCTTGAGGACTGCCACAGGCACAGGCAGGTGAATGCCCTCAGGGATGATGCTCAAGCAGTAGGAGAGCTGGTGGATGCGTACCCCAGCTCCCTCTCATCTCGGGGTGGGGGTGAGGCTGCAACTGTCTACTTTGCCTCTCAGAGTTCCCTGGGGGATTGAGCTCCGGTGACCAGCAGTGACCAGCTCAACAAATCCCACATCATTGCCATCCTTTCTTCGTCTCACTTTCCAACCCTGCTTTCTAGAACCACTTCCCATATAAACTTTTTGCACCCAAATCCTTGTCTTAGGGGCTGCTGTTGGGAAAAGCCAAGCACAGACAGACATTAACTAGAAAAGTGGTTCCAGCAACCACTGTTGTGTACCTACAGCGTTTTGAGTTCAGTGCTTTATAGACATTAGCCCATACAATCCCCGCACTGAATGTAAAAGGCGGGTACTTTTATTCCTATTTGACTAGTGAAGACATTGAGTCTTTTAAAAAATTAACCAAATTTACACATTCAGTGCCAGAGTCAGGTTTCCCAGCCGGTGCCCAGGGTTTCTGTTCCATGTTGCAGCTGGTGTGGTTCCACATTCAGGCCAGACTGAAGTCCACATGTGGAGCCCAGCGTGGCCGTGGGCCATGTCCTGTGGGCACAGGGAGCACAGCAGCCCCTGCAGCCGGAGTCCCAAGGGGGCAGGTGCCTTGGAGCTGAGAGAGAGCCAAGAGTGCAAACTTCCTTTGTTTGGAAGTTTAAATATTTAGGTTTCCTGCCCTTGCAGTGGCCATGCCCATTCTGGCCAAGTCTATTTTATACGCTGTCAATGCTCTCGGGCAGGCCAGCGCCCAGGAGTTGTGGAGGGCACAGTTAACACAAGCCACCAAGCAGCCCTGGGAGTGCCAGCACCTCTTTCTGACGTGTTTAAAGGTGCCCAGAAAAGGACTGGGTACATTTCAGCTCAAGGAAAAACAAGTTAAATTGCAAGGATGTTTTTTTCTTTATTTGTTGGGACTCTTTTGAAGCCTTGATATTCAGTTTAAAAATGAGCATTAGCTCTCCTCGCTGTTTGCAGAAGTAATATCAAAATGATATCCTATTCTCATTCCTGCCTACCATTTGTTCTGGTCCCACTGATGGTGGCTGATGAAATTACATACTCTAAGTGAACATTCTCATTCCATGCTTCTCATTACTGAGGAAGAAAACGCAAGGATTTCCCAATAAATTTTAGTTTTTAATATGATAACACATACTCTATTTTTCTTGTTTTGAATATATGCAATTTATCAGAGCAGGTTACATTTCTTATTCACTTGCTTTTATCCTTTTCTGGCCATTGCCAGAGAGAAGAAATGCTAATCGCGAAGGAGCATTTGTACAATAAAAGTGGCCTCGGCAGTTCCGTCAGCGACGAGCATGAATAAATGACCTGTAGATTCTTAATGCATTGCTCCAAATATGGGTTTCAATTTGCACAGAAGTTTCAATAAATTGTTTTGTGTCCCTAAAGACCTACAGATGCCTCATGGGATACATTGCAAAGGATTCCATTTAGAAAGAATCTTGTTTATGCGTAATATATTCTCTGCACTTTTCTGCTCTCTGTTAACTGCTAATGACAGTGAACAACACAGGCGTACTGTTTTCCTTTTAATGAGGCCCAACATGAACTAAGTTTTCTGAGTTTTTAAGAATTCAGCACCAACTTTTCATTCAAAGATTTAAAGCACAACACAATAGTTGAGCTCAAATGAGAGCCTAAACTGATACAATGATTAACTTTACACTTAGTAACACACATTACACTTAGCTTGTATTGTTTTCGTCTTTATAATATGCCTATGATGCAGGTACTATTATAGTACCCACCTTTTTTAGGTAAGCAAATTGAGGCTTAGAAAGGCAAATTCTGGCCCTAGCCAGTTTGGCTCAGTGGATAGAGCATCGACCTGCGGACTGAAAGGTCCTGGGTTCAATTCCGGTCAAGGGCACATGCCCAGGTTGGCGGCTTGATCCCCAGTAGGGGGCGTAGAGGAGGCAGCCCATAAATGATTCTCTCTCATCATTGATGCTTCTATCTCTCCCTCTTCCTTCCTCTCTGAAATCAATAAATATTTTTAAAAAAGTAAATTCTGAAGACCATACAAATACTAGCCTAAATGTCAAATATTTTATCTCCTAAACTTGGCACTTGTTTCAAAGGCATTAAGTACTTTATGCTTCACATTATGTGGTTGAAGGCTTTTTTTAAAAATCCTCACCCGAAGGTATTTTTCCATTGATTTTTAGAGAGAGTGCAAGAGAGAGGGAAAGACAGAGAGAAACATCAATGTGAGAGAAACACATTGATTGGTTGCCTCCTGCACATGCCCTGACCAGGGCCCAGGCCCGGAGGAGTCTGCCCTTGACCAGAATCAAACCTGGGACCCTTAAGTCCGCAGACCAACGCTCTATCCACTGAGCCAAACTGGCTAGGGCACTGAAGGCTTTTTATATTACTTTTCTTGGTGAAAGGAATGGCCACATTTTTGTGACATCTTAATTAATTTTTCACTTTTTTAACTTAAATAGTAACAGCAACATTCTCATGTTTTTCCTGTTTCGGCGCAGTGGCTAAGAGCACAGATGTGACATCCATATGCTAATGATTCATTTCTGGATTGATTGTGGTCTGACAGTATTGAAGAAAGACTCTTTAAAACAAATTATATGGACAGAATAAATAAACATACTTCTTAAATTTGAACTTTAGATTGTTTAGCTTAAGAATGTTATCAACCTTCAAGTGTGATATCCAAAAACGTATGCAGTCTAACATCAGTGGAGTATTGTCGTAAGTGTTTCCCTCCACGTCCTGCGTGGTTCAGGGTTCGGGTCTGGAAGAGGAGCCGCACACAAATGAAATAGAAAAGACACTAGATAATTTGGGAATATTGGGGGACCAGGCGGCAAGTCCAACTCAAGAGGAAGGACTTCCACTGTGCTCAGGCCTCACCAAGCTTTTATAGTGAGCGGTAAACAGGGTAGTGGTTACCATAGTTACACAGTTCTTGTGAGTTTCACTTGTTTACACCATGGTTATACTTCCTGCACTTCCTCAGCCCATTAGATTCCCAGATAAGATCTAGGGAGTGTTATAAGGTCAAGCCTAATTATGCTAAGAGGACTGTGCCCTCTACTAGGGCTTGCTTGTGACTTTGCCAGCAAGTCAGTCGGAGGCTTAACCCTATATCAGTCTCCCACAGAGTATCATTTTGTAACTGTTTACAAAATTTCATGTCCTAATGGAGAGGGAAGGAGCGGACATCATTTTTACTTATTGGATCTCTGACCTGTGCTGGGCCTGTTGCAAGGTGCTATTTACAGATGTTTCACAGCCACTTGACAGGCCTCTGCAAGGCCAAGGTGATGCTGGGGAAATTAATGGGCCAGGCTTCCCAGACACAAGTGGCAGTGAGGCTTTTGCAAAATTTTCAGAAAATTAATTTTCTAAAACTCGCACCGGAGAGGGGATGTGGAAGGAGGCTTTGTTGGCATGGAGTTACATGTCTCGGGTTCCAAAGCCTCCCAGCCCTGAAGCCAGTCCTGGAAAAGGTGCCACTGGGAGTTCAGTAACGTCAGAGGCCAGGCCGGTGCCCAGGGCTTCTGTTCCATGTTGCAGCCGGTGTGGTCCACATTCAGGCCAGACTGCAGTCCACATGTGGAGCCCAGCGTGGCCGTAGGCCATGTCCTGTGGGCACAGGGAGCACAGCAGCCCCTGCAGCCGGAGTCCCAAGGGGGCAGGTGCCCTGGAGCCTAGAGAGAGCCAAGAGTGCAAACTTCCTTTGTTTGGAAGTTTAAATATTTAGGTTTCCTGCCCTTGCAGTGGCCACGCCCATTCTGGCCAAGTCTATTTTATACGCTGTCAATGCTCTCGGGCAGGCCAGCGCCCAGGAGTTGTGGGGGGCACAGTTAACACATCTGACTCCCTCTGCCAGCCCCTTCCCCTGTGGATGAACAGTGAACAGACTTTGCCTGTAAGTGTAGCTTTGTGACAAAGCTGTATAAATGGCTTGCCTACATCTAGGCTTCCCTTTCCTCCTTTCCTGTTAAATAATAACTAAATTACTAGATTACTACAACGGTATCAAAGGAATTTGTTCGGACTCTAGGGCAATGCAATCCTTAACGGCCATCTGTAAGCTTCCCGCCACAGGAGTGCTGCATTTTTAATGGCTTTCGTTTCCCCTTTGGAGGAAGGATTAGGGGTCAGCACC
>NW_006295269.1:3777042-3794503 GCF_000327345.1 Myotis davidii | reverse complement strand
ACCTGGCTCCTGCTGAGAGGAGAAGGGGTGTGCTCTGTTATTGGCCTGGCCTCCGGGTGGGATGAGGGTTGAAGCTGATGAATTCGCCAGGCCAGGCCAGGTAAGAAGAAAAACGGCAAAGTTTAGCTTGTGTGAAGGTTAATTTTATGTGTGAACTTGGTTGGACCCCGGGTGCTCAGAATTTGATTAAACTTTATTTCCCAGTGTGTCTATGGGGGCACTTCCAGGTGAGATTAGCATTTGATTTGGTGACTGGTGAAAGCAGAGAGCTCGCCCAGGGTGGGCTGGCTTCATCCAATCAATTCAAGGCCAAAACCAGGGTGGGGAACCTTCTCTCTGCCAAGGGCCGTTTGGGTATTGATAACATCAATGTTCCATCATTTTGCTTGTGTCTCCCACTGGCTGACTGCAGATCTTGGACTTCTCAGCCTCCAAAATCATGTGAGCTAATTCCTTACATGGGTGAACGGGACTTATAATCTGGCAGATAGAGCACCTGAGTGAATCTGAAAAATAATCATATTAATTTTAAATCCTAGAATACACATACTTATGTGAACAAAGGGTTAACTTTCTTATGTGGGAACAGAGGGTTCAGTTTTTCTAAGTTTCCTTTCTTAGGCCTGTGCACCTGCCTACTCCCTTTGATCCCCGGCAAAGTGATTGAGGAGGTGACTCAGCTGTGGACAATGTACCATGTGCCCAGCAAGCAAGCAGAACTGCTAAGCATGGTCAGGCCAAGAGTTAAGACATCATCTCATCGCCTGCCGACCCGGAACAGTAGCTGAATTCTGCGGACCCCCAGGACTCCACGTAGCTGCAGGCCGGCCTCCCCCTAGCCCCTTGCTCTTTATAATCCTGCACCTGCTGGAAGACAGGATTTGACGCTTTTAAGCTCCCTGTCTTCTTGGTTGGCTGGCCTTCTCAATAAACGCCTTGTATGATTCAACCCTTCCTTCGTTATTGGACACAGTGACAGGCAGCCTGAACCCAACCGGTGGTTTCCGCGTAACATAATAAGTAAATATTTGTGAATATAATGTACAAATGTGCACATCCTATTGGCTCTGTTTCTCTGGGGAACCCACTGATACAGCTGAGGGTTTGCAGTGGGGGGAACCTGGGATACGGGAGGGCTGCTCAGGTGGGTGAACAAATGAAGTGGGGCGGGTGCAGGCGGACCCGGATGGCGAGGTCTGTCCTGAGCTGGAGAGTGCTTTCCTCTTTTAAAGAATTCAGATTTGAGCGTAAGTAAATAAAGACACAAACAACAGCCTGTGTAAGGCACACAGCGCGTGACTGTGGGCTCCAGTCAGCCCAGGGGCACCTGTTTAGGACCCTGAACTAGATGACTGCGTCCTGCACACGTTAGGACCCTGAACTAAATGACTGCGTCCTGCACACGTTAGTACCCTGAACGATGTGACTGCGTCCTGCACACGTTAGGACCCTGAACTAGATGACTGCGTCCTGCACACGTTAGGACCCTGAACTAAATGACTGCGTCCTGCACACGGGGTGTGGGGGCAGCAGGGAGCCTGGGTGGGGGCCAGGCCGGCAGGCCCAGGGGGAGCCCAGCAGCCGCTTCCTGGGACCCACGTGTGCAGGACCCAGGGCAGCCCCTGTGCCTCAGCCCTGAAAATGTGGGTGGATCACAGGTTAGACTGCGGGTTTCTTTCCTCCTACAAAAAGGAGGGACAGCCAGAAAAATGAGAGCAGTCAGACATTAAGCCAAATTATTTTTAAAAGAATAAAAACAAAGTATGATGAATTTTGCCCACTGGGTCTGAGCCCAAGCTTTGTATCTGTCAGATGCATTCTGGAGTTCCACAGAATTGTCTGGAAATGCAGTGGGCTCGCTGCTGTGGGGGCTCGTCCCCCTGGTTTGCCTGGCCAGGGCTCCCACAGTCGCCCAATTCTAAAATGCTACAATGCTAAACCTGGGCAAGTCCCCAGCAAATGGCACCACTTGGCTGTCTGAAACAGCATGAGAAAAACCATCACCCAGGCTCCATCCCCAGTAGGGGGCGTGAAGGAGGCAGCTGATCAATGATTCTCTCTCATCATTGGTGCTTCTATCTCCCTCTCCCTCTCCCTCTCCCTTCCTCTCTGAAATCAATAAAAATTATTTTTTTAAGTGAAAATTAAAAAACTAGAAATGCAGATCTAGGAATAAAGCTCAGATTGCTTTAACGGGGGGAAAAAAAGAAAAACCATCACCACAGAGGACACATGTTTAAATCTGATAATAATGGGTGCTCTCCTACAAAATATTCGTTAGATCAGATAGTGAACTTTCTCAAGTCAGGTGTTTTCACCTCCGAATTTCCAGAACTTAACATATTATAGTGGCTGAATAATTGTTCAAGGAACACATGATAAAACAATAGGTATCACTTATTGAGTTCTTACCATGCGCCAGACACTTCTTTGATATCTCAATGTTCATAACAACCCTCATCTTTAATATTTTTATTATTTTATTTTGCAAATGCAAAGAATGAGGATTAGAGAGGTAAGTCACTTTCCAGCAAGAAAATGAGCCAGTGTGGGTACTAGTGCTTACCTGGCTCAATGTTCCTGTTGATAACGGCCGCACTGCACCATCTCCCTTTAGCAGGAACCCAAATTGTGTTGGCCATAATCAAATTTCCAATTACCCGGATACTGGAATAAATGCCGTTATAAGCTTCATAAACTATTCTCTCCTCTTCCTTTTGTGCTTTGTTTATTGCCACTCTAAAGTTGCTGCTGTTATATGCACATTGAATTATAAAGTACTGTATTAGTCAGAAACATTCTATTTTTTTTACAGATGTGTTCCTGGGATTTATGCATCATATCACCAGCTGGATGGTGTGTTTAATATTATCTCAGTGGGCGAAGCATCCTTCCAGACAGGCTTGATGATCACAGTGAACAGAGATTGCCACTCCTGTCCCCAGTTAAAAATCTCATTCTGTTATTTTGGGGTGAAATGTAACCCCGCTCATTTTTTATTTTATCCCCTGATCATGTTGTTCTCTCAGTAACTTTATTCAGGAGGGAATGGGAGTGGACTGGGTGGGAAGTTCAATGGCAGGCGCAGTAGGCTCTAAGGCTTCGGCCGTGGCTCACCCCCGTCCCCCGTCGGGCTGTCAGCGGGTTGATTGCTTTCTGAAAGCTCTAAAGACAGGCGGTCAATCTGCTGAAGCCTCTCTTAGCACCGCGGAGTGCTCACCAGCCAGCCTCTCAGCAGGGGGCTGGGGCAGACTAATCTTGCAAATGGTCCAGAAAAACCTTCCAGCCTTTCCCCCATCTGGCCCCAATCTACCTCTTCCATCTCGTCTTCTGTCTCCATCTACACTCCCGCTTCAAAACCCCAGGTACCATTGACAGGGTGCGCCCTAAATATGTCTCTCCCAGGACCTTCAGACTTTTTGGTTTCGAGTGCTCTACCCTTTCAGATGAAGACAGTTATTTCTTCAAAAGCAAATTCAAATACCAGGTTAAATGTTTTGCTCAACTGTTTTTTCTAACCAGTAATCATTCCCTCGTCAGTTCCACTGAGCCCTACTTCACCTTCTGTTGAGGAAGAGTGAATCGGGTAGGGACGGCTTCAGCCTCATGGAGCCCAGGCCTACGGAAATCAGAGAAATTAATTACTGCCTTTCCTCGTCCTACTGTGGCTCTTTTGTCTCTATCTACCGTATAGCATGTCTTTATTTCTCATGGGCCCACTGAGCATCACGGACAATTCAGTCCCATCCAATGGCCCCCACGCGGCAGACACGCCACAGACTTCTGTATAGTAGGGTCAAATTTTCAATGTAACACTCTATTTTTTTAATGAAATTTCTTCTTTTTTTAAATTAATTTCAGAGAAGAAAGGAGAGGAAGAGAGAAATAGAAACATCAATGATGAGAAAGAATCATTGATTGGCTGCTTCCTGCATGCCCCCTACTGGGGATGGAGCCCGAAACCCTAAGCATGTGCCCTTGACTGGAATTGAACCCAGGGCCCTTCAGTCTGCAGGCTGACGCTCTATCCGCTGAGCTAGGGCTCAATGTGACACTTTAGAAGAATCTAATAAACATTTAATAATCCCATGACTTTCAAAGATTTCCCAATACCAACCTCTCCTCTCTCTTTAACCTTTGTTCCAGATTTGTAGCAGAAAAACAAGCAAAGAGACCTGTCCTGTCAAGCTCGCTTGGTTTCTTCTGGTTTAAAGCACCCCAGGATTTAAGCTCAGATCATTCTAGATCTGTGCTGGCAACACATTTGGCTACTAAGCCCGTGAAATGAGGCTGTTATGAGCTGAGGAGTGTTGCAAATAAAATCCAGTGAAATACGTACTGGATTTAAAGATGTAAAATATCTGATTAGTACTTTCATATTAATTGCATATCCAAATAGTATTTTATTATATTGGCTTAAATAAACTATATTGTTATAATCGAATTTACCTGCTTCTTTTTACTTTTTAAGTTGTGGTTACTAGAAAATTTCTAATTGCTTAAATTCTGTTTCTATTGGACAGTGATGTTCTGGGTTCTGCCCCTCCCACTTCCCTGGCCCTTCCAGCATCCTGGCCCTTCCGGCAGCAATCCCTGTGGGGAGCTCCCATACATTCTGGTGTTTTGGTGAAAGGCCTTAATGCTGCCTTAATCTGTGTCTAGGTCAGCCGTGGGGAAACTACGGCCCGGATCCGGCCCATTTGAAATGAATAAAACTAAAAAAAAAAAAAAGACCGTACCCTTTTATGTAATGATGTTTACTTTGAATTTATATTAGTTCATACAAACACTCCATCCATGCTTTTGTTCCGGCCCTCCGGTCCAGTTTAAGAACCCACTGTGGCCCTTGAGTCAAAAAGTTTGCCCACCCCTGGGCTAGGGTGTGCTACCTGGTCCCTGGGTGTCCTGAGGTGGTATCTACCAGGCATGGCTGGAGACACAAGGGACTGGGTTCTTGCCCTCTTCTGCTTGTCTCCCCAAAGACCCCTTGTGTCGGCACTGGAGGGTTCCCTACTTTCACTCTTGGAAAGATCTGGCCTTACATCCTGTCTTTTCCCTGGGGTCATATTCCTCAGCGTCTGGACCTAATCTTTGTGGCAGATGGGCTGGAGGTGGGGGAAACCAACTTTCTCCCAAGAAGGAAAATACATTTTGATATTTCAAACTATCATCCCCTCCATCTTGGTTTATTGAATAAATACAAATGTAAAACACCGAGTCATGGCTGGAGTTTGTCTCATGGGAAGTAACACTTAAATTTATTCTCCTTGTCATGGTCCCAAAGCAGGGAAGGTACCCACGTTTCTCACTGTTGCCTTCCCTTGCAATGCTAGAGAGATTTCAGGGAGAGAAAGAGAGAGAGAAGGCGGGGGAGAGAGAGAGAGAGAGAGAGAGAGAGAGAGAGAGAGAGAGAATGTTGCAGTAATCCTCTCAAGGACATAGGCTTTCTTGAAAGCCACTCAATGGGTAAATATTAGTTTTTCAGACCCAGCATGACTCACTGAGTAAACCCAGCCATTTATAACTTCCCCAGGATTTGAAGTCTAAACTGTAGGAATTCTGAGCTTGGTCCTGTGGAAGGGTGGGATGGAGGGGTCTCCTCTAGGATTGTGGATTCCACATCTTCCCTGTCACTGGGGTCTCTGGGTCGCATTCTTAATGTAACACTTAACGTGAACTGTCCCCTCTTGCCATGCTCCTTCCAGCATTCGGCTGTGGCTGCCACAGATAGTCAGCATTAGCTTCTGCATGAAACCCTTTGAAAATACTGCTCAGCAAAGTCTTCACTCTTCAGGTGTCTCCCCAAAGTGTATCCATTACTGAAAGCTGGCAGCCCAATTGATGTTTCTTTCTTTTCAGAATTAATAATCATTCAAAGTGTGCATACATTTTGGGGAAGCCCTATATTCATAAAATGGCCTGATTGTCCATGGGTGCGTGCCCTGCCCTCTGATTCCTGGTCTGAGCTCCAGGAACAAGCTGCCCCTACCCCTTGGCTGTGTTCCCCTTCCCTCCCTGGCAGAGTGACTGTTGTTATTTCCCTCAAATCAGTTTAGATTGTAAATTACATGAGTGCATCACTGCCAGCCCTAGTTTTAATCACAGCGCTCAAATGCCCCTCCCCCCAATCAAAATGAAATGCACAAAATGCTGCCAACCATTTCCCCAGTTCTTCCCAAACGGAGTCTGTCCAAACTGTTACCAAGCATTCTGGTAGAGTGAGCCACATTAACACACAAACATTTAAAATCACTTACAGCCCTAGCCGGTTTGGCTCAGTGGATAGGGCGTCGGCCTGTGGACTGAAGGGTCCCGGGTTCAATCTGGTTAAGGGCACATGCCCAGATGTTTCTATCTCTCCCTTCCTCTGTGAAATAAAAAATATATATATTAAAAAATAAAAATAAGATAAAATGACTTACAACTTGCTCTGTCTGGGAGAAATTTGGTGTTTGAGTCATGGAGGTTGCCCATAAGGATGAGTGTGTATCTGTTGATTGCTGTTTGTGTTCCTTTGAAGATAAGGATGAGTTCTGCCAATTTTCAATAGCCTGCCACTGAGATTTCTGTCATTTGTAATCAGACACCTGAGGCTGCACTGTCGATGAGAAAGGCAGAGCTGTTGGGAACTGTCATTTAGAAATGTAATAATTTATATTTTAGAACAATTTTATTCACAGCAAAACTGAAGGAAAGGTTCAGAGATTTCCCATCTATTCGCTCCCCCCACACATACACAGCCTCCCCCACAATCAACACCCCGCCAGGGCAATGCATTTGTGACATCACAATGATGAGCTTACATTGACTCATCATAACCTCCTAAAGCCCAGCGTTTACATTAGGATTCACTCTTGCTGGTGTACATTCTATGGGTTTGGACAAATATATAATACTTATCCATCAACATAGCATCATATAGAATATTTTTACTGTCCTAAAATCCTGTGTCCACCTGCTCACCCCTCCCTCTAACCCATAGCAAACACTGATCTTTCTACTGCCTCCATAGGCTTGCCTTTTCTTGAATGCCATATCGGTGGAGTGATAGAGTGTGTAGACTTTTCTTTCCCTTAGTCGTATGCCTTTAAGATTCCTTTAGGTATTTTCATGACTTGATAGCTCTCTCTCTTTTTTCTTTTCTTTTCTTTTTTTTTTAAGCTCTGAGTAATATCCTACTGTCTAGATGTTCCACAGTTTCTCTATCCGTTCACCCACTGAAGGACATCTTGGTTGCTTCCAAGTTTTGCAACTCGGAAGAAAGCTGCTATAACCATCTGTGTGCAGGCTTTGTGTGGACATAGGTTTTCAAGTTCTCTGAGTAAATACCAACGAGCATGATTGCTGGATCGCATAGTAAAAGTGTGTTTAGTTTGTAGGAAACCACCAGCTGTTTTCCAAAGCGGCTGCTCCGCGTCGCATTCCCACCAGCAATAATGAGAGTTCCGGTTGCTCCATGTCCTCCTCGGCAGCTGGTGGTGTCAGTGACCCAGGGCGTGGCCATCTGACAGGTCTGGAGTGTATCTCAATCTTGCATTTCCCTGTTGACGTCTGATGTGGGATGGCCATTTTAATAGCTGTTTGACCTCAGGCTTGTCCCTGACTATGAGCTCCGCATCCTCGTTTGTCAGCCAGGCATGGGAATGCCTGTCTTGCAGGACGGAGGTAATTACAAATGACAGATGTAAGTGTTTGACTCAGGTCCTCAGCTGTAGGGATTTACAAGGTGACAGCACCAAGTGGCACACGTCAAGTCAGGCCCCTCGTTTCTCAGATTTCATGAACTAAAATAATTTCAGTTTTTGGAAGAAACTGATCTGAACTTGAGAAACTTTTATCTTGTTAAGTGAAGACAACAAAGAAGAAAGCAAACCAACCACCCTCTATTTCCTTCAGCTTATGTAAAAGAAATATTCTCTGCAACAACATAACAGGAAGGACACAGTCTAAGAAAAATAACACTCCTCTTAGGAATAAGTGCAGTTTCAAGGAAGCAGTTCTCAGGTTTTTCTTGTCACTGTGAATGGCTAAAGCAGGCACTGGCTGAACTGATGGGTCTTCAGGAAGCCTGGGGCCCCCTCTGACGTGTGTTTAAAACCACGTTTCTCTCCTTTGTCTGGGCTTCTTGTTTTCTAACTGACCAGCATGTCAGAGCCGCATCTTTCTAGGGAAACAGGATGATGGTGAGCTTTGTTCTCCCCTCCCCCCCTCCGCCTCCCGAGGTTGAGTTTAAACTCTTCTCTCTCCATGCGTCCTTGTCAGGCTGTGGGGCTTTCTGGGTTCTGTGCGGTGGCCCTCATCTGACCTGAAAACATGCACATGGGTGCCTGTTCGCGGATGTTCCCATCCGTACAGATCTGTTCGTATTCTCACATTCACACGCCTTATTTTATCAGCCTTCATTTCCCCTCCCATTTTCAGAATATTACAGGTGAGCTGCCTGAAAGCTTTATCGTTTTTTTACTTAGTTTACTATTTCTTTAGAAATAACTCTGGCCACAGGTATTCGTTTCTTATCCTTGTTTGCAATGATTCTTTCCTTCATTTTTTTAGGCTGCAGAGTCTATAAAGTTGGACATTTGGTTTAACATATGTATCAACAGCAGAAGCGTGCATTCTGTAACCATGGAAAACACACGGGATTGTCTCCATAGGAGTGGAAAACTTAGAACAAGGACATCATATTGTTACAGAATTAGAATTGCGAATTCAAAGATAGCCTTCTTGATTATACAGAGAGACCTCAGGTTCGGGTGGGAAATGAACACCCAGGAGAGGGAAGTCCTGCAAATGGTCACACGGAGCGCTAGGCCTGGAGGAATGACTGCAAAAGCAGGCCTCAGAGGATACTGTGTTGGTGATCGAGCTGTCAAAGAATGTTTACATTTCTAGAATTACTGAGCCAGTATTGCATTTAGACTTTTTGATTATGTCCTTCCTATAAAGTGTGATGGTCCTGAGACTTATGGATATCGGTTGCCCTGAAACCAAGATCACAGTTCTAGACAGTCCAGAAAAGAAGTAGCCAATCAAGCATAAATGCAGCATTTGCACCCTGGATGCCACTTCCAGTTAGAGATTAAGCACATTCTGGCTATTCTGGGCAAAGGGAGCAATACTAGTAATGGCTAAAGGTGTGAGCTTCAGAGCTAGGAAAAAAGAGTTTGAGCCTTGGCTCCAAAACTTCTCACCGTATGAACGTCAGTGACTTAAATTCTTTAAGCCTCAGTTTCTAATCTCTAAAATGATAACCTTAACGTCAGATCCATCTTATTTTTATCACAGTCCTTAAATGCTATGATAACAAACAAGCAGGGTGTGTGCTCTCATCCACGTGAGGCTATTTCTTGAAGACTACTGCTCTGAGCAAGTTTTGTACAAACAGGGTAGTAACAGAGCTTTGGAAGGCCAACAAAATGGCAGGGAGAACTGTGTTAAAAGTGTGGTCAGAACCAAGTGTACACTGAAACTGTCCCCGGCCAAGGGTTCTCTCCCTGCCCCCACCACAGAAATCAAGGGAGGAGGCGAAACCGATTCAGAAGAGGTTTTACTGAAAAGAAAGCGGAGGGAAAGGAGAAGCGGGGAGGCTGATGCCTTGGGGAGCACACACCAATGTGGGGCGCTGCTCGGGGCTGCTGCGGGGCTGGTGATTGGCTGGGCTCTTCGCCCAGGCGCAGGGTAGATTTCTTTGCATTTCAGGTTCCCACTGTGAGTTGGTATTGACCACTCAGAGACACCTCAAACTTCTCTAGGAGAGACTTAAAAAGTAAGTGCAGAGCATTCCCTCCCATTTAAGAGAGGCTCAGCCTGTCTGAAAACTATACAGGGAGGTCGTGGCATCATGTGCACTGGTATGTGGTATAGGATAGGATAGAACAGGGGTTGCCAAACTAGGACCCCTGGGCCTGCTGCCTGCTTTTGCAAATAAAGTTTGTTGGAAAAAGCAGTGCCCATTCATTTACATATCATTTATAGATATGCTACATTTGTGTTGCCAGAGCAGAGCAAATAGTTGCCATGGAGACCAGACAGCCCACAAAGGCTAAAATATTTACTATCTGGATCTTCACAAAACATGTTTGCCGGCCCCTGGTGTACAATGATGCTGGTGCTGTGGGTTCATTTTCGTTCTCCCTGGGGAGGCTGCAGGGCCTGGAGCAGCCTTGATTTCCTAGCCTCCAGGGCCGTGCCCGGCTCAGGGACCAGTTCGTACTAAGAGACAGTCTGTGCTTTTACTATCTTTCTCCTATAACTTTAGAAAAAGTAATTACATAGCACAGGAAGGTGGTTAAAGTACTGTCTAACATGGACATGGTAAAGAGCTACCTGCATTCCTAAAACCTGGCTCATTAAACTTTCCTAGCACCAACCTGATGGGTTTAGCTCAGTGGTTCTCAGACTTGAGTGGCATCACAATCCCCTGCAGGTCTGGCGGAACCTCAGGCAGCTAGGCCTGCACTCCTGGTTTCTGAGTCAGAAAATCTAGGTTGGGGCCCAAGCATTTATGTTTCCGACAAGTTCCCAGGTGATGCTGCTGGTCCACAGACCAAGCATGAGGACCACACCCCCCACCACCTGCACGGTGGGTTGGATGGCGATCTCCACAAGGCCCTGTACTGTGTATTCCAGTCATATAAGTATTTCCAGCCTCTGCCATTGGCCTGGCCCAGCCTTACAGCACTCACCTCGCAGGTGTCCAGTGGGGAAAGCGCCCTGCCTGCTCCAGAACCACGAGGGATCCCGAGAGGAGACGTCCAACCAGAACCCACTCAGAAAGAAGCCTTGGTGAGGCTTCAGCACAAGACAGGTTCCATCTCAACCACATCTGGACCCCCATCTGGTTTGTATGGCCCTTGGCAGACATGAAAAAAATCTATGGCAACCCTGGCCAGTGGCTCAGTTGGCTGGTGTGTTGTCCCATACACCAAAAGGTTGTGGGTTCGATTCCTGGTCAAGGCACATATCCAGGTTGCAGGTTCCATCCCCATCTCTCTCACATCCATCTCTCTCTCCCTCCCTCCCTCTTTCTCTCCCTTTCCCTCTCTCTAAAATCAATAAAAACATATCCTCAGGTGAATATTTTTTAAAAATCAATTGTAGCCAAAACCGGTTTGGCTCAGTGGATGGAGCGTCGGCCTGCGGACTGAGGGGTCCCGGGTTCGGTTCCGGTCAAGGGCTGTGCCTTGGTTGCGGGCACATCCCCAGTGGGGGATGTGCAGGAGGTGGCTGATCGATGTTTCTCACTCATCGATGTTTCTGGCTCTCTGTCTCTCTCCCTTCCTCTCTGTAAAAAAATCAATAAAATATATATTAAAAAAAATCAATTGTAATCTTTCCACTATACAAGTGCTGCCTTATGAGCCAGACCAGGGTCAACAAACCATTTTTTGAAGGTTTGTTGGTCATACATATTTCAGGCTTTGCAGACAAAGAGACAAAATTTAGACCATTATGTAGGTATTTATATAACTGTTTAAAGTGCAATCATCTAGAACTATCTATAGTCTGAGGACTGGCTAGAGCAGGCAGCTGGCTGGATGTGGCCCACAGACTGAAGTTTGCAGACCCCTGAGTTAGAATCAGAAGAAGATAGGAGGGAGACTAGGGAGGGAGAGGAGAAGGGCTGAGCAAACTAGGAAAGTGATACCTAAAAGGAAACCCCTTTCATTCTTCTACTTGGGGATACCCCTCATGATAACCATTGTAACTAACCTCGTTAGTAATAACAGGAGAGGGAAGGCCAGATATCGTAGGCATGTCATTTGGGCAGCTTCACCAGGAAGTGACAGGTGTACACTCCCCTGGAGCCACCCGTCTATCCCCCGCAGTCCCCGGGAGAGGAGTGTGGACGAGGGGGGGGGGGGATAGACCCATGCCCAGTGAAGTTGGGCAGAGTGAGGACAGGGAAGGTGCTTGTCTGTCAGTCACACCTGCGATCAGGTCATTGGCCAGAATGGGCATGGCCACTGCAAGGGCTCAGAATTGGAAATGTTTTATTCCCTATTAAAAGGAGTTCGCTCCCCTGCTTCTTGTCCCTTCGGTTCTCCTGGGACTCCTGTTGCAGGGAACCTGCTCTCTTGGCTCCCAGCATTCACTCACATGCCCAGGGCCGTGTGGACCCCACACACAATGGACTGATGGGCTGCAGCTGGCCTGATGCTGAGCTGGGCCTGGCTGCAACTTGAAAAGAAACTCTGGACAGTGCCTCTGCTTTTAGCTCTACTGAATCCCCAGCCGCACTTCCTCTATGACTGGACTCGGGGAAATGGGACTTTAGAAATATAGAGAAGTAATTCCACACAAATGAAAATCACTCATCCTCCTGTGGGAGTCTCAGAAAATTCTTTTTCTTGAGATATCGTAAGGACACCACCCCCAGCACTCAATGGGGAAAGGGACACCTCATTTCCACGGACAACACTAAGACATTGGCCTTCAGTTGTTCAATGCGGTGGTGAACACAGCACAACGCAGCCATAGTCTAGGTTAGCTCACCATCATCTCAGTTATGGCCTGAGCGAGCTGATACAGCTGACAGCTTTGCTTTGAAGTGTGTGTGAGGAAGCTGCACTCTTGGCTTCATGGTAGCAAACATAGCTGGCGTTTGCAGCTGTTTGCAGGCTGCTATCATTCAGAAAGCTGCCTGGTGCCCCCAGAATCCATGACCCCAACTGCATAGCCCACCTGCGAGCCTGCAGTGTGCACACTCACTAGTGCTCGCACATCCGTACCAGCCCTTCCCCATTCACTCTCCTCTGGTCCCTGGAAGCCTATCATCCTTCGGGCGTGAACTTGGCTGCCACGCTGGTGGGTGAGAAGCTTGGCTCCAAGTCTCTGCTTTCGGTTGTGCTGGTTTCTGTGAACAACATCAAGAAACTCAAGAAAATCCTCGTGGAACTCTGATGGTGGGCCCTGAACCACAGACTGCCTGGCTTTCCTGTTATTGATGCCTTTGCTGGCTGGCTCCTGAGAAAGCAGACCGAGACGAAGGTGAGCACGTGGGAAGTTCACTGGGTGCTACTCTTGGAATCCACACCTGCTGGGAAGCTGAAGAAGTCAGGTTTCAGGAGGATTTCCCCAGAGGCCTGAGCAGGGAGGGAGCTTCCGTAGCCAAGCTCAGCAGCCGAGGGAGCGGAGCTGCAGCCTGGGAGGGGCCTCGGGCAGCACACCACAGCCCCCGCCACAGACTACACATTTTCCAGCTTAATTTTCTCAAAACATTTCCATCTATATCTCTAGGAGGTAAAGATGCATTTATGAAAAATCCACGATACCGTTGTCATAAGCAATTTTATCAAGAATTCAGTTTCCTGCCCTAACCGGTTTGGGTCAGTGGATAGAGCGTCAACCTGCGGACTGAAGGGTCCCAAGGTTTGATTCCGGCCAAGGGCATGTACCTTGGTTGCGGGCACATCCCCAGTAGGAGGTGTGCAAGAGGCAGCTGATTGATGTTTCTCTCTCATCGATGTTTCTAACTCTCTATCCCTCTCCCTTCCTCTCTGTGAAAAATCAATAAAATATATTTTTAAAAAAAGAATTCAGTTTCCACTTGCCTGCTAAACATCATAGCATTATATGTAACTATAATTATATATAACCAGATATAATTAATTTGACATTTGTTTATCTTGAGATTCAAGCAAGTCCATAAATTTTGATTGATAGTTCTCAAATCTCTTTCAATTTATAGGTTTTCTTTCATTCCTT
The DNA here is from genome assembly GCF_000327345.1 of Myotis davidii. Taxonomy (NCBI): domain Eukaryota; kingdom Metazoa; phylum Chordata; class Mammalia; order Chiroptera; family Vespertilionidae; genus Myotis; species Myotis davidii. The sequence goes on along the minus strand of NW_006295269.1, from coordinate 3,780,796 downwards.
TTTCTTGAAATATATTTGTTGACTAAACCTGGTAGATTTCTGTCCTATAGAATTTCTCAAAATATTTATTTCTAAAAAGTCCTTCATGGTTATAAAAGAAGTCTATCCGGTGAGAAGTCAACGGGCTTAGCTGGGTCCTCTACTTAGGGTCTCATCAGGTTGAAATCAAAGTGTTTGCCAATTGGGGTCTTGGCTGGAGTACTGGGGGCAGTGTGTGTGTGTGTGTGTGTGTGTGAGAGAGAGAGAGAGAGAGAGAGAGAGAGAGAGAGAGAGAGAGAGAAAGAGAGAGAGAGAGAGTCCATTTCCAGACTCACTCAGGTTGTAGGATGGAGGACTCTGCTTCCTTGCTGGCTGTCAGCAGGGGTCGTTCTCGGCTCTCAGAGGCCACCACTGTCCCCTGGCTCATGACCCCCTCATCTTCAAGGTCGGCATGACATCAGAGGTGGAGTCCTTCTCATGCTTTGAATCTCTGATTTCTTTTTCTGCCTCATTATTCCTACACCCAGCTGGAGAAAGTTCTCTGAGATTGGACTAATGCAAATAATCCAAAATAATCTCCCTGTTTTAAGGGCTAAACCCTTAATTACATCTAGAAAGTCCCTTTTGCCAGGTAAGGTAATACCGTCACAGGTCCTGGGGGTTAGGAGCTGGTCATTCTGCCTAATCTCACGATCAATTAAGTCTGAAGGAGGTATGTTTTCTACCTCGCTTTTGGAGATTATAAACTATTAATATTTTGGAGCTCGGCCTCAGGAGACTTTTCAAAATTTCTTTTAAGCCAGAAGTCCTTAAGCTTATTTGACCACGGGATCTTTTTCATATGTAGCACTTTTAAACATTCTGCAGAACTGGAGTTTCTGAGGTACACACTTTCCCCTATGTTTGTATTATTTTATATCTGAGTATGTTTTGCACATTTAGTATCATATCATATGTTTACTCTTGTAATTTACTTTTTTTAGTTATCACAATGCCATTGAATATCCTTCTAAATTGGTCATATTGGTTTTTTATGATTGCTTCTATTACAAATGACCACACATTTGGTCCCTTAAACAACACAAATTTATTTTCTTACAGTTCTGCAGATCCAAAGTCTGACACAGGTCTCACGGCACTAAAATAAAAGTATCAGCAAGGCTGTGTTCTTTCTGGAGGCTCCAGAAGAGCATCTGTCTGCTGGCCTTTCCATCTTCTAGAGGCGCCTGAGTGCCTTGGCTCGTGGCCCCTCCTGCATCTCTCAGATTATCCGTCCATAGTCACATCTCTCTGGAGCCTTGAACCATAGGCAGAGTCTTTGATTTTTAAGGACTCATGTGGTTAGATTGGACCTACAGAGATAATTCAAGACATTTACCCCCTCAAGGTTCTTAATTTAACCACATCTGCCTTTTATCAGGTAGCATGCTGATAGTTTCTGAGGGTGAGTGAATCACCGGGATGGTGATTCTGCCCACACACTGGTTCTGTGAGCCAATCAGCAAGCACATACCCTAGTTTGTAGGGAACTGAGTTTCAGAATATTTCCATTTTCCATTTCAATTTCTAGAACAATACAAGAAAGCTCAGTAACATAATTCTTCAGCTAGCATGGATCAGCTTCACAATAGCCTTGTAGTGAAAATGTAGATTAAAGCACCATTTTCCTTTTTAGTTGAATGAAACAAAACCCAGGCCACTCAGGTTAGTGTAAGCTGTTAGCTATGCAGAGCCCTACCGGGAGGCATTCTTTGTATTGTTATTTATCTCTCGCCCAACGCCAAGCCTACTTTAACAATAGTTCCTTTACATCTTTTTTTACTTGACAAACTCTTTTGCACTCTTTGCCTTGCCGTCGCACATCATTTTTCATAAAGCTGTTCTGGGGGAGGTTCATGTATGGATTTCTGTTTGGTCTCTAACGTGATGAAACACATGGGACAGAAGCACACAGCATGGGCATATCTTGCACTCTGAGATCACACCCTAAATAACACTTTTGAATCTTTTTGAAATTCTTCCCAAGGGAGGGCACAAAGGGGAAAGGGCAGATTTGCATATGCAAAAACTAATTTTCCAAAAGCTCTGCAGGGGCTTCAGAAAATCATTGGGTAGAGAATCTCTCCAACCAAGATCACCCTAAAGGGACATGAAATGAAGGGAAGAGCATTCAGCAAACACTGATGGAGGGACAGGGGCAGTGAGGATCTCACAGGAGAGGCAGGCCAAGGAGCTTTAGCCTTCAGTCTGAGACCAAGAAAACCCAGGGGTGGGTGTGAGCAAGGGAGCCCAATGGAGCGTAACGCAGAAGAAGGCCTAACTGGTTTTGGAGAGCACTGAACCAGCAACTCCTAGACGTCAGCATTCATGGCCACCAATCTGGAGGATCCCAGGCCCCATCTCCTAAGGATTCCGGTTCAATAGGTGGGAGATGGGAACATAAAACAGGATTTTAAACTGTCACAGCTTATTCCAATACAGATATTTCAAGGACCTTTTTCATATATTCATTTATTCATGTATTGATCAGAGATCTATTGCACATTTGCAATACACCAGGCACTGTTGTAAGTGTGTGGATACAGCAGTGAATAAAACATACCAGCTTCCTCTCCTCAAGGGGCTTATATTCTAGACAGGAAAGACAGTGAACACATACATTAGGGAAACTTACAGTATGCCAGATAGTGATAAGTGATACAGAGAAAATAAAAAGCATGAAGGGTGTTGGGGAGTTTTGAGGACAGGAATGAAGTTAACTTTTATTTTATTTTTAATACATTTTTATTGATTTCAGAGAGGAAGGGAGAGGGAGAGAGAAATAGAAACATCAATGATGAGAGAGAATCATTGATTGGCTGCCTCCTGCACTCCCCCTACTGGGGATCGAGCCCACAACCCGGGCATGTGCTTTAACCAGGATCAAACTGTGACCTCTTGGTTCATAGGTTGATGCTCAACCACTGAGCCACACTGACCGGTCATTCATGCCCTGTTTCTTATTCCTTCTCTCCCTCTTTCCTTCTCCCCACTTCCTATCTTTCTTTATTGAAGATTAGTTTGTACATTTGATAGCTTGAGTTCAATTCCCCATTCAATCACTTCCCATCTCTGTGACCTTATTTAAGTTACTTGAGCTCTGAGCCTAAATTTGCCCATAAAATGGGCATAATAATAGTACACTTTAGTAATGAGGTAAGTACTTATTTGTGTACTTGGCTCTGTCTCTGGCAGATGGAAGATACTTAAAACTGTTTTCTATTGTTGTTATTACTTATTACTCTCTTTGGATATACCAGTGACTATGACCAATGTGACTGTCACATCCATGGAGTTTGTTTATAATGGAGCTATTGAGAAATCTGAGGCATGCAGCTAGGAAGTGGCAGAGCCAGGGTTTAAGGTCAGACCTAATTGTTTTCAAGGTGAGAATCTTCTACACTACTCAGCTTAAAGTTTTAAATCAAATTATCAAGTGGTCAGGATTCTTTCTTTTCTTACAAAAGAGTCACAGAATTCCTGATAATTTCATGTCTGTCTGTCTATCTATCTATCTACCTATCTATCATCTCTGAATAAATGTCTAATTACCTGTGCTCAACAAACTCAAAAAGAGTCTGGAGAGTTTGCTAGAAATAAATAATAAAATTTATTCAAGGATTGTAGGGTTTGAAAATGAGAAACACAATTAAGTGTTTGAAGGGAGAAGTAAAGCTAAGAGTTCTTATAGTAAAAAGTACATTCTTGAGAAGAATCAGTCCCACATTCTTAGTCT
>NW_006295269.1:3757044-3776952 GCF_000327345.1 Myotis davidii | reverse complement strand
GATGGCGAACCTTTTGAGCTTGGCGTGTCAGCATTTTGAAAAACCCTAACTTAACTCTGGTGCCGTGTCACATATAGACATTTTTTGATATTTGCAACCATAGTAAAACAAAGACCTATATTTTTGATATTTATTTTATATATTTAAATGTCATTTAACAAAGAAAAATCAACCAAAAAGATGAGTTCGCGTGTCACCTCTGACACGCGTGTCATAGGTTCGCCATCACTGGTCTACACGGACATTCTTTCCTTGTTCCTTCAGGGAGTAACCAGAGGGCTGTCTGGAGGTTTGATGTATATCCAGGCATTAATGTAGGGCTGGAAAGTTCAAAAGTTTAAGTTCCCAGGCTAGTTAAAACAAGAATAAAATTGTTTCCTCAAGCCTACTTTCTTTTAGTAATTTAGCAGCTTCACTGTAGTGACTCCATTTTATTTCTTCTCTCTCTTCCTGGCCTGATGTGGAGAGCTTGTTACTACGTAGGGCATGTTCTTGCCTTCCAGGAGTCTGATTCCTAAGAAAGAATAATTAAGTTATGTTTTGATAATTAAACATAATTTTATACTTGTCTTAGCTACTTTCTTATTTCCTGAAAAACTGACTCAAAACAATGTTTTCTTCAAGACTGATTATTTAATAAAAGATATTTGGAGAGAAAATCTATAGTTTCACATGATTTATTCTGTCTTAAGTGGGTGGGTGAATTTTAATGCCTTTAACAGGAAAGGTGAATGGTCAGTTAAGGTTTACACAACTTCCTGATGACTTCATGAATAATAGCAACATTTAGCATGATTCAGGATCAAATCTCTTTTTGTTCAATAGCTTTACTTCCACCTACCGAATCTCATTACAGCTTCTGGGTTGTGGGATATATGGTTCTGTGAAATAACAGAAAATATATACAGGGTGGAGCAAAGGTAGGTTTAAAGTTGTTTTCATGGAAAATAATACAATAATTAGTAAGTAATAACACCAGAATAAACTCTGTGTTTTGAGTATTCACAACTTTAAACCTACTTTGCCCCACCCTGTATATAGGTGTCTGCCCTGGGTTTCTGGCACAGAGCTCCTAAAATCCTGGTGGTATTCCGGGTGATAGATGTGCTTTGGGTTCTAATGAGGCAACTGGATGGCTTCAGAATGGGGACTTTCAGAAAGACCACCTTATGGGAGAAGCTGAGGACTGTTAGCCACACCCCCAATATCCTGGGAAGGGAAGAGAGGCTGAAAATTGAGTTAATGGTCAATCGTGCCTCGGTGATGAAGCCTCCATACAAACCTAACAGCATGGGATTCAAAGAGCTTCCAACTGGTGAACACATCCATATGCTGGGTGGATGACTGCGGTGACAGAGGCTTCTGGGCTCAGGGGTCTTCTGGACCTCACTCTATGCACCTCCTCCTCTGGCTCTCACTCTCTGTTTCTCCTCATCTGGCTGTCCATCTTCATCCTTTATCATATTATTTATTATGTAAAAAACAGTAACTGTAAGTATCTTTCTGAGTTCTGTGAGTTCTTCTAGCAAATGATCAAACCCAACAAGAGGGTCATGGGAGCCTCCTAGTTATAGTTGGTTGGCCAAATGTATAGGTGACAACCTGGGACTTGAGACCGACATCTGACGTGGGTGGTAGTCTTGTGAGGCTGATCCGTTAACCTGCGGGATCTGCACAAACTCCAGTTAGTATCAGAATTGAGTAGCATTGTAGGACACCCAGCTTGTGTCACAGAGAATTGCTCGGTGTGGGGAAAGCCCCACACATCTGGTGTTGGAAATGTTGTGAGTATGAGTAAAAAAGAAACACACAGTGTTTTTCCTTGAGAGGTTCTGATGGCCGTGTTGGCATGGTGGTCACACGGAACAAATGGAGAGTCATACACATCGGTCAGTATTTGCTTACACTTTTTAAGCATGCATCTAGTGTAACATAGCAGTTAAGAATGGGGGACTCAGAGCTGCCAACAGCCATTCTTTATGCTTTACCAGCTGTGTGAGCTTCCTAAGCCTCTCTTTATCACCTATAAAATTTACAATGCCAATGACTTTATCATGTTATTGTGAAGAATTAATGAGGAAAGTCACGTAAAACATTTTGGGTAGGGTTTGGGGTACATGAAGAAGTTATCCCTATTATTAATTTGTTTCTTAAATGGCTTTTGAATATCTAACATGTACTGGACATAGGCCAAGTGCTGGAGATGTAAAGGTGAGTGAGCCCTGTTTAGTTTACCCTCAAGGAATTCACAAAATACCATAAAAATATTTTTGTATAACAAAGCAAAATTATGTTAAAAAATGATAAATGCTCAAAGTCTCCCAGTCCACCCAGGTGCGGTGATACATGCCAGTGGTATAGGCTGACAAGGCACTTAATTTTGCTCTGTGTGTAACTGTAACTGATGTCAAGTCTGACACTTTTCTTTCGTGGTCAACGTCTGATGCCTCCATTCATCCTGAGGAATTATTTTTTCAAGCAGCACTGTGCAAATTTTATGTTAGAACATTATCAAATAAGCTAATGCAATTAGAACCAAACGTTGCTGATGTGATCAATTTCTAAACCTCTAGCCTTTGAATATAACACAGAATAATTTATAGTTGAACTCCACTGGATTTTTCAAATTAGATTTTATGTTATTTTAGCTGAGTAGGAACTTACAGAGCCTCGAGGCACTAGGAAAATAGAAGCAACTGAAAAAAGACAAAGAATGTAGACAGACAGCCTCACAAAAAGCAATCAAATTAGGAATTTCATAGGAACAGGCAGTCACGATTGCTGAGCTACCACATAATAGCAAGTTGACACTGGCCGTAAACTGGATTTGTTAATTATTACAACCCCTTACTGCTGTGCAGAGATCAAACAGGGAGAAGGAAATGGCACAAAACAAAGACTCAGAGTGGGGTAAACCAGCGTTGCTGAAAAGGTTGCTGCTTCGGGCAACGCAATGCACATCCCAGTATTAATAGCCTCACCTCATCCATCAGCAATGTGGCCAGAAGAAGCCACATGGGTTCAGTTTCTTTATTTGAAAGAGAGATGCTGGAACATTCTCCTGTAGCCTGGATTTAAAAATCAAAACCACAATGGCTTGACCAGTCTGTGTTGAGGCCTCAGTTTCTTTTCAGTGAAAGCATAGTTTACGTGAAATACAACATGAGACATTTGAAAATTGTTCATCTGATAAGCTAAGTAACTTACAGAAGTGGCCTATTAAGATACAGCTTTAAGATCTGAAGCCCTGTGCTCTGGACATTCCCCGTGTTCAGGGGGCAGCAGGGCAAGTGCCTCTTTCTGCAGTGCTAGTTTGCTTGTCTCCTTGCTCCCTCCTGTCACCCTGCCCCTCAGGTCTTCTCTGTCTTAGAGGAACTGATCCATCTCTTCTATGATCTGCGTTTCCAGGCTCATTTCCCAGCTAATCCCACTGCACTCATCCTCCTTTCTGGCTCCACAGGGCTGTTTGCTTTCCGTTGATCATATCTCCTGAGATCACACGCTGACACTTGCTATGCATTCTCTGTCCTTGTTTTTTGTTTGTTTTTGCAATGCGATAAAGTTCGACGCGTGCTCTAGACCCATTTCTAATACTCCCTCCTCTATGAGGCCTTGGCTGTACTCCACAGGTTACTCTCACCTTCGCCTTCGCCATTTCTCTTGTCCTGCAATTACTCATTCAGTTGTGGTTGTACCCCCAGAGCCCAGCACAGTCCTGGCACATGGGGGGGCCTCACAGATGTTTGTTGCCGGGAGGGTTTCTCTCTGTGGTGATCGGCACCCTGCACAGACCCCTCGCTAAGAGGCACTGCTGTGACCCTGCCTGCATGGCACTGTTAGTCTCAACGTATTGGGATAATGCTCTAGTGAGTGGCAGTTTTTCACCTTGTTTTATGCATTACAATCAAAGGAGGTGTAAGTGGATTGCGTGAAATCCACTGGAGATAGATTAGGGAGGCGGGAGAAAGCAAAGCGGAGAAACCTCTGGGATTGGATAAAAGGTAAAATGATAGACACATACTTCTTTTAAAAATTTTTTTTCTTTTAATCTTTTTTTTTAAATATATTTTATTGATTTTTTACAGAGAGGAAGGGAGAGAGATAGTCAGAAACATCGATGAGAGAGAAAAATAGACCAGCTGCCTCCTGCACATCTCCCACTGGGGATGTGCCCGCAACCCAGGTACATGCCCTTGACCGGAATCGAACCCGGGACCGTTCAGTCCACAGGCCGACGCTCTATCCACTGAGTCAAACCGGATTTTGGCTTTTCTTTTAATCTTAATTGTAGAAAGTATTACATAGGTCCTCCTGACACATCCTTCCTTTACTTAGGTGGTTACAGGATAGTTAAAGTCAACAATTAACTCAATAACAATGAGAGGATTTGTGGTCTCCACAGAGTGGTGCCTGTGCTCTGAGGCATCCAGAAAAAGGGAAATTACTTTACATCCAATGATAGGTTACTGCAAATGCAAAATGACAATAGGCTCAGTTAAGGTAAAGATTGAGCTTTGTCAGGGAAGGTATCAGCCTAGGAGTGACTACCCACCATAAACTGCTTTTAGTTAAAGTTTTAATTTCAGACCACCCTTTGTGGTTACTTTATGTCTTTGAGTTTGCAAGGCCACCACGCAGGCCTTCTCTTAGCTGGTCAGGTTAGCATGTGGCCTTTTTTGTCCACAGCATATACCTGGCGTTGGCCCAAGGCAACCCTAACAGAAGGGCATCTCTTTGGAAATTTATTTACCCAGAAGAGCCCCTTTTTGCAGCTTCCACTGGCATAGTATGTGCATAACCAGTTGAATGGATGGGTAAACAAACAACTGATTGAAGTTTTCCCCAATTTAGTGGAACTATTAAAAACCAAAACAGAAGGGCCGAAACCGGTTTGGCTCAGTGGATAGAGTGTCGGCCTGCGGACGGAGGGGTCCCAGGTTCGATTCTGGTCAAGGGCATGTACCTGGGTTGCGGGCACATCCCCAGTGGGGAGTGTGCAGGAGGCAGCTGGTCGATGCTTCTCTCTCATCGATGTTTCTAACTTTCTATCTCTCTCCTTTCCTCTCTGTAAAAACTCAATAAAATATATTTAAAAACAAACAAACAAACAAAAAACAAAACAGAAGGTAAAGACGCTTTTTTACAGGGTTAAAGCCCCCTAGTCTAGTTTCCAAACTGATCGGACCAATGGGTGATTGTTGTTCATCTCTTTATTCCGGTCAGTCTCTCTTGCCACCTGTTTCTCGGTACCCGGCTGTCTCACAATTCATTCCACTGCTTTAAACGAATCCTAGGACACAAACTCGAGTTCCTTTCTTTAGCGTCAGGGATTCCTGGGGTGGAGCAAGCTCTCTGAAGACATGACTCCCAGCGGTACATTTTTGCTTATCAAATGTGGATCCAGGAACAGACAGCTGCCAACGCTCACAATGATGCTGACTGTATTTTTAAATCAAGGGACAAAAAGGCCATTACTGCAGGCCGGCCTTCTTGGGGGCACAGGGGTGTTTATTTGCTGCGTTGTTTGAATTATCTGCAGCAAGGTGCTTCATATCTCTGATAACTACATGCTAAAAGTGAAGAAAATGCTTGCTACCTGCCATATACCAGCTTCCTGACTGAGGTGCACAAGGACCTACCCTGTGAGCATGTCAAACCTGCCGCCGGCGGGCCGCATGCCTGGTTTAAATCACACACCCCAAGTTCATGGCCCTCCTGCCTCTGCCCCTCTGCTCCCCATGCATGGCAGCCTGAGCCCACACCACAACCTGTACATTTATTCTTAGAAGGCTGTTCCCTCACAGTTTTGCCTTGTTCCTTTCCTCTCCACATTTAATCAGGTCTCTGATTAAATGTCACTGAAGCAGGGAAGCCTGGCCACCGGTCTCCTCCCTGGCTCAGCTGCATCTGTTTCTCCTGTTGTGTTTCTATCACAGCACTACCTATGTATGTGACATTATCATTTATCCCACTGTTTTTCGTCTTTGGTCTCCCCTCTCCCTACTGGTAAACCAAGCATGTCAAACTCAAAGGCTATCATGGGTCAAATAAACAAGGTTTAAGTTTATGTGGGCCATAAACAAACAAACAAACAAAACAAACAAACAAACAAACACAAAAGCTTCAATTTTCATAGAAATGTAAGTTTATTTGGATAGAGACATGCTGAATACAAAGGGCTGAAATACATAAGTAATAAAAAAGTAATATGCAAATTGACCATCACTCCAACACACAAGATGGCTGCCCCTATGTGGTCAAAGATGGCCTCCCCCATGTGGACACAAGATGGCCACAATAAGATGGCCATCAGGGGAGGGCAGTTCTGGCCAATCAGGCCAGAAGGGGAAGGCAGTTGGGGGCGACCAGGCCTGCAGGGGAGGACTGCTGGGGGGGACCAACCCTTTAAGGGAGGGCAGTTTGCGGGAACCAGGCCTGCAGGGGAGGGCAGTTGGGGGCAACCACGCCTGCAGGGGAAGGCAGTTGGGGGCAATTGGGCTGGCAGGGGAGGGCAGTTAGGGGCAATCAGGCCTTCAGGGGAGCAGTTAGGCGTCAATCAGACTGGCAGGGGAGTGGTTAGGGGCAATCAGGCAGGCAGGCAGGCAGGCAAGCGGTTGGGAGCCAGCAGTCTTGGAGAGTGAGAGGGATGTTTGAATGCCCATTTAGGACCACCAGGATCGGACCTAGATGGGCAGTTGGACATCCCTCGAGGGGCCCCAGATTGGAGAGAGTGCAGGCTGGGCTGAGGGACACACACCACACACCCCCATGCATGAATTTCATGTACTGGGCCTCTAGTCATTAACATAAAATAATAAAACGCCTGCGCATAAGGTGCATAAGGAAAATGAACGCAACACAATCATAGTAACCAGACATTAGCGAACGTTGTAGTTTGTTATTAATAATTAGAGGCAGCATGAGTGTGTGTGGGGGGAGAATGGGGGTTAATGGGGGGAATGAGGACACATTTGTCATTCCTTAACTAATAAAGATTTTAAAGAGTAAACTAACTAACTAAATAAATAGAAAAAAAAACTTAGACAGGAATATTCATAGCAGCATTATTTGTAATAGCCAAAATGTAGAAACAACTCAAATGTCTATCAACTGATGAATGAATAAATAAAATGTGTCATACATATATAATGGAATAGTATTTGGCAATAAAACGAAATAATGTACTGATACATGCTATGACAGAATGAATCTTGAAAACATGTTAAGTGAAAGAAGTCAGATATAAAAAGATTACGTAGTGGGTGCTTTCACGTCTATGAAATGTTTGGAATAGGCAAATCCATAGAAACAGAAAGTAAGCTAGTGGTTTCTGGGGGCTGGTGGGAGGGAGAAATGGGAAGTGACTGCTAATGGAAATGGAGTATTTTTGGGGGTGGTAAAAATATTCTGGAATTTGACAGTGTTGATGGATGCACAACTCTGAAAACACTTAAAACTATTGAATTATACACTTTAAAGGGGTGAACTTCATAGTATATCAATTATATCTCAATATAGCTGTTATGAAAAATTAAAAATAATAATTATTATTAGAGGCCCGGTGCATGGATTCGTGCATTGTTGGGATCCCTCGGCAAGGCCTGTGGGAATCAGGCTGAAACCAGCAGTCTAACACCGCCTGCTGCTCCTGCCTGCTGCTCCCGCTCATCCTGGTCCCGCTACGCCTGCCGCTGCCACCGCGGTAGGCTCGCTGCTGCTCCGCTGTGGTCTCCGGGCTGTCGTGGCCAGCCATGAGACCTGCATCTGGTGCCTGTCAATCAGCTGAGTGGTGCTCCCCTGTGGAAGCACACTGATCACCAGGGGGCAGCTTCTGCGTTGAGCGTCTGCCCCTTGGTGGTCAGTGCATGTCATAGCGACTGGTCGACCAGTCAAATGGTTGAATGGTCGCTTAGGCTTTTATATATATAGATTATATATAATAGGATATTGTAAAAATTAAGTTACAAAATTTTAAAAAAATATATTTTATTGATTTTTTACAGAGAGGAAGGGAGAGGGATAGAGAGTTAGAAACATCAATTAGAGAGACCACCAATCAGCTACCTCCTGCACACCCCCCCACTGGGGATGTGCCCACAATCAAGGTACATGCCCTTGACCGGAATCGAACCTGGGACCCTCCAGTCCGCAGGCCAACGCTCTATCAACTGAACCAAACCAGTTAGGGCAAGTTACAAAATTTTTATTAAAATGTTTCTTATAGCCCTAGCTGGTTTGGCTGAGGACTGAAGGGTCCTGGGTTTGATTCTGGTCAAGGGCACATGCCTGGGTTGTAGGCTCGATCCCTGGTAGGGGGCATGCAGGAGACAGCCAATCAATGATTCTTTCTCATCACTGATGTTTCTATCTCTCTCTCCCTCTCCCTTCCTCTCTAAAATCAATAAAAGAATATATTTAAAGAAATGTTTCTTACATACCATTATATTGGCTGGGCTGCAAAAATATTCACTGTGGGCCACGAGTTTGACATTCTTGCTGTAAACACTGGAATGTGGACTCAGTGGAAAAGGGGCCGTTGTTAATGTTCTCCTCTGTTCTCTCAGTGCTAGTGACTGGCACAGAGTTCACACTTAATAACTGGCTGTTGGATGAATAAGATGGAGCAGAGCGTTACTTATTGCTGCATAAAGAACTACCCACAAACTAAGTAGCTGAACCCAAACCACATTTAAATTCTTTGTTGGACGTCTTGGGTGGTCAGGCGGTTCTGCTGTCTGGTCTGGGGGGTGTGGTGGGGGCATCTGGGGTGGGTGGTGGGCCTCTCTGTGTGGATCCTTTCATCGCAGATTCTTTTATGTCTTCACTCACAGCGGGCTCAGGGCTTAGAGAGGGGTGAGCAGAAACTGCAAGGCCTTTTAAGGCCTAAGCTTTGGAACACCAAGGTCACTTTTTCCCAGATTCTATCCGTTAAAGAAAGTTACATGGCGAGCCAAACTTCAAGTGGCCGTAACTGCAGCTGGCCGTACTGGGGGCACAGGGCAATGGGCGTGGCCTCCTGATAGGAGGAGTGACAATGAATCCTGAGGACAGGGGATGTGATTCCTGATGGGGTCATTATTCTAATGATCTTCCCCAAATCCCAAGTGATATATTTTTATGCAAATGCTCCACCTGACGTACATACGAGGGCAAGCTTTTGGGACGAAGAGTTAATAGCTTCCATGCATTTTTCAGAAGTTGCCTTCCCCTTTCCTTTTGTAAAGTCCCCCATACCACAAACAGAGCCACACCGCACTGCCGCCTCTGCTGTCCTCACAGCACTGCATTTAGGACGGGCGTTATTTCACCCTCTCATCAGCGGGCATGCAGCGATCCTCTAAAGCCAAGTGCATCAATTCAAGAAAATGTAAGTGGGTTTTGGAATAAATTATATTGATTTTAATTCAGACTTTTAAGTTTGTGGTTTTTTATTGCTTTTGGCAATGGAAGAATTGATCTCAACAAGGCAGATAGAACAAAAATAGATTGCTTTTATTGAATTCACAGTGACCTGATTAAACAACATAGTTGTTATGAGAAAAATAATATTACTTCCTCTTTCATTACAGATTCTTTTTGCCTTTCAAAAATTTATTGGCTTAATAGAGTAAATAAAGAAGACGATGAATTTTATTTAGTACAGAATGGTTTGGGGCAGTGAGAAAACACATTTCTCAGAATCTTTCTTTCTTATTCTGATGACTGCTTACTTAGCTTATTTTGACTCAGAAGTAACTGTGTTACTTTTTATGTTGACTGGGCAACAATCTCACGGTCCATCACACAATTCACATCCATATCCACTTGGAGCTTCATTTCCTAAAAAATAAATAAATAAAATGTTAAAATGTGAATCACTTTACTACTCAATATTTTTGAAAACAAAACACTCAACTTTGATTTAGAAAATTTCTAGAAGACAAGGAAATGGAGAAGAAAGTAAAAATCTCCTGGCCTCCTGAAATCTCACTTTGACTGTTTATGATTAAAATACAACATCCAATATTTAATTAAATTTTGAACTATCCCTATTTGAACTCAGGAGACATAGGTTTTGGCTGGGCTGCTGATAATTTCTTCACTATCCAGACTGCAATCACCAAGTAGATCTTGGATAACTCAGAATCTCTTGTTACTTGAATGTGCTTTGCAAGCTACCAGAACCGAGCAGATATGGAGAGCAAGGCACACTTGTATTTGGGTTATCTATGCTCTTTATTTATTTATTTTTTAAAAATATATTTTATTGATTTTTTACAGAGAGAAAGGGAAAGAAATAGAGAGTTAGAAACATCGATGGGAGAGAAACATCGACCAGCTGCTTCCTGCACATCTCCCACTGGGGATGTGCCCGCAACCCAGTTACATGCCCTTGACCGGAATCGAACTTGGGACCTTTCAGTCCACAGGCCGACGCTCTATCCACTGAGCCAAACCGGTTTCGGCTATCTGTGCTCTTTAAAAAAATTGGTATCCTACTGCTCTGTGGTCTATACTGTTTGTAAGTTACTTTTTTTTTTTTTTTACTGAAAAATATATCGTGAAGGGAGGATGCCAGCAGGGGAGCATGATTTGTTAATCCCTTAACTCCCCACATAAAAACCGAACAACCAGACAGCGAAACCAAAGCCCTTAGAGAGTATTTAGCGCAAAAACATGTCACACGGTCTCCTCACGAGCTCTACCTGCAGACCATGCGGAGAAATGCATGTGAAAACTGGTAAACATGGTGTGATAAATGCCCTGTTCTGAGCACTACTGGGGCTAGGGCAGGGTGCAGGGGGTTCCTGGGAAGACTTTGCAGAGCATCAAAGAATATTTACAAAGAAAACCATGACATCACCAGCTTTTAAGATTGTCTAATTTTAATCATTTTTTCTCAGAGTTTTCCTACTTTGAATTTTAAAATCAACTTTAAAATCATAATTAGATGATGATTCAGAATCAGAATTATGAATTGGACAGATGTGTACATTTGGAGAGTTGGCACTGGAAGTTATAATGGAAAGTTGTTCATTTCTAAAGCAATTCCACCTCCTCCCAAAGATGGGCGAGCAGATGCAGATTAACTCAGAGAAGGAAAGAGGAGAGTTTATTCTTTAGATCCTCGGTTCTGCAAAAAAAAATTAAGCTCAGAACTTGATGCTGTTCTAGTTTAGACTGTCAGGTTCCTCAGTCGGGAGGCCGGATGAAGGCTGGTGGGCCAAGGTTTCTGTCTTTGAAGGAATTGTGCACATGCACACATTAACATCTCTGTAGCACTGTCTACTCTAGAGGCACATTTGTAAATCAACAAATGACGCCTGTGAAAATAAAGATTAATACTTTTAAAATGATTTATCTCATTACATGTTGTCATCCAGACTTTTCACTGGATCTTAATATTTCATATTGTAATGCTTGATCAGATTGAATATTGAACATTAAAGAGCATGAACATTTATGAAAAATGACATAATTTATTTTGTGAAACCAATTCCAAATACATGAAAACATGAGGCTTGAATTAATTCATCAAGAACATCAATAAACTGATAAAAACAGGGACATTTTCATTTCAATCATAATCTTTAAGCTATATTCATAGAAAAATTACTTATTAAGGCAGCCATATGTGTGATTAATGGGTTGATAGTGGTACTAATTACTCATTAGAATACAAGGACTAAAAATACCCCAGGACTTGAAAAATATAGTGATTATCATTAAATGGGTTGGCTAGGTCTGAAAGTCTTAATGGGTTTGTATTCTGAGCAGTAAGGACATGATTTGGATCTGAAATGGGAGGGAAATTATCTGAGGAAGGTCAAGTTGATACTAATGTGATGAAACTCTTCTTTTTTATAAACTTATTTAATCAATTGTGCCCCCTTTAGATAACAGCCAAGCTCCCCTTCCAAACACTGAATGTGTATTTCTTTAACCCATCAAATGAGTGATTATCTACAGACAAGTGATCCTCCACTCCCTGGGGCTCATTGTAAGGACACGGGTTTAGAGTGGTAGCCGATGTGGCTGCTTAAATAACTAGACTTTAAAATGCATAAATACAACCAAGCATCAGATTAGCAGCATCAATCATCATTAGAAGACAAATAGTGCCTGTAAGGATGACTTTCTATGTATTAAAAACATTTTCTCCATCGTTACCACTGAACACTGGAGCTTGGAGTGAGGACAGATGTAGGTAGAGTAAAACCTGCTGTTCAATAATGATAAATATTCTGAAACAAAATGAAAAATTAAGAAACAATTTGAAGGAAGTCAGATTAATTTCTGTTTTGAATACCACAATCATGTTAAAATTCTAAGTATCAAATATAATTTTCAGGTGAGTAACACCAGTAATTTTTTAAAAATATTTTTATTGATTTCAGAGGGAAAGGGAGAGGGACAGAGAGAACAAACATCAATGATGAGAGAGAATCATTGACCAACTGCCTCCTGCACATCCCCTACTGGGGATTGAACCTGCAACCTGGGCATGTGCCTTGACCAGGAATCAAACTGTGACCTCCTGGTTCATAGGTCGATGCTCAACCACTGAGCCACGCGGTCCGGACAACGCCAATAATTTTTATGAGCTAACAATGACAACCTAAAACCCCACTGACACAACGCTTTCCTGTGAATCAAGTGCCATGGAGGTAAGTATTGTGAGTTACAGTGGTATTTATTTTTTATATTGGATACAGAAAAGAGAGCTTCATGTGTTAAGTTTCATCCAAAAAAAGTAAGGAAGGATTCTAAATATATTAAAGAATAGCTTAAAAAACTGAAACATGGAGTTAACATTTTGAGATGTGACAGAATATTATCCTGTGAGTGATGGATCTAGTGGAATTTTGCCTCTGTAGAGAACAAATTTAAGCAATGTTACAACTTCCATATTCCAGGGACAGAAGAGAAGGGCAGCATGAGCCCCCACCACAAGTGCAGAATTAAGAAGTAGTAGAATGATAGGAAGAAAATATGGATAATTTGGATATTTTGATATTCATAAACCCAATTCAATCTGTAATGTTAAGTAAGATGATTTGGCACAACAGTTGAATGCATAGCAAGCCTCAGTACCTGTTTTTGAATAGGTTAATTATAATTTCATTTCAGGGTGAGTTTAACTAAATTAAATTGTCATTCTATAATGACAGTGGGTCACATAGAATACCAAGATTTCACTGGCAATGGAAAACTGAAATAATTATTCTTACAGTTCAGATCAGCAACTCTTGACCTCTTAAGCGCCCACAGAAAATCTGTTGCTCATGCAGCCCTATTTTTAAGCCTGGAAGAGAGAACACCACCGTCGCAAAGGCCCAGTGCTCTCTGAAAAGGAGAACTGGAGAGGGGACATTTCCAGGCCGTCAGGGGACTAGCTAAGCGATTTGAAGGTGAATCACGCCAGGTAGGAAACTGGTTCTGCTTGGATAGAGCCTGTGACATCACAGCTCTGCACTGCTGGGCACAGTGAGGTGCGTGCCTGAAGCAGCCTCGATGAGCAATGTTAGTCTTGCTACACATGCTGTGTGAGTTCACACTCCTATCCTCCAGGAGCAGGCGTTCTCTGGAGCAAGCCTGGAGAAATATTTGTTCTTAGTATTGTTTAATGCAGGGAACGGGCCCACCTAGGATTGTTGGGCACGGGTGAGGAAAGAATACAGGTCGGAGTGTTGTGTCACCGGAGAAGGAAGCATGCTGTTGATGGGCAGTCTCTCTAGGGCCCTCTGACCGTGCCTGCTAGTGTTTCTGACCTCCTGGCATCCCTCCCTGTGAGTGTCAGCTGGATCGAATGGCTCCTAATAAACAGAACAGGACTAAACAGAGATGGGTCATCACCTCTGAGATTAGGTTGCCACACACTTTGACTTCCACCTTGCTGCTCCCTCTCTCACTTCCTCCTGCAGACCTCCGTCTGGGTTAAACAGGCTGGTGTGTTGAGAGTAACCCCACAGGGAGGCCCGTGTGAGAAGGGACTGATGTCTGCAGCCAACAGAGACCATGAGCGTGAGGCCCACCAGCAGTGTGAGTGACTTGGTCACAGACGAGGTGGGAGCCGGCGGTGGCCACCTTGACGGCCGCCTGGTGTGAGACCCTGCCGCAGAGGCACCGCGGAGCTCTGCCCGGGCGCTCCAGCCTCAGAAACCGTGAGACCGTGCATGCGTGTTCTGTTACTTTAATTTACCGTGTTTGGGAAAATTTGTAATGCAATTACAATAGATGACTGATACATATTGTTTCACTTTTTAGGATGCATGAGTATTACACTAAAATTTCTACTGATTCAGAATAAGCACACTTATTGGCTAAGACACTGGTTACCTTTACTAATTCCATAAAGTGATATTGAGACTCAAGGGACATCCATCTAATGTTATTTTCATGAAAGACATTTCTTCATTCTGCTCTGTAGACACTGGGCCCACTTGCAGCATGTAGTGACTGCCCGATGGAGGGCCAGTGAGGGGCTGAATGGTCCGTGCTGCCTTGAGGAGCACCCTGGGTGGTGCCTTGAAAAGAGCCTCCTTAACGGAGGAGCACTTCTCCGCAGCTGTGTCTCTCTGGCACTGGGTAGGACCAAGGTCTCCATGAGAAGAGCAGGTGTGCGCTGGGACCTGCCTCAGATGCAGGGTTTCCTGGCCTCGGGCCTCCACGGGGCATCGCTGGAGGTTGTGTGGCGGTGAGTCCTGACCTTGGCCGACCTTGCTGTCTGCGGGTTGATCTACAAGTTGCTTGAAGGGGACAGTTTTCTCCTCTTATCACTGGCCCAGGGAAAATAAGTTCTTGGGAGACAGACATCTTCTGGGGACTTCAACATTGTTTACATTGAAAAGAAAACACGTTGAATGATATTCTGAGACGTTTTAAAAGGTATAAATGGTTACTAATTGGGACAAGAAAAACTGGATAAGATATAGCTTCCAGAGTAATTTGTGAAGGGACAGTTGCCAACACACCACGTCTCTCCCAGCCCTGCTATCAAACTGAGGAATTCAGCTGTTCTTGGTGGGGACGAGAGGCAGGCAGGGCAGGAGGATCATGTCTGTTCTGCATGCTTCCCAGTTGGCTTTGTTCTTAAGTCAGGTTTCAGACAGCGTGGTAGTTACATGCCTTTCTTCTAAGTATTCAACTTATTTTGGGCCACACACATCCGCTTTGCTTTGCTCCTGGTTTGTGGAATTTGTAAGCTCTTTTCCATCTTTATTTTTTCTCTGTCTACCAACTTTTATGCCCAGTTACCTATCTTCCCTCTCTCCAATTTTGTGGGCCTATTGAATTAGGATAAAGAAACTAATAGCCCAAGTGACAGTTGGTGACTGTCATTGATAAATATGGATAGAGCAGGTACTACGCAAATAAGTACCCCATCTGTCCTCACAACCACTGCATCCTTCAGGACAGTATAATCTCAGTGTCCCTCCTTGCTAGCTGGTGGCCTTGGCTCTTCTGCTGTCTGAGCCTCGTTTTCCTTATCGGCAGTCTGTTCTGCCAACTTGAGGAACTTAACGGATACACAATTCACAGTGAGCCTTTGCAAGGCATGGCTGAAGTCTTCACTTTTCGAAAGCCAGGGCTGCGTATGGTGGGACTTGCTCATATTTTAAAACTTGGAGCATTCCTTTCTCATGAATGGACCGCACATCTACCCAGGTGTGCCGCTGCTAACTGCTATGGGATCGGCTTCAGAAAAGCTCAGGGCCCCAGATGGCTGCATTCGCATATTGCTCTGGGCGGAGGCATCAAAGGCCTCGGTCTGAATCATTGCATCAGGGCAGAGAGGTGTTGAGCCTTCATTAGCCTAAACCCTACTGTCCCTGAGTCTCCCGGATAATCCAGAAATCCTTACCAGTTTCTCAGGATCCAGGCTCAACAGGAGGGGACTCAATGGGATGGAGTGTATCCAGAACCCTGAACACTGACTAGGCAGAGCTTTTGATTGAAGATTGGTAATGGGCAGCAGAGTTTTAATCAAAAGGCCAAGTAGTGGTGCAGTGGTTCCCCGGAGGGCTGCACGTTGGAGTCGCCTGGGGGATCTTTTAAAAAAGACTGTAGCTGCCCAGCAGCGTGGCTCAGTAGTTGAGTGTCGACCTAGGAACCAGAGGTCACAGTTCAATTCCTGGTCAGGGCACATGCCCGGGTTGCAGGCTCCATCTGTGCAGGAGGCAGCCGATCAATGGTTCTCTCTCATTGATGCTTCCATCTCTCTCTCTCTCTCCCTTTCTCTCTGAAATCAATAAAAGCATATTTTTTTAAAAAAAAGCCTGCAGCTGGTTCCACTCCAGATGTGCTGATTTCACTGTGGGAAGTGGGACCTGGGATTATCACTGAAAAATTCACCATCAATCCTGATGCACAGCCAAGACGGAGAGCCACTGGATAATGGGTAAAGGCCGAGCTTTGGGCGTAGAGAGACCTCACTTTCTTTCTTTCTTTTTTTTTTAAATATATGTTATTGATTTTTTACAGAGAGGAAGGGAGAGAGATAGAGAGTTAGAAACATCGATGAGAGAGAAACACCGACCAGCTGCCTCCTGCACATCTCCCACTGGGGATGTGCCCGCAACCCAGGCACATGCCCCTGACCGGAATTGAACCTGGGACCCTTCAGTCCGCAGGCCGACGCTCTATCCACTGAGCCAAACCGGTTTCGGCAAGAGAGACCTCACTTTCAAGTTCAGCTTTACTCCTGGACAATATAACTGGGCATTATTTGACCTCCCTGAGCTCCCGTGTTCTTTTCTTCTTCCATCGTCCCTTCTTTCTTGCATTTGTAAATTGGAGTTAATAATAGTACCCAGCACATATGGTTATTATTAACATTAAATATATGCATAGCACAGTGCTGGCATGTGTACGTACTCAGAAGATATTAGCGATATTATTACTGCCAGAGTTTCAGAGTGAGAAGGGGGCTTGATGGTGGTTAAAGGCTGAGGGGGCGTACGGAGGACCCAAGGCAGCATGGGGTGGAGAGACCTGCTCCCCACGGGGGCTTCTCCCTCGCCAGTGGCCCAGGGCAGGCAGTGAGACTATTTGAGGAAGCTGCTGTCTGTTGTTCCCAGGGTTTCCACATTGCATCATCATCATCAGTCAACCCATTTCTCTGATTACCATTATGTGCAATTTTGAGGTTTGTGTCAGAGGAACAGGCTTGTCATGGTTGTTCTCATTATGGGGAAGTCAGATGTACTATCCGACTGTATTACACGTGCATTTTTATGACAGATCATTTAGGAAACAGGTTTCACTTCCAATAACTTAACAGAGGGGCTGGTCTAAGGCTTAGTGGAAGAATTTTTAAGCTCAGGGCAGGCTGAAGACTTGTGGATCCAGATATTTCAAATCTGTGCTGGAAACAGCTGAGAATATACTTGGGACCATCAGGGTTTACAGGTAGATATGAACATCTTAGATTTATACTGTCCTTTATTTCATTTTTGACCTGAACTAAGCATCCATTTGGTAGACACTCCCATTGTTGTAAGCAGATGGCTGTGTTCACACTAATGAATATGCTGACACATATTATACACACACCTCAGGGCTGACTTTATCCTGCGCATTTAAATCTGCATACTACCTGCTTTTATATCTTAAGTAGCTTATTAACAACTACTAGCAGCCCATTCCATGTGGAATTAAACCTTTCTGTGGACATTAAATAGCAGTAGGAAAAGCCCTATAAAATTGGTTTATTTATAACCAAGTGTCAACTAGTTACTCCAGTAAGTTGAAAATCCTTGCTCTTTTAAACCAGGGTTATGTTCCTTTAAAAAAAAATCCTGTCATAAAACCTCTCTCTTCCCCTCCCACCTCCTTGTTATAAAAAGGTAAGAGTTTCTTTATCTGGATTTTCGCACAAATGACCAGGGATATTAAGCAGAGCCTTCCTGGTGCCTTCCGCGGAGTGAGGCTCAGAGCCCATCAGTGGGCAGCTCCGGGGAATGGGCTGGGCCTGGTGCCTGGCGTGTGTATCGGTCCTTGTCTGGGCTGATGGCTCAGCCACTGGCTCCCACAGGGCGTCCTCTGTCTCTTCCCACCACTGTCCTGCCCGTCCTGGGACTGTGGCAGGGCGCGCCCGGTTTCCTGTCTCCCTGCTCTCAGCTCAGGCAGCTACCCCTCAGGAAATCCCTCCGTCCCTCCTGTCTGCGCCCAGGCCTCTCTCATAGCCCTGCCCCCCAATTCCTTTTTTTCTCAACTCCTGTTACTTCGGAATCTCAGAGTCATAGTCTCTTTTTGTAAAAATGTGGGAGCAAAGATCTGGAAAGATTCAATGGTTTTGCTAAGGTATGTGTGTTGTTAGTGGAAAGAGAAGATTAGAACTCCAGATCACTAACAAGAACAAAAACCTCTCTCTGTCTTAGCTACATTTCTATAATTTCAACTTTCTCTTTTTTATTATATTTCAATAATCTCTCTGGGGGCAAGGGAGGCTAGGAATACAACATTGCTAAGAATGGTTGATCAATGGTAGGAAGAGACCCAAATCAAGAAAATAAAAGGTATCTATACAATAATCTATACTAAAAAAAGGGTAATATGCTAATTAGACTGGGAGATCTTCCAGACATCCTTCCAGACAAAGCTATGGTGGTGGGGTCGAGGCAGAGGCTATTAACGGATACACAAGGAGATATATCAATGCATAGCTGCATAGCTATACCTGGGGCAATCAGGCCAGGAGGGTAGGGCAGTTGGGGGTGATCAGGCCGGTATGGGAGGGCAGTTTGGGGTAAGAAGGCTGGCAGGCAGAGTGGTTGGGGGGATAAGGCAGGCAGGCAGTGAATGGTTAGGAGCCTGTGGTCTTGAATTGCGAGGGAGATGTCTGACTGCCAGTTTAGGTCTAATCCCAAGGATCGGGCCTAAACCTGCAGTTAGACATCCCCCGAAGGGTACCAGATCAGAGAGGGTGCAGGCCGAGCTGAGGGACACCCCCCCGCCCAGTGCATAAATTTCATGCACCAGGCCACTAGTATATAGATAAAATATAGCAAAATAACCAGTGTTTCTTAATTAACACCCCCCACCCCCGAATCCCCCTGGAAATCGCTGGAATCCAGCCTGCCTGGCATCAGAGCCTGGACAGTCTGTGTGGGTCTACCTTGGTCTTCCTGTAGAAATAGTCTAAAACATACTCTGTAAGTTTCCATTCGCTATAAAATAAACCAATTATTTTGGTTGAAAGTGACAGACAGCCAACGAAAACTGTCTGAAACATAAAGGAAAAATCATCAGCTCATCTATTTATGAAACGGGCTTGAGGCACAGGTGTGTGAACGTTGTGCTTAGGATTTATCTTCTGCATCCCTTGGCTCCATCTTCCTGTGTTGGCTTAATTTTCAAGGAGGCTCGATGTTTTTTTAAATAAGCCGCACCTGGCTAGCATGTCCGTACTTGGAAACTCCAGGGGAGTGAAGGTTCCCCAGGAGTCTCAGCGAGCCATGCACACCTGCTCTGACTGCAGCTTCTGAGCTCAGGTGCTCACCTCCAGACCAATCAACAGGCAGGGCGGGAACGCTCTGATTGGCCCAGACTCAATGTCTGGCCAACTTCTTTTTCTTTTTGTTCAAGCAGAAAGTGACCTGCCTTTATTACATGGTCACGACTCTGTTTTATTATCTTGCAGCACAGCTGATCCAGCCCAAGACTGCTCTGCAAAGCTTTGAGCAGGGCGGACTCCCAGTGGCCAACGGCCCAGAATCCTCGGGAAGGCATGAGGTAGAACTGGGCAGAGAGGCAGTCTGAGGCTGGGCGGTTGTCCTCACTGGGCCGGCTGCAACCGCAGTGGATATGGGGCCCAGGAAGCCTGTGGCTCCTGAGCCTGTCCCAGGCAGTGGGCCCAACTGGTCTGCTTCTTACCTTCCATGTGGCGTGAGCTCTACTTACAATTCCTGAACTAAGAATAGGCAG
>NW_006295269.1:3753527-3756914 GCF_000327345.1 Myotis davidii | reverse complement strand
ACTCGCTGGAATGGAGATAAGAAACGCCCTAACCTTTGGAATAGAGATTGATAGGATTGGAATCAACTGGTATAAATACAGATGTAACAAGACAACAGGACTCAGAACCTACACACAGAACTTAGAAGACAGAACCTACACAGAACCTAGAGACAGATGAACTTTGCTGGGGAGAACATGGCAAAAGATCCTGGACAGAAACTGGACACAGAACCTAGAGACAGAACATGGCAAAAGATCCTGGACAGAACCTGGCTACAGAACTTGGCTGGAGAAACTAGACAACCTGGCTATAGAAACTGAATAGAACATGGCAAGAGAACCTGACTAGAACCTGGTGACTGAACCTGGCTGGAGAACCTAGACAGAATCTGGCTGGAGATCCAAACCAGAACTTCTCTGGAGATCCAGACCAGAACTTGGCTGGAGATCCTGGCTAGGCTGCTGATCAACTGAACGCTGTCTCCATGTCATTCCTTCTTCGCCGACTCCATCCACACCTTTGGGGACCCCTGGATCTGCTGGGGTTTGACCCCAGCACTCCAGGGAGGAGGTACTCATGTGAGTTTAGAATGAGGTCGGGGAGAATTAATTTTGTGAACACCAAGGCTGTCCTGCTACTGCTGGCTTAAGTATCTCTTCTGAATTGGGGATATGATCCTAAAGGTTCAGATTTCTCCCTGAATCTGTTTCAGAATCTTTTAAAAGTCTTCATTGATCTCAAGCATTTTATTTAAAACTGCCTTTTTATAGCATGAGCCTTCAAGACACATTATAAAAAAGGAAACGTATTACTCAATTTCATTCCTTCTGCTTTGTTTAATCATGATCACCAAGGCAATATGAACCCATTTGTGAATATGCTTTATTCTAACAAAGTTTCAGGCTAAATAAGTTTGGGGGCTATGCTGGAAACTTAACCACCTTTTATAACTATTTTTTAAATGGAAAAATGAATTGCATGTTCCATGTAACTGATTTAGAAATGAAACCATTGGAATACAATCTATTTGCAAGCACATACTGCTAAGAAAGTTAGCAGATGCATCGATGAACTTTAATTACATGGAATCATTTTGATTAACTTAGTCTTCGTCCTCTACTCCAATATCCAGAAATCTTCCTGGAGCAAAGTCACAGCAGAGACCATCAGACATACAGCAGTGGGGTCAGTCATGTTTATCTGTAGAGATGACCTAGAGGTGACCACGACTTAAGCAGAACTCCTGGTGAATATGAGGGAGTGAGAAAGATCCTCTCATGGTCAGAGAATTTATCGGAAAATCTTGTTTATATAAAAAAGGATTTTAATGACTCAACATATGCAAGATCTTTGAGTTGAAGACTCTTGAATAGAACTCTCAAAACAGAACTTTCTGGGAATGCAGTAAAGCAGTGTTTGTGTCGACCACCCTAGTTTGCTACCTGTGGTTTCCTGTCTCACAAGGCATATGACAGTGATGTTAAAGCACAATTCTGCCTTTTGAGGAGAATCCATCCACCCACCCATCCTCCATCGCCCATCCTTCACCCATCCATTCACTGAGTAAACACAGGTATAGGACTCTAGGTGGGGCAATCTAGGCCATTGGACCCTAACCCTCAAGCTTAAAGGAACTTTGACTTCTGCCATCTGGTCAGCTACAAATGTGCATGGGAATAGCATGATGCTTAACACAAATGTTGAGCCCACCTGAAATCTGAGGGTCCAAGGACAGCTAAATAGGAAGCTAAAAGGATATCCACAACCTGACTCTAAAGGCTGCTGGAGTCCAAGGAAAGCACTCAGAGAGTGTTCTAGATGTTTTGGTGAGAGGATATAGATATAGAAACAGATAAGAAAAGATCTCAGGATTTATAGTCAAATGGAGAAGACTGGTGTCTAAAATTCATTATATACAAGACAGAGAGAAATATGCTTTGCTTTGTTTTTAAGGAACCACAGTTATTTACTAAGGCTGTGTGTGCCTCTTGGTGCTGCACAACTTCTCAAACTTCAGTATCAAATAGGGCACTGCCACATCATGTTGGCTTTTTATCACAGAAAGCTCAGCTTTGCAAAGGTAGGATGTCAGCAAAAGGAGCTGGAGCTACTGTCGAAGGTAGTAATCCCTTACGTGTCGACAGAGTCTGGGCGTGTTTCTCCCACACATTTGAAATAACCTGGAGCGCTCTTGTGTTGGCTGCAGTGCTGAGAAGCTGAGAGGCTGGCCCTGGGCCGTCTCTCCTCTATGCTCTGTTACAAGACCCTCCCTCCCAGCGTGAGCCGTGGCCTCAGCCCCAGATCTTGTATTCAGGTTTGGAAGGGACTGGAGGGTTCTGCTGAGTCAAAAATGTGGACTCAGAAAATTGCCAGTAAACAGAATCCACATCAGTTATGTTGCATTGCACTGTGCCTGCGGGGATGAGCCGTTAGATCTGGAGGGAGTGAGAGTGTACAGACCGCTTACACCCAGAGCCAGTGCCGCCCGGGGCATTTCCTTTCCCATGATTCAGAAGCACTTCCAAATCGCGAGGCTCTCACAGGATCATCTTCTAATATGGTTCCAGAGAGTGCAGCGGGGCCAGTTTATAGATTTATGTCACCAGAATGTCAGTTTTATACTAGCTGCACCTACACCAGGCCTGACTTCTCTAATGTGAGTAACGTCAAATTAGCCGCGACTGCAGATGACTTCGGAATAGCGATACTTTCTGGCAGCAGTGAAAAGGGACGAGATGTAGGTCTGTGAGAACAAGAAATCCTAGTGAGAACGAGACCCCAAGAGACTCGCCAAAGTTTTCTTTCAGGACAGGACACGTGTAAAGGGGTTGTTTCTGAAACGTAAAATAGATCTATTTTTCATGTAAGTAAATCTTGTTGCCCAGTGATGCTCCCCTCCCCCCCGCCCCAAACCCACAGCATTCGTGGCTTAGCAGGACAGGTACCATCCCGAAGAAGGAAGTCCCTGCTGGCTCTGAGGCTCAGAGACCATCTTCCGGGGCCCGAACAGCAATGGTTCTCCAGCCTCACTGTGCATCGGCGTCACTGGGAGGGACTGCTAAGAGGCAGGTCATCGGCTCCGTTGGAGAAAACAGCCAGGGTTTCTGATTCAGTGGCTCTGCATGGGAATCAAGAATGTACACTTTTCATGTTTCCAGGTGATACAGATGCTGCTGGTTTTTAGACCAAACTTTGAACTACACAGCCCTGGAGTGTCACCAGCTCTTGAAAGTCAAGGGTCCTGAGAGGAAGGGGGTTTATGCATCTCAGAGCTTCCATTTCCACATCGAAAGCAAAGCCGGGAGTTCGAACACTGGGGTTTCCCAGGAATGAGTGTGAGTGGCATCATCAGACACAGGTCCTTTCTGCTGCTGTGACAAAGTGGTGTGAGAGGAGACAAAAGA
>NW_006295269.1:3728778-3753481 GCF_000327345.1 Myotis davidii | reverse complement strand
AACACCACCTCAGAGGCTAGCAACCGTCCTTAGCTAACGTGGGGGTCGTCTGTAGTCGGTGCCCCTTTCCCACCTGAAAGATGGCTGCTCTCAGGAAAGCTCTGCTGGGGTATTTTAGTTGCTATTAGATTTTTTTCCTTATGCATAGAAGGTATTCTTGCTACAGAATCCAAAGTACAGCCTCGGGAAGTTTCGCATCTATGGGCACAGAATGAACCCATGACTTGTAGGAGAAGAGATCGCTCTGCGGCCTACTGGGTTCTTGCTTTACAGAGCATGGGCGATCCCCGCCCCCTTTGTCGTAAGCAGAAGGTGCATTTAGAACTTTAATTGTTAAGAATCTTCCTTGTGTTTCTGACCGAGGACAAAGGCTATATCCTTTTTGTCATGGGCAGAGGGCTGCAGTGGGATGCTTTCCTATTTGGATATGACTGATGCCCTTCTAGGAACTAAACTCATTTCTGCATGATGTGCTTGAGACTTGGAGAAATAAACCACAATTTATCTCCTCTACACAGCACTCCCCAGTTCAGAGCAGGAGGCAGATAACCTCAATGTGAACTTTGCCTATGGATGTTTATCTACAGCTCCAAGTAATATGGATTTATTCCGGTAATATACAGGCCATTTGGCAGATAATGCCAAGAGAAACATTTTATTACTGATTTCTTGTAAATTACACATAGCTGTGTTTTAATGGATTTTCCTTCCAAGCCTCAATCTCACAACATGAGGAGTTAAACAGATTTTTAATATGATCTTGAATGCTGACTTTTAATTATGCACCAGTTAACAAAACAAGTAAGACTGCTGCCACTTCCATCAAGGGAGCAGTAAGGATGGAGGGTATCTTTTGACATCCCCCTACCTTCCCATTCCATTGCTACTTTTTAAAACATCCCACGCCAGGCATGAAAATGTAAAAATCTCACATTACTTTAAGGAGACCCTGGAGCAGCTTTTAATTATGTTTATCACAAAGGATACACGGCTTCTGTAATGAGAGGTGAAGGGAGCCTAGCAACCATATTCAAGGGTAAGAAGGGCTCTTCAAAGGGGCATAGGAGCCATTATTTTAATCTCCTAGAAAGCAAACTGGAAAGAATACCTCACAAGTAAAGAAAGAAGGGAGACAATCAAATGCATTTCCTGACCACAAGGATAGCAGGGGAAACAAGTCATTGCAAACCCGAGAACTAAGCTGCACCCTGTCTGATGCATTTCCGTTCTTCAGATGGCCGTGGAGCAGGCAGCACCCGGCAGCAGGCGCCCCAGCGTCCTGCCGATCCGAGGCAGCATCCAGAGTGTGACCCCCAACACTGCTCCCTTCCTAAGACTCAGCCACCTCTTCCTTGAAGACGAGAAGAGGTGGTGAGGGACTTCTATTGGACGTGCATATTTTAGATTCTATTTCTAAAAATGTAGAGGGTTGAAGGCTTTCAAATTTCTTTCCTGGCAATTCAGGCAAGAAAATAGGTCAAGAGCTCAGTAAGACCAAGGAGATCAGTGGCTTATTGCTGTGTTGCAGTTAGCATTCTTTTTAACTCTTTCTCCCAAAAATTTCCTGAAATGCGTTCTGTGAGGAAGTGTTAGTGGTGAAGACAAATTGAGATCTTAATGGGTGTTGGTTGCTTAATAAATCTGGGCAGGAGATAAGAGAGAGTGAATGGACACATGAAATTTTGACAATGATATACCTGAGATAAAATCAGGCTAATGCATTTTATTTAGAAGTCCCCAAAGATGGGAGTAGAAAAGGACCTCGGAAATGAAATCTAATGTATTTTGAAAAATGCCTGGGGAAACCAAATAATGTCTTTTTATTTATTTATTTTTAGCCACCTGAATAATAGGGTCAGAACTGGGAATTTAACTCAGTACGATGGTGCTTTCATTACATTATTTTTTTCTGGATGTCAGTTCTCTGCAACTTACCTTATGGAAAAACCTAGAGGTATTTTTTTGTTTGTTTGCTTCTTATTCCTATACACACAACAGCAATCAACACCCAAACCAAGTTATTTAGCTCAACCTAGAAATCCCAGAAACTACTCTAAGTTCTTACACCACATTAAAATTCTTCCATTCTTTCTGGGAACATCATGTCAACTTTGTAAAGCAAGGAGCAATAGTAAGATGTGTTAATTACTTTTAAAAAATCATCACTACAGAAAACACAAGTTTTGTCACCATTATAAAACAATACCTTTACAGACCTTAGCCAAACAATTAGAGAAGCTGTTGCTAAAAGTACCAACTATGTGATGAGTCAATGATTCCTTTGTATTTTATCAATTGACTGTTGTTTGACTTGTTGATTGAAATAAGATGAAATCCTCACCATATTGAGGAATACTGGGGCGTCCAGTGGTCTCTTTGAATGGAGAATGCATATATTTGGGAACAAAGGTAAAAATGGAGCATTTTTCTAACACCGAAGAACTTTAAGGTTGTCTTTGCACTTTTGGAGAAAAAACACCCGCCCAAGAGAATTTCAGCCACTCTGGCCCGTTGTCAGGAATTCTTTCTGTCCAGGTGTTGGAATCAAGCCTCCAGGAGAAAATTTCACAAGCAAACTGCAACCAGAGGAAGCTACGTTTATTCTAGCCTCAAAGAGCTCTGTGCTGTTAAACAAAATATAAAATGTGCAATAAACTTTAGGTATAAAGGACTTTGTTGGCCATAAAATTTTATTTTACTGCTGTCCTCCTATGGCTAAACACGTTCAAGATCAGCAAAGCATTAAAATATTCAAGATGATAGAACACGAAGCCCAATTCCAGAACCGTAGCCAGGAGAATGTATGACCAGGGGCAGACACAGAATGCCTGTGTGTCATCGTATAAAGTCCATCATTTCAGCATGCACTTAATTAAAATGGCCAGTGAGCATCCCTAATTGGCCGTTCCGTTGCCTTCCACACAGACACGGGCTGAACTGAGCGGGGAGCTCTGAGCCCCAATCTCCTTGTTCCCCCGAGTCCCACACAGGCGCTTCCACACACAGTCAGGATGCTGAGAATTTTCCCGAGGCCCACGTTTTCTGTGGGAGCTCAGAAAAGCACATACTGTTTTAAATTTCCCTGAATGTGCAGGGAGGCGAGGATTTATATTTTGAAATAGAAACCCCTTACCTACTGTCTACGAAAGCCATGACGGAAGTAAGTCTTTCTGTGGAAAATTATAGTTTCCAGGGGACCTATCCCTACTAATCACTCAAGGTGGATTTGGATATTGCAACCTTGTGTTACATCCCCTCAGGACGGGGAATTACTAAACAAGGGGAGCAAAGTCTTAAAATGAGAAGACGGTGGTGATTTCTATTGAGCCACCTGCAAAGTAGGAAAATTAGAAAATTATTTTGGCTCTTCTGTTCAACTTAAAAGCACGATTGGGATGGCATTGCCAAAACCCACTGTCTTTGCTGCTTTTGGAGTATTATTGTTACATTGAACTTGATTTTTCAAGCTCTAGCTTTTTGCTATGCACACTTGGTTAATAATGTTTTTTGTTTGTTTGTTGTTCCTGTGTGTTTGTGTGTGTGTGTGTGTGGGCGGGGGGGTGGCGTTCATTATTGTTCCCTTAGTTTCCAGCACAGGGCCTGACAAATACTAGGCTCTCAATCAATATATCTTAAAGAAGACATTTTGAAATACTTACTTTTGCCTTATATTTATAAAAGTAATATTTATACAAATGGTAATAGAAAAATAGAGAAGAAAATTAAATTCAACCATATCCAGTAATAATTAGTATTAAAATTTTGGTGTGATTCCAATGATCTAATTTGTATATGTTTACATGTACATACACAAGTATACCCAGAAACACAGAGACACACATGCAAATATATGCATACTAGACACAACTGGTATCAAATCCAATGGTCAGTTACATGTCATCTTTTCAATTACTGTTAATGAGTTGGGGAATGTTCCATGCAGTGGGAACCTGTTTGTAGAGTCACAGTGCCCATTCACTAAACCCTCAGCCTATGGACTTGCTCACCGGGTGGAGGGAGCTTCCCTGTGTTCCTCACCTGCTAGTAGGGACACTCACTGAGTAGTAACTCAGTGCCAGAAACTGCTAAGCCCTTGATGCATAATATTCTCTTTTAATCTTCACAACAGCTTTCCGAGGTCAGTCAGGATCTCTTTTTTAGGACCTAAGGAGCATAAGTCATGTGCCCAAGCCCCCCAGGGTGGCTAGCAGGGCTGACAGATTCTGATCCCCGCTCTGAATCCTGGGCCTGGTGCTGCCTTGACTATCCCCACACCTTGTTCCATGTTACACACGCGACTCATTTTGAACCCTCTACCTTTTGATCAGTTGTTCCAGTTGGTTCTATTTCTGAAACGTCCCATTTCTAATTTTCCATCAATGCCTTAACCCACTGGTTCTCAACCAGGGACAGTTTGTTCCCCAGGGGGGCATTTGCAATGTCTGGAGACGTTTTTCTTTGTCCCTGGAAGTGGGGTGCCACTGGCACGTACTGGGTAGAGGCCAACGCTGCTGCTGAACGCCTGCAATATTTGGGACCGGCTCCCACCACAAAGACTGATCCGGCTCTAACGTTAACAGTGCCGAGGTTGGGACATCCTGTCCTCGCTTATTTCCCCAGACACTCTTGTCTAAACATAAACACTCTCCTAATCGTTTCTCTACCGTAGTTTCAGCTTCATACACACTGCTGCCATGGGTATTGCTTTAAGCAGAAAAACTCATGCCCCTCTCTTGCTCTATTTAGCTCTATAGCTCTGGAGGACACCCAGGTCCAAATGCGGATTCAAACCATTCCAGACTAGATGACTTTAGGCAAGCAATTCGACCTCTCCGAACCTCATCCTGCCTGCACAAGTGAAGTCCTCACTAACGTTATCCATCACTTACAAGTGACCTTTAAAGGCTTTCTACTGCCTGCAGAAGGCCCAGACTTCCCAGCACGGCATTCGGCTCTGCACCGCGCTGCCCCACTCCGCAGCCTCACCCCCTGCTGCTGTTCTGGGAGACTGGTGCTCTAGTCGGCAGGACCCCCTGTCATCCTAGATTCACGGACACTCAGATGTCTGTGTCTGCTCTGCTCTGCTACAGCCTGGGAACGCCATCTCTGTCTCCTCTGCTTGGAAACGTCTGTCTTCTTCAGAACTCAGGTCAAAGGTCACCTTTTCTGTTTAGCCTTCTCTAATATCTAGTCAGATTTATGTACTCCTTCCCTTTCACAGTATTTTGGTTATTCCGTCTATCAGTCCATCCATCCATCCATCCATCCACTGTCTGTAATACAGAGTAATTAAGATCACCAGCTCTGGAAACAGATTTGTTTAATTCAAAACCAGGTTCTAAAGTCAAATTTATGTAACCTTGAACAGATTACTTGGCTTTATAAAGCCTTAATTTCCTTGTCTCTAAAGTAGATATAGTAATATTATATAATTGATAAAGCTATTGGAGGATTGCATGTATAAAACCATTCATCGTATTGCCTGCTATGGATAAGCCCTAAGTAATGTTAGTTCTCACCCACCTTGTATGTGTTGAGCACCTCCTCTCTGACAGGCCCTCTTCCCATTGTGCCTGCATCATCCTGGGTGGGGCCTGTGCCCAAATCTCTCACTGATGAGCTTGTTGGCGAAAGGTAATTTTCTCCTTAACCTCCTCTTCACACCAACACTTAAAATACAGGTGACAATCATACCATTTTTGTATCAATACCTGGCCTTGCTTCATAAAGTTCCGCTGGTCAGTATTTCTCTCTTAAGATGCTCTGCAGGCATCTACTGATGTGAGACGCGTGGCGGATGAAAGGAGTCTGCCATTCTCCTGTGGTGGCAGACTCCCCTCCATTTCCAACCCGCCTCTAAGCTGCCTCCCTGGGCATAACACAGTCAAAAGAAATCGCCTCATGGTTACAATGGCCTTCAGCCTTCTGCATTACCTTGGGGCTGCAGAGACCATGTCAGTGACATATTCCTGCAGAAGGAACTAAGCAACTGCTTAATTCTAAGTGTGGATTTTGAATGCTTTGTCCTTTGTTAAAATCCAGGTTACATTCTTCTAACTAAGCAAGTGGTCTGATCTGATTAATATAGTGCATTCTCCTCTATTGCCCAGCCTTGCCAAAGGCAAGGTATTACTTAGCGAACCACTCCCTCCCCCAGTATGCACACACATAAATGCAAAATAAATAGATCCCACAATCATTATTGAACTAATATAGCACTTAGAAATGTATTTTTATTGTGAAAAATGGCCAAATAAGAGCTGCTGACTGTTTGTAGCCCCGGAATGTAAGTCAGATAAATTGGTGCCCAGAAGTCTGACATTTCAAAAGCCTGAGAATGAGTTGCATTTTTCCTGGTATGCCATTTTTGCAATTCGCCCAGCTATTTTCCTTTAGCAGGAAGCAATTCTTCCGTGTCCAGGCAGCTCAATTAGAGCATTGTGAAAGTGCTCAGAAGGACTTCAGCAGACGGATCCCTGACAATAGGCATGATTTTGGAGAGGAGTAAGTTCTGCTCTTACACCCAGTGTTGGCAACGGTGTTAACTAACCTGGAAAAAGAATGCACCGTCTGTGCCTTCTCAACTCAGTTAACCTCCCTGAGAATTAGACACACACCCTCTTACCTCAGAGAGTTCTCTGGGTCAGCTCAGCGTCCTGTGCATCTTTAGCCAACAACGGCGCCTTCCTGGTCCTCCCTGCTCACGAGGGGGCCGGCCCCATCTCTGGTGGGTTTAGAACATGCACCTATATTCTTCTCTCCTTAAGCATGGGGCTTAGGGGCTTACTTCGAGTGAACAGAATGCAGCAGAAAGGACACTGTGTGACATTTAAGAGGGAGAGAGAGAGAGAGAGAGAGAGAGAGGCAGAAAGAGAGAGAGAGAGAGGACAGAGAGACAGGGACATGGAGAGAGATAGAGACAGAGATGGAGACAGATACTCATGGTCACTCTTGGCAACAAAGAAGAGATAAGGGAGATTAGACAGAGCATGAGAGATAGAGATAGAGATAGAGATAAAAGAAAGGGGGGGAATATTACTAATGGCATCAATTGGGTATGAGTATGGAACTATTCCTAAGAATTAACTGTGGGTATTTCAGTTATAAAAGCCAATTATCATATTATATATATTCATATATTATAAGTGCACAGGTTGATTAATGTTTTAAAAATATGTTTTTATTAATTTTAGAGAGAGAGGACTCTATATACACTGAGTGGCCAGAATAGATATAGATATAGATATAGATATATATAAAGAGCCAGGCAAATCTAAAATAAACGTGCATCAATAAATAAGACCACATCTATCTCAGGATTACTAATATAGTTGGCTCCTTAGAATTCTGATATACTGAAGGGCTAAGATAGTGGTTGGCAAACCATGGCTCATGAGGCACATGTGGCTCTTTGGCCCCTTGAGTGTGGCTCTTCCACAAAATACCGCGTGTGGGTGAGCACGTACAGTGCAATTGAAACTTCATGGCCCATGTGCAGAAGTCGGTTTTGGGGAAGGAGATAGACGAAACAAGTATACAAGATGAGTGTGGATGGGAGAGTTGGAAGGGGTCCACCTTAGCAAACATACCTCAATCAGATTGAGGACGTTTTTAGCAAAGGCCAGCTTAGGAGTACCCTAATTAAGTTAATAACAATGTACCTACCTATATAGTTTAAGTTTAAAAAATTTGGCTCTCAAAAGAAATTTCAATTGTTGTACTGTTGATATTTGGCTCTGTTGACTAATGAGTTTGACGACCACTGGGCTAAGAGATTAGATAATGCACAGGAAATATTTTATTAACCACTTGCTGACTTGAAATAAATTTTATACCAATTATAAAAACCATTAGATGTTGCCTACCAATAGTTAAACTGGAATTTGATGTTCATGAAAGTAAATCAGTGAGAGAGCAATGCCTTTTAACACATCAACCTTGGGAACTTAGTTCAATTTTCTTCAGCATGTCACCATTAAGTCTTTAGATCAGTTAGAGTTTTCACATGGGATATGACTGGTATCTTGGAGGAAGTGAGACTCAAAGGATTTAGAGAGAATTACTCAGTCTTCCTTATTCATCCTCCCCAGCAAACAGACTAGCAATTACATCACTCCCTCAAGGTCGGTACATTCCAAGGAGATCAACATCACTCATGTGGTCGTACTGCTACTGCCTTAGTCTACCAGATGTGGCAAAGTGCAGTGCCTTTATCTTCACAAACAGAAACAAGATGATCAGATTGCACACCCTGTCGACTTTGATACATGGTTATGACTAGAAAGTGATGGCCTGCGTCTTAGGACAGTAGTAAACTGCTCTGCATCAATGATTTGATATGAGGGCATGTTTGAAATGCTACACTTTCTCATCATCCCTTGCTCTGCCAAACAGCGATATTCGTTATGACTTGGTAACTCGGTGGGTTTAGTTACACCTGGCCTAATTAAAGTTTCTCAAGAAAAAACAAAGAGGGCTCATCAGTTTAAAATACTCCCTGTGGCCCTGCACGGTGTGGCTCAGCAGTTAGAGTATTGATACCCAGTCAAGGACATGTACCTGGGTTGTGGGTTTATTCCCTGTCCCCATGAGGGCATGTGCAGTAGTCAAACAGTCAGTGTGTTTCTCTCACAATGATGTTTCTCTCTCTTCTCTCTCTCTCTCTTTCACTCTCTCTCTTTCTCTCTCTCTCCCTCCCTACCTCCTATCTCTCCTTCCCTTCCTCTCTTTCTGAAAAAGCAATGAAAAAAATATCATCAGGTGAGGATTAAAAAAAATATTACCTGTGGATAAATGTTAAGTAAAACTTAAGCATCTAAAATAGATGCTCAACATGGATTCATTGTAATATTATTTGAAAGCAATTGTCATACCTAAATTTGGTTACCAGTTTTAAAAACCTGGTATCATTCAAATTAATAATTAAGAGAAAGATTCAAGATAGTATGGTCAATATTTTGGGGGGAAATGATAAAAATGTGAAGCGGAAAAGTAGCAACCAAAGAGTCAGAAGTTCATGATACCTACCAAAAATGATGGTAACATCTATAGCTATATGTTTATATGAACATTGATTTATTTCAATTTTACCTACAGACTTACCCTGTGGCATTAGACTGAGCAAAGAGTATTATACCCATTATAGAAAAGGGGACATTAGACAATGTGACTGAATTATCTTTAACAGCAGACCTAAGTATAGAATTGGACTCTAACTTCTTTTCTATTTAAGTATACAATAAAAACAATGAAACAAAATCTCTGGAGAATTATAATAAACTATGAGGAAACATTATAATTTGCTTCATTTCTAGCTGATAATATCATTTAGAGCTACTGTTTTTTAAATGGAATAAATTTGACATGTAACATTGTATAAGTTTAAGGCGTACAATGTGTTACATTTATATATTACTAGAGGCCCAGTGCATGAAATTCGTACACTGGGGGCGGGTGGTGTTCCTCAGTCCAGCCTGCACCCTCTCCAACCTGGGACCCCTTGGGGTCGAGCCTAAACCGGCAGTCAGACATTCTTCTCACAATCCGGGACTGCTGGCTCCTAACCGCTTGCCTGCCTTCCTGCCTGATTGCCCCTACTTCTGCCTGCCAGCCTGATCAACCCCTAACCACTCCCCTGCCAGCTCGATGGATGCCTAACTGCTCCCCTGCCTGGTCGCCCCCAACTGCCCTCCCTTTCAGGCCTGGTCCCCCGCAACTGCCCTCCCCTTCAGGTCTGGTCACCCCTAATTGTCCTCTCCTACAGTCCTGGTCCGCCCCAGCTGCCCTCCCCTGCTGGCCATCTTGTGGTGGCCATCTTTGACCACATGGGGGCGGCCATCTTGTGTGAGGGTGTGATGGTCAATTTGCATATTACCTCTTTATTATATAGGATAATTTGATTGCTGATGTAGTGATATTGATTACATTACATAATTAGAGTACAATATTATGTCTACATTTATTATATTGTACAATTGATCTGTATGGCTTATTTACTACCCATAACAAGTTTGTACCCTTTCACATCATCACTGTTAGTCCTGCCCCACCTCCATCCCCTGGTAACCACCACTTTATTCTCTGTTTTTTTATAGGTTGAGCTTTTTTAGATTCTACATATAGTGATATCTTACAGTACTTGTCATGCTCTGAGGTATCTAACCATAATGTGAAGAGCTATTATTTGTTTTGTTTTTACTCTATACATTGTGCTGGCAACTCCATTTGAAATATACAACAACCTTATGATGTAGGAATTATTACTCCCATTTCCTAGGTAATTTGCCAAAGTTATATATGGCAACCATGCAGGAAACATTATAAATCTCTTACGAACAAACACACAAACTAACAGCAACCATAAAAACCTGATGGAACTCAGTGCCAGGATCTTGGTTTCTAATACCATTCTCCAAAAAAAAGGATAAGGGTTTCTTGGAGAAATGGCTGATTCTGGAAGTGGGACAGGAAATAAACAAAGATGAGCCCGGAGCAGCTGTAGGTGAGGAAATCACCAAGTGCTCCCACAAAGGAAACACCCACAGCAACAGTCAAAGGGACACAAGTCAAATGTAAAAGCAGCCAGGGCTAAACTGGAATAATTTGAGCAACAAAATGAAATAATATTGGGTTATAACACAAAGTGCAAAATAAATATCTGGAACCCAGATACCGACATGATAAGTGATAAGTGATAGAGAAATGCATCCATTGGAGAGAACAGCATGCCTCCTGTGCAGGAGCCCCAGTGGCTCTTGCAGTAACTACTCTCCCGGGGCTGGAGAACACGTACTTCTCCCCCGTGGGCTCCCCCAGGGACTGCAGTCCAAGGAGCAGTGTGGGGGCGGGAAGACAAGTGCAGTGGGGAAACCCGACAGGCAGCCCATCAGCCACGTGACCAAAGTTGCCATCATTAGTAACAAGTCATGTTGATGACATGTCCCCTGGATGTGATGTGATGAGACTGACTCCTCAACTTTGTGGTCTTTCTTCCTAAACCAATAGTCCATTCTAATCATGAGACATATATCAGACAAAGCCCAATAGAGGGACATTCTACAAAACAGCTGACCAGTACTCCTCAAAACACTCAAGGTCATTACAAACTTGGCTGAGAAATTGTCTGAGCCAAAAGGGGCCTAAGAAGACATGACAACTACATACTGTATAGTGACAAACATACTGTATTGATATATGACATTATCAATGGGAGACAAACATGAGGTATATGAGAATGTTGTATTCTCTTTGTAACTTTTCTATATATCTAAATCTGTTTTATAATACAAATTTTATTTTAAAAGTCCTATAGCCTTGAAATAAAAAGTGGGAAAGCAAACCAGAAAAAAATTAAGTTATTTATGAATTAATAAATTCATCTGTTCATTCGTTTATTTATTCATTCATCGATATCTTAATTATTCAACAAATATTCTTTTATGTCTACTTTGTGACAGCATAGCCCTAGGTCATAAGGAATTTTTAGCTCTACAATGAGCATCTTCTCTATCCAGTGATTGGTATACCCCTGAGGAAAAATTGTATACCATATGTGTAGTCCAAAATTCTAAGGCAGTGTCATAGACTGAAGCAATTTGATAGAATTCATAAAAAAAGAGAAATATTAGAGGGCGGGATGGTTACTCAAAGATTATTGTGGATGAAGAATTTACCATAATTGGATTCTGATTATAGATTATATTGCATATACTTGTTTATTGAAAATGGCTTTAATTATTGTTTTTTTTTTTTGACTGCATGGTACTTCAATGCACTGCAGCATTACTCGGAACTTTCAGTGATTACCTGCTACTGGTTTACTATGGCTTCATTATTTTTTGACAGTGGCAAATAATCAAGCGCTTGAGGAAGCTCACCAATTTTGGCCTACATCATAATTGAACATAAGTTGTTTTCATTTCCTAAGTCCCCTATTTTAAAAGAAAGAATTGAATTATTATCATGGTCATTTTGCCTTCCAGTAGGAGTACTCTCTGATTATGTAACTCATCTTTTCTCACTGAAAAATATATTGAACACAAAAGTAAAGTTCTTGGTGCATTTAGATACCCATTCATTTTGTAGTGACCGCTGCAATATTGATGACAGGTAACTAGAAATTTACCCTCAACGTGATGACCTAATGGCCGTCCCCCAAACCTACAGAAAGAACGCATGGCCCAAATCTACATTTTCTGAAAATATCACATTGTGTTCCTGAGGACTCCAGCATGAAAATGATCTCCAGTGTAAAATTTATATGAGATATATGGAACCCCTTACAAGGCATATTGGATTGTTTGCACTCTTATAACTTTGAAAAGCATCTTTCTTGGATGGCAGCAGAAAGCTTCAATATACTTGCATGAATTATGGATGATGCCCCCACTCATGTTCAAGTAGCTACAGGATGCTTTTCTAAGAAAGACCCTTCAGTCTATGGAGGTTGTTACGTGCATCTGTCACAGCAAAGATTTGCCTTTGGAGATACTTTAGCATTCTAGACATTTTTTCAGTAAATTGAACATAGTGCTCAAAGACTGATTTTCTTTTATTCTGTTTTGGTTTTTTTCCTTAATATTCTGAGAATAATACAGACATGTATTTAACTTAGAAATGAAGTCATGGCTTTTAAACAATTAGCCCCAAAGAGGAATTGATTTCAAACAAAGGCTGTCTGTGAAGGGGTGGGAGACAAAACCAACATTGATCCTGGGAGTACAGCTTCTTAATAGTTCAGACTTTCAGGTGCCTTAAAAGAAACATCTCTACTGTCAGTAGAGAAATGGGATGACACAGAGATCGCAGGGCCCGAATCAACAGTCTCCCTTTCAAGGACTCACCCTGGATTAATTCACATTATTTTCCATATCTATTCTGATGTTCTATCTAGCACTACACACACTTCTTGCATGAATGCTTATCAATTCAGCAATTTTCTTTAGTGATTGACTGATTAAATAAATAAACAAATAAATAATCAATTGTATTTTAGGATATACCTATTATCTAAAGGCCAATGAAATAAAATCAGACTGTAAGTATTTTAAGTGAATATTATTCAGTTTTAAAAATGGGATTTTACATTGTTAATCATATTTATTTTTACTCTAGCAAAAGCATTTTTATACCTTAAAATGGTTTTCTCATTAGATATAAGCTGATAGAGTCACCAAGAAAGAGGACTAAATAAATGTGTATAGTATTGTGTCATGTAGAATTCTAAAAATATTTTTTGCACAAAGGAA
Organism: Myotis davidii; assembly: GCF_000327345.1. NCBI lineage: Eukaryota > Metazoa > Chordata > Mammalia > Chiroptera > Vespertilionidae > Myotis > Myotis davidii. The sequence continues at coordinate 3,740,234 of NW_006295269.1, read as the reverse complement.
GTATTATGGGAAAGTGCACAAGATTTGCAGACTTATCATCTTTCATTGTTTTAAAAAGCAATTCTAAACTAAACTTACAGTTGGAAGTATGCAGAGACAAGACCATTGGACAATGAGTTCAGAGGCTTATAAAGATTCCAGTTTTTCTCTGGGGTTAACTCTGTGATTGAGGGTGGGTCGCTTCTCTTCTTGAGCTTCAGAGTCCTCATTTGTAATCATTTTTATAGACTTGTTGCACATGATTAAAGTTTAGTAATGTAGTTAAAAGGTACCCTCACTAAGCCTTAATAAAGATCAACAGCTTTGTAAATTAAAATCAGAAATATAAGAGATTTCAAAACAAATAAAAAATGAGTCATCTAAAAATGTAATGCAAGAAGTTCTTGTTTCAGCTCCAACATGTAAAGTGCTTGGCAGTCACTCACCAACCACGTCCACTTTTGACAACAAAAGGCTGTGCAAACTGAAAATCAATGACCCTTCGAGTATTGAAGTCCCAGAGCCAATGACCAGGTGAAATCTGGAGAGACAGGGAGGCAGAGAGCCGGAATCAAGATCAGCTTTCTTAGAGAGAAGCATCAGAATCACAAACTGGTAGGAATTAAGAGCAAAAAACAACTTTGGGGGACGGTCTTAAGGGAGCCCTCACACTGATAAGGATTTTATCTTCAGGAAGCCCACTGGATTTTCATGGTGCTGATCCTAGGGAAAAACCCTCAGGGTTTGGTCAAGTGGAAGGAAAAAATAACCCCTTTGAAATATCCCCAGGGTATTATTCATAACAAAGGTGTACTCTACAAGGGCAACAACTTAATCAGAACCTTATCTGACCTGGGGAAAGGGATTAGCCCATTCTGACCCACTCTAGTCTTCCATGTCACCTAAGGGGAGAAAAAAAGCTGAGAAACACTTCTGAAAGTCGCAGCCCAGGGACCCAGACTCACTAAATTACTGAACTAAAATAAGATTGGTATCACCTCCACATCAATGGGCTCCAGGATAATAACCGTGACTGCGATAGAAGAGCTGCAAGACACTATCTAATGAGTTAGGAAAATCCAACAGTGGAGGAAACAAGAATTCAGAGAAAGCGGAAGACCCTTGTGTCTCTAACTACAGAAAACATTATGAACAACCCAGTTCTTGGACAGATTAACATAAAACCGCACTGAAGGCCTGTGTACCTTAGTTCCTGTGACCTCATACATCATGTTTGACTTTCAACAACAAAAAATTACAAGGCATGTTAAAAAAAAGTAAAGGCATAGTCTGAAAAGACAAAGCAAGCATCAGAGCTAGATTCAGATCTGATACAAAATTTGGAATAATCAGATAGAGAATTTTAAATAACTATTATTATGTTAAAGGGTCTAATGAAAAAAACAATGAACGAATAGTATGCAATAACAAATAAGTAATTTAAGCAGAGATGAAAGCCTTAAGATAGAATTAAAAGAAAATGATAGAAATATAAAACTCTATAATAGAAATGAGAAATACCTTTAAATGAACTCATCAGGAGTTTGGACACAAACAAGGAAAGAAAAAGTGAACTTGAAGATATATCAATCAAAACTTTACAAACTGAAATACGCCCACGCCCACCTTGACTGCAGATTGATCTTGAAACCTGGGTATGTGCCCTGGCTGAGAATCATACCTGCCACCTCCTGGTATATGAAACAACACTCCAACCAGCTGAACCATACCAGCCCGGGTACAAAAGACATATTTAAGTAATAGTGGCCAAGAATTTTCCAAAATGAATGATAGACACCAAACCACAGATCCAAAAATCTCAGAGAACTCCAACTAGTATGCACTTAAGCATATTATATTTAAACTGGAGAAAAACCAAGACAGAGGCATAACCTTGAAAGATGATGGGGGTCAGGAGAGTGAAAAAAACCTCACTTATAGAAGAACAAAGCTAAGAATTACATCAGAACTCTTATCAGAAACATGTAAGTAGAGAATATAATAAAGTATTTATAGTGTTGGAAAGGGGAACAAAAGTAACCTAGTATTGTATATCCATTGAATTATCCTTTGAAAGTGAAGAAGAAATAAATATTTACACATACTCTCTCTCACACACAAACAGACATTGTCACCAGTAGGACCACTCTACTGGAAATGTTAAGAGAAGTTTATCAGAAACAAAGAAAAATGATATAGGTCAGGAACTTGGATCCACATTAAAAAAGAACATTGGAGAAAGAATGCATATGAGAAAAATATGGCATATTTGAGGGATACAGTGAAAGCTGTGCTCAGAGGGAAATTGACAGCATCTAACACATATAATAAGAAAGAATAAATCAATCATATAAGCTTATACAATATAAAGCGGAAGAAGAGCACCTTAGGCTTAAAGTAAGTAGATGAAAAGACATCAGGAACATCAGACCACAAATCAATGAAGTTGGAAAGAGGTAATAAGTAGAGAAAGTCAATGAAACCAAAAGCTGTATCTTTGAAAAGATCAATAAAATTTATAAACCCCTAGTTAGTCTAATAGATAAAAAAGAGAATTATAAAATTATTAATATTAGAAATGAATAAAGAAATATTATAAGCAAAACTATCCGAAAGTTTGATAATTTAGATAAAATAGACTACTTCCTTGACAGACACAAATCAACAAAACTCAAGCAAAAATTTAGAATACCTGAAAAGCACTAAACCTAGATTGGTACACTGGTGAATTCTACCAAACATTTAAGGAAGAAATGATAACAGTTCTCTACAATCTCTTCCAGAAAATGGAAGCACAGAGTGCACTTTCTAACTCATTTCATGAGACAAGCATTACTGTAATACCAAAACCAGAGAAAGGCATTATAAGGAATGAAAACTACAGCCCAATATATTTTATGAACTTAGATGTAAAAATCTTCAATGACATATTAGCAAATTGAATGCAAAAATGTATAGAAATATTGATATGACACGATCAGTGGGAATTTTTTCAGGTATGCAAGACTGGTTCAACATTCAAAGTCAGTTAATGTAATTCATTACATTAATCAGCTAAAAAAATCATGTGACTTTTATTACTAAAAGTCAGGGAATCACATCTGCCACCTCCTGGTATATAAAACAACACTCCAACCAGCTGAGCCATACCAGCCAGGGTACAGAAGACATTGATATTATTAATTGATATGGAAAAATCTAATTGATATGGAAAAATCATTTGACAAAATTCAACATTCACTCATGATATAAACTCCTAAAAACTAGGAATAGAAAGGAACATCCTACATTTGGGTCGGACATCTAAAAAAATACAGATGGCATCATAGTTGTGAGAAACTGTATGCTTTCCTCTTTTGATCAGGAACAAGGCAAGGATGCTGTCTTGCCATTCTTAATCTACATCCTGTTGGAATCCTACATCCTCGCTGGTGCAAGAAGACAAGAAAAGGAAATGAAAGGTATGCAGATTGGGAAGAAATAAATAACACTGTCTTTGTTTGCAGATCACATGTGAACATACCTATTTAGAAAATCCCAAAGTATGAACAAAAGACTTCCTGGAACTAATAAGTAACTATAGTAAGATTTTAGGATACAAAGTTCATATACTGAAGTCAATTGCCATTGAATATACAAGCAATGAACAATTGAAAATTGAAATGAGCCAAAACCGGTTTGGCTCATTGGATAGAGCTTCGGTCTGTGGACTGAAAGGTCCCAAGTTCGATTCCGGTCAAGGGCATGTACCTGGGTTGCGGGCACATCCCCAGTAGGAGATGTGCAGGAGGCAGCTGATCGATGTTTCTAACTCTCTATCTCTCTCCCTTCCTCTCTATAAAAAATCAATAAAATATATTTTAAAAAAAAAGAAAATTGAAATGAAAAAACATTACACAATTTATATGTAACTAGAGGCCCGGTGCACGAATTCATGCATGGGTGGGGTCTCTCTGCCTGGCCAGCGATTGGGGCCAGTCAGGGCTGTCTTGCCCAGTCCTGGGGGGAGGGATCACAGGAGGTTGGCAGGCCATGGGAGATTGGCTATGGGAGCGCACTGACCACCAGGGGGCAGCTCCTGTGTTGAACATCTGCCCCTGGTGGTCAGTGTGCATCATAGCGACCAGTCAACTGGTCGTTCAGTCCACTGGTTGTAACGGTTACTTAGGCATATATATATATATTTACAAAAACAAAGAAAAAAGAAATAGAACCTAACAAAATGCATATGAGATCTGTGTTATATATGAAAAACTATAAAACTTTGATGGAAAACATCAAGGAAGATCTAAATAAATGGCGAGATAGTCCATGTTCATGGATAGGAAAACTGAATATTGTTGTGATATTGGTTCTTTACAAATTTATCTATAGATTCAATATAACGCCAATCAATTCCAAGAAAGATATTTTGTGGATATTGGAAAACTGATTCTAAAGTTTATATGGAAGTTTAAAGATCCAGAGTAGCCAATAAATACTAAAATAAACAAAAACATAGAGCACTTCAAGTAGTAATATAAAGCTATCGTAATAAAGACAGTGTGATATTGGTAAAATAATAAACAAATCAAACAATGGAACAGAAAAGACCAGACAAAGACCCAAAGAAATATACTCTACTAATCTTTGACAAAGAAAAAGGCAATTTAACTGAGAAATGATATTATTTTTAACAAATTGCCATCAAAAAATTGGAAATCCATATGCAAAAAATTAAATCTAGACACAGACTTTATACTTTCTATAAAATCAATTCAACATGCATCATAATTCTAAATATACAAAAATATATAACATTTCTAGAAGATAACGTAGGAAAAAATCCAGGTGACCACAAGTCTGGCAATGAGGTTTTAGATACAACATCAAAATCATAATCTATAAAAGAAAAAATTGTTAACTTGGACTTCATTAAATTTAAAAATTACTTCTTGGTAAAAGGTATTTTGTAAGTTATTGAAACGATAAGCCACAGACTTTTGGAAAAACATATATTTGATAAAACATATATCTGAAAATATGGAGAAAACTCTATATAACAAGCAAAAGATCTGAATAAGCAACTCACCAAATAAGATATACAAATGGCAAATAAGCATATGAAAAGATACTCAACATCATATGTCATTAGGGAATACTCAGTTGAAACAACAGGGTATTGAAAATGCAGAGCAGTAGAAAATCTCATTCACTGCTGGTGGGAAGGGCAATGGTACAGTCATATATGGAGATATTTGTCAATTTCTTATAGAGTTAGAGTTATACAGCCTTACCATATAATCTGCAATCACATTCATAGATATATTTACTTAAGTTGAAGTCATATGTCTACACAAAAACATGTATACAAATGTTTATAGCAAGTTTATTCATACTAACCAAAAAACTGAAAGCAACCAAGATGTCTTTCAATAGATGAACAAATAAACCATGTGGATGTAAGTCCATACAATGGAATATTATTTGGCACTAAAAAGAAATGAGCTATCAAGTCATGAAAAAATATGGAAGAACTTAAATGCATATTGTTGCATGAAAGAAGCTGGTCTGAAAACGCTATGTGCTGTATAATTCCAATCCTATATAATAAGAGAGGAATATGCTAATTAGCCATTACATCCTGAGGTTTAATGACCAAGTGTGTCACGACCAGATCACAGATCAGCAGGAGGGTGGACCAGTGAGGTATTAGCGGGCTGCGGAGAGCTACAGGAGGGGGCAGGGCAGAAAGCTATGAGGTGGAAAGAGGGAAGGGGTCGGGGGGAGCTACAGGAGTGGGGGGCAGCAGGCAGAGAGCTACAGGAGGGCGGCAGCCACCTACTGGAGCACGGATTTGTGCGCAGGGCTACTAGTTATATAATATTCTGGAATAAAGTAAAACAAAGAGACAGTAAAAAGATTAGTGGTTTCCAGGGTTTTGGGGAAAGGGAAGAACAGGTTAAGCACAGGGGATTTGGGGCACTCTGAAACTGTAATGGTGGATACATGACATTATGCATTTGTCAAAAGCCATAGAACATTACAACACTAAAAGTGACCATAATGTATGTAAATTCAAAAAATAATTGAGGTTGTCAGGGGATCTCAGGCACAATACAGACTTGAATAGATTATAATAGAATCAGGAGTATATAAAGGGAGTGGACTGACTATTCTTGGGGGGGAAAGGGGTGTGGGGGATGCTGGAAGAGACTGGACAAAAATCGTGCACCTATGGATGAGGAGGGCAGTTGGGGGTTACCAGGCTGGCAGGGGAGGGCCGTTGGGGGTGACCAGGCCAGCAGGGGAGGACAGTTAGTGGTGACCAGGCCTGCAGGGGGGCAGTTAGGGGCAATTGGGCCTGCAGGAGAGGGCTGTTGTGGGGACAAGGCCTGCAGGGGAGTGCAGTTGGGGGCAACCAGACCTGCAGGGGAGGGCAGTCGGGAGTGACTGGGCTGGCAGGGAAACAGTTAGGCATCGATCAGGCTGGTGGGGGAGTGGTTAGGGGTGATCAGGCTGGCAGGCAGAAGTGGTTAGGAACAATCATGCAGGCAGTCAGGTGAAGGGTTGGGAGCCAGCAGTCCTGGATTGTGAGAGGGATGTCTGACTGCCCATTTAGGACTGATCATCGGGCCTAAACGGGCAGTCGGACATTCCTCGAGGGGTCCCAGATTGGAGAGGGTGCAAGCTGGGCTGAGGGACACTGCCTCTGTGCACAAATTTTGTGCACCAGGCCTCTAGTCTATAATAATAAAAGCATAATATGCTAATAAGATCAGACAGGCCAAAACTGGTTTGGCTCAGTGGATAGAGCGTCAGCCTGCGGACTGAAGGGTCCCGGGTTCGATTCCGGTCAAGGGCATATGCCTGGGTTGTGGGCACATCCCCCGTGGGGGATGTGCAGGAGGCGACTGATTGATGGTTCTCTCTCATGGATGTTTCTGACTCTCTGTCTCTCTCCCTTCCTCTCTGTAAAAAATCAATAAAATATATTAAAAAAAAAAAAGATCGGACAGACAAACAACCTTTCGGATGTCTTATCATACGACCTTCCTGATGACCTTCCTGATGGAGCTGGGCCTGCGAGGGCGAGGCAGCCTTGGCGGCTGCAAGGGCCGAGCCCCTTGCACGAATTTCATGCATCAGGCCTCTAGTAAAGTATAAAATGACCTTACTGGGGTGAAAAGGGCAAAATATGCTAACTTAGGTAATTCTGGAAATAAATGGAGTCTGTAAGACTAAAGGCAAAAGGGATTGCAACAAAGAATTGTACTCTAGTTGGTACCTGTTTGCCATGGCTTCTGGGTAACAATTCTCATGCATGCATCTGGAATGGAGCAATTAAGTCAAGGATGGTGAATAGTGGGAACGAGATTTCTCACATTTGGAGTGGGAATTTACAGATAAACTAGGGGAGGAGGCTAGAATGGTCCATGTGGTAATGGATTAGAATTGGAGACACCAAGGGAACTCATATTTAACTTAATATAGATATAGGGGGTTAAAATAGACATATTTATAGGTATATATATGTACATGGGTTTCTATACATACATATATTTCTTTGCTCTATAAGCTGAAAGGGCCCCAAAGAAATAATACCCAATGTCAATGAACACACTTAGTATGAAGTTCTTGGTTTCTAATACCATTTTATAATAAACGTAATAAGGACTCCTTGGAGAAATGGCAGAAAATATGTAAAATGGGCCTGAAGCACCTCATAGAGCCAGAAAGTAAGCAAATGCTCCAAAAATACATGTATGCCACACTGATGATGGTGTGTCAAAGGGACACAGGAGCTTACTGAAAAAACTCTCAGTGGTCTATGCTGGAAAACTTTGAACAAGAAAATAAATAAAATAGTATTGGTTTATAATTCAAAGTATAAAATAATATCCATGAATATAAAATGATGATGACCAGGTAAAGCTATGCAGAAGAATTCCATGTAAATTATGTATTACACCCTGAAGATATGGGCCCAAAAGTGTGGGCTGTGCATAGTGACTTCCTTCCAAAAAATACAGCATGGAAAGGTGGGAGAGAAAGGAGTAACTTCATAGTGGAGAAACTTGACAAAGACTCCTTAGCCAGGTTGTCAAGGTCTATACCAACAGCCATAAATCATGTGGATTATGTGTATGCTTGATATAATGTAATGGAAATAACACTGCCTCTGTGGTCTTTTCCCCCAAAACAAATAACCTCGGAATAATTGTGAGAAAAATATAAGACAAAGCCCAATAGAAGTTCATTCTAGAAAATACCAGAACTCCTCAAAACTGTCAAGGTGACCAAATCAAAGTGAGAACCTATACCAGCCGAGAGGAACCCAGGAGACATGACAACTAAATGTCACGTGGGATCCTGGAGCAGAACAGGACATTAGGTAAACATTAAGGAAATCTGAATAAAGTATGGAATTTACTTAATTATAATGTATCAATATTAGTTTATTGGTACATTATAATTAATGTATTGGGAAAGATATAAATAATAGGGGCTGAGTGGGGAGAGTATATAGGGACTCTCTGTATTATGTGATCTGTTTTTCTGTAAATATAAAGCCATTTTAAAAATGAAATATATTAATAAAAATATGGATTACCATTGAGAAAATTTGACACATATTAGTATTAACTTCTGGTACAGCTCAGAAGAGCAATGTTCATTTTGGTTATTTTTTAGATGATTAGTTTAAGGGCTCCTTTAAAGATGAACTGCTCTACCCAGCACATACATCAACAATGTGATTTTACTTGCAAATATGTAATTCTACAATTTTATAACTATCGGGCAAATTGAGACATTCCTGAATGAAAATGATTGACATTTACAGAATTTTAAGAGAATCCAGCTAAGTATTACCTTTTTTAAAAAAGTATATTTTTATTGATTTCAGAGAGGAACGGAGAGGGAGAGAGAGATAGAAACATCAATGATGAGAGAGAATCATTGATTGGCTGCCTGCTGCATGCCCCCTACTGGGGACTGAGCCTGCAACTCGGGCATGTGCCCTTGACTGGAATCAAACCCAGGACACTTTAGTCCAGGCTTAAAAAACATGATCAGAAACGTCTTTAGTACTAGCAAGGCCTAAATTAGACAGTGGCCACGAATAATGTTTATTCCTTGCATGGCCACCTTTCCAGGGGGGAACCAAGATTTCACTTTCTTTTTTAAAAAAGTATATTTTTATTGATTTCAGAGAGGAACGGAGAGGGAGAGAGAGATAGAAACATCAATGATGAGAGAGAATCATTGATTGGCTGCCTGCTGCATGCCCCCTACTGGGGACTGAGCCTGCAACTCGGGCATGTGCCCTTGACTGGAATCAAACCCAGGACACTTTAGTCCACAGGCTGATGTTCTATTCACTGAGCCAAACCAGTCAAGGCCTAAGTATCATCTTTTTGATGCTTTAGAGGACACAATTTATTCAAAGTTTAAGCATCTTTCCCAACCTCCCATTCTTGTAGGTTATCATAATCAGTAACAAGTACATGTATATTGAATTCTATACAATGTTGTAATCATGAGATATTTTGGATGAGTTCTGTTAGGAGTTGTTATTCTTTAAAGTAGTTTTATAAATTTAAATCCTGACCTACTAATATACTAAAAGTGAATTATGCAAATTGCTTAACTTCCTTATATTGTCTTACCTATAAAGTGGGTTATTAAGAGTACTAACCTCTTTTTAGTATAAGTTAAGACAATCAGTATAAAGCTCTTAGTAGTGAGCTTAGCATATTTTAATATTAGCTGTTGATACTATTATTAGCTTGTAGTAGCTAAAACATGGAAGGCATTAAAAACAGCATAAGAGATTAGTAATAATTTACATTTGTACGGAGCCCTGGGGCTTTTTAAAAGCTAGATGCATGTGAAAACAATGAAAAAACCTCATGTTCTTTGCAAATGTAAGAAATTAATACTTTCTTGGGCGTTTTGAAGTTCACTTTAACTTCACAGTGGTTCTGGGAGGTCTGTGGGGAAAATGTGCGCCTTGATTTTATAGGCGAGGGATTGAGATCCAGGGTGTTTTCCAGGGAGACGCAGCACCGCCACTGTGGCATGGCGGACAGGCCACTTCCCCTCCCTGCGGATCAGCTTCTTCATTTATAAAGTAGGGTGTGACCCCTACTGAGCCCTGGAAGTGTTAACTTTCCATCTGGTTGGAATGAGCCTTCAGCCTGAGCAGGGATGTCTCAGGGCTTCGAAGGAATTAGAAATGTCAATTGCACAGCTGTGTTCAGTCCTTTCAAAGCGCTCTGAGCTCGTTGTTGTTATCACTGCTACTCTGAGGCTGACGCTGACTTCTCTTCCCCTCCCCCCGTCCCAGCTGGTAAAAACAGGGCCGCCATACCCTGGTCTTAGGGTCAGGCGGATGACCCATTCTGACCCAATCATTGTCTTTCTAGAACTTTCTTGACTAGAAGTATCAGGCGTGGCCAAAGAAGGGCGTCTGTGGGGCTGTGTCCCCTCCAGATGAAGGGCCTGGGAGAACAAGACCAACAAGAGAACAGAAATGAGAAACAGCCACAGAGAGACCTGGATGCTGCTTCCAGCCGGCCTAGCGCCTGCCTTTGGTGCTTTGCTCACACACCCAGACGAATTACCGCATAGTTTAAAGCAGTTTCAGGGGTTTTCTGTTATTTCACCCAGAATTCTGGCTCCCATAAGTGCCTATTGGGCATAGAATCTTGCACAGATCGGGGCACTGGAAATGGAGACTCTTCTCCATTATTCTCACTCATTGATGGAGTCAGAGAGGAGTTGGACACCACTCCTCCCTAGCGCAGAGGTGATTCTGCTCCCAGGAAACGTTTGGCAATGTCTGGACATTTTTGGTTACAGCTGAGAAGGAGGGCATGAGTGGAGAGAGACCCAGGATGCTCCTGAGTCCTGTCCCCAAATGAGGAACTCCATGGTCAATACACAGTGATGTAGAAGAAAAGACACTGGAAGGCAGGGGAGCTGTGCTGTCATAGTGATGCCCTCCACCCTGTGTGACCTTGGGCAATTTAGTTCACCATTTTGGGCAGAAGCACTTGCCCGCCTTACACAAAGAGGCTGAGGTAAGTGATATGCAGTGCCGGAAGCCGGTCCATCCTTGCTGCTTGACACAGTCGCTGCAGGGAAGAAACACCTGCACAGCACATGTTTCAAGGGACCTGGCGTATATGGCATACTGTTCTTAATATGTTTGCTCCCCTTAGCGCTATGTGTTTTAACCAAGGTCACCTCTCCGAGAAAGGTCGTTTCCCCATTTAGGGATTTTCCCCTGAAGTTAGGGAGGGAATAAAACCCCTTAACTAAGTTAATCACTTTAACTACGAACAATCACGCTTAAGCTACATAATCTTTACTCCCTGGAATGGAGATAAGAAACGCCCTAACCTTTGGAATAGAGATTGATAGGATTAAAATCAACTGGTATAAATACAGATGCAACAAGACAACAGGAGACAGAACCTAGAAGACAGAAC
>NW_006295269.1:3716872-3725037 GCF_000327345.1 Myotis davidii | reverse complement strand
GACACAGAACTTAGAAGACAGAACCTAGAGACAGAACATGGCAAAAGATCCTGGACAGAAACTGGCAACAGAACCTAGAGACAGAACCTAGCGAGAGAACCTGGCTGAAGATCCTAGAGACAGAACCTGGCTACAGAACCTGGATAGAACATGGCAAGAGAACCTGACTAGAACCTGGTGACGGAACCTGGCTGGAGAACCTGGACAGTACCTGGCTGGAGAACCTAGCGAGGGAACATGGCTACAGAACCTGGCTGGAGAACCTAGCGTGAGAGAACCGAACCAGAACTTGGCTAGAGATCCTAACCAGAACTTGACTGGAGATCCAAACCAGAACTTGGCTAGAGATCCTAACCAGAACTTCGCTGGAGATCCAAACCAGAACTTGGCTAGAGATCCTGGCTAGGCTGCTGATCAACTGAACGCTGTCTCCGTGTCATTCCTTCTTTTCAGACTGCATCCACACTTTTGGGGACCCCTGGATCTGTTGGGGTTGGACCCCAGCAATGCAGCTCCCCAGGCTTACTATATTTCAGTATCAGTCACCAAAATGTGGCGAATGATACTGAAATATCAGTATCATTTCTATCAATAGATTCTCCTTTATGAATTTTTGCTCCCTATAGTTTTTCTATAAAATCAATGCTATATGAACCAAATTTGCAATATTCAACGTTATCTCTAAGGACTCTACATAAAACAATATCCAAGAGCTTTAAACTTGGAGTGACATTTAAGGATAGAAGTCAGATAGAAAGGTAAGTTCTGATTTGCTGTGAGATGAATTCTCTGAATCTGAATTTCTGAATTCCAGTGGCAGGTAAAGTCCCACAGCCAGGAGGACTTAATAAAAAACATCTCCTTGTTTCTGTGAGCTACAGAATATTTCCCCCTTCCCTGATGACGAACTTCCCATGAAATCTCTTTCATTTGTGCTTTACATATTCCTGGTGACAACCTTTACCGGCCAAGTCCACTAATGGTGAGACCACTGACAGGTTCTACTGCTGGGGACGGTGAGCGGGCTGCGTGCCGAAAGGTCTTATTCAATCACACCAGTGGGAAACCTTGAGCAGCCTCAGTGCAGCTGGCATTCATTTACATTCGAAAAAGAGACATAATCATGACACGATTAAAATACCTGATAAAATAGATCAAAGGACAATATAGGGAGGATCAGGACGTCCAGAGATGGAAGTAAGTCAGGACGGGTTTATCTCCGAAGCCTGTAGGGTGCTTTGTTCCCTGCCAGTGACGGGGGAGGATGAATCTAGCTCTTACTCTTGAGCTTCTAAGTCCGTGGTCGGCAAACTGCAGCTCTGGAGTCACATGCTGGCAGGAGCGAGGGAGACTGTGGCTTAGACTTGAAGGAAGAGAACTTTATCAACATTTCTAACTGATATTTTCTATTATGGAAATTCCCTATTCATTCTTTTCAAGTGTTTATTCATTCAGTTTTTTTCAATGAATGTAAAGTGCCTTCTCTGTCCATGAAAGGAAGAGGTGACTTCAAGCAGACACCCAGAGGGGGTGTGAGAGGTAGTCATGCGCGTATCTTAGGGAAGAGCATCCGAGGAAGAGGGAACAGCGAGTGCAAAGCCCCGAGGGTCTGATTGGCATATTTGCGCAATGGCAGGAGCCAGAAAGGGTGGCACTGAAGGGCTGGTTGGGGCGAATAGAAGACCCAGGTGAGGCAGGAACAGCAGGAGTCAGATCGTGTAGGATAGGAACGTGCTGCAAGGACTCTGACTTCTTCTGTGATGGTGGTTGTTTGACTTTGGAAGCCATGGAAATTTTTCAACAGAGTGATGTCATGATCTGACGTATGTTTTAAGGGGTCATTTAAATCCCTTAAGTGACTGAGGGGAACAGGGAGACCCTAGATGCATTTATGAGGCTATGAGATTCGTCCAAGTGAGAGATGGTGGTAGCGGCAGAGTTGACTAAAAAGTGGTCAGACTCCAGATATATTTTGAAGGCAGAGATAACAGAATTTGCCGACAGATTAGGCATGAGGTGTAAAAGAATAATAATAAAAAAGGAGAAGTCTAAGAATTGTGGTGTGTTTGAATATAATTTTGGAAAGTCCAATATGAGGGCAATGCAATCCTTCAAATGTATTCCACACACACACACACACACACACACACACTCACACTCATCTGCAAATACTCAGATGCTGGAGCTCAGGCACTGATTTCTCTTTAGTGTGCAATTTGGAGCCACACAGAAAGCACCTCAACTATTTACCTGCGGATGTTCACATCTCGTTATAACCTACCCAGAGGTGGTTGGGATCTGGGCATTTTTGTTTTGCTTCATTTTGTTTTACAAACTTTTAGTTTTTTGTGCCAGCATTGAGCCAGGCTCTGCCTTTCCCTCTCTCTCTCAATCTCTCTTGCTTGTCCTAATTAAACTATTTATTTTTAGTTAATTATAGCTTCACATGAAATAATACAGAGATCCTGTGGACCTTCTACTTAGTTTCTCCAAATGGTATCATTCTCCAAAACTGTGCGACATCACGCCCAAGATATTCACCTCAATACAGACCGGCTATACAAAGCAATGCCCTCACAGGAAGGTCCCACTTGTTTCTGCATTCACTGGTGTCCTTTTACAACTGCCCTGACTTCCCCTCCCGACTCCCTGTCCTGGACCTGGGCCACCACAGCCCCTCTATTCTGCAGTTTCCATCACACTTAGAACACCACAACCACATCAGGAAAGGCCTGCTGACATTGGACAGTGCTCAGAGAACTACTGAGGATCGGGGAGGACCAAAAAAGAATATTTATGGCCCGGCTGGCATGAACCAGGAGGTCATGGTTTCAATTCTCAGCCAGGGCACATGCCCGGATTTCGGGCTTGATCCCTAGTGTGGGGCATGCAAAACGCTGCCGATCAGTGATTCTCTCTCATCATTGATGTTTCTATCTCTCTCTCCCTCTCCATTCCTCTCTGAAATCAATAAAAATATATTTTAAAAAGAATATTTATGGGGAAAATTACTGAGAGTGTTAATCATAAAGAAAATCAAACTCAGAGCAAAAGTTTTGGGCTTTCTTTACAATTGTAAAGGGCAACCATGAATATGAGGTTTGAGTTGTTCTGTGGGACCAGTGGATGAGCTTCCTTAAAAAATATTCCCTTTTCAATTTCAGAAAATAGCATTTTAGATGGAGGAAACTGTTACTGATTACCTTGGGAGGAGGCAAATCCTCCCATGGTTCAAGTAATTAGAGGTTACCCAATCATCAGCGAATAATTCAAGAATTTTCTAGGGTTTTGAACGTTATGATTTCCTTTCAACATTGACATTGGCTAAAGTTTTATTTTTAACCTTTTGCTTTCATAATGGTTTTATTTAGTTAATTTTGTAATTGAAACAATATATTTTGTGTGTAATATTGTGGACTAAGATACAGTTGTAAAAAATAACAGAAACATTCCATGCACATTTTTTCTTTATTTTATTATTTTCCCCATCACCATTTATCCCCCCTACCTCCAGCCCACCCCCTTCCCCCAAGATCACCACATTGCTGTTCATATCCTTGAGTTCTTTCTCCTTTTTTCTTCTTTGCTCAATACTCTCACTCCCACACCCTACCAGAGAGAAAGAGAGAGAGCGAGAAAGAGAGAGAGAGAGAAAGAGAGAGAGAGAGACTTGCTCTTCTTATTTATGCATTCATTGGTTGATTCTTGTATGTGCCCTGACTGGGGATCAAACCCACAACCTGAAACTTTAGTGGAGACGATGCTCCAACATGCGTCTTTGGAATTAAAAATAAATTTTAATAATTGTGTTTATCCTGGAAATAATAAGTGAATATTATTAATTATAATATTTATAGTTAAAGGCAACATTTTTTAGTATCTATTATGTGCCAGGACTGTGCTAGATAAATTATATACTTTAGATGCAACTTCAAAATAAGACTACAATGGAGACATTTAAAAAAATTATTTATTTATCTATTTATTCTAACTATATTGATGTGACATTGGTTAATAAGATTGTAATAGGTTTCCAGTGTACATTTCTATGGTACAAGGTCAAAGGAGGCAATTTTAAATCTCTTCGATGACATTAGGTCATTAGAAGTTAACTACATGCACTTATTAGACTAGTCCATGACAATGGTCCAAAAGTTATTAGTAATTTCCATATTACCATTACTGTAAGGGACCCTCAGTTCCCTTTTCCTCCTACTCTTAACGACTTCTCCATCCACGGTGACTCAGCGGGGGCAGCACAAGAGTTGGGGGATGGAGAGTGGCTTTGGGTACACAAATGTAATGATCATAATTGTAATATTTTTATTATGCTATCATTTATTGAGTTTCTGTATGCCCTTCCTTGCTATAGTATTAACATTTTCACAAGTGCAACCATGAAATCAGTTGACATTTATTCTTAATTTACATAAAATAATGGTATTGTTAGAGAGTAACTATACATGATGTTTAACAAACATTTATTTTCACCTGGCTCCCCATTCTTTACAAATAAAAGCATAAATACCAGAGTCACATGACAAGGGGAGAGAAAGGAGACAAAAATTCACCTCGACATCCACTCTCTCTGCATTGTGTTTGCAAAGCCTCTGTCTCTGCTGCTCTCCCAGGGGGGAGGGTCAGTCCCTAAAAGGCACACGATGGGGGCATGCTGTCTGTGGCACTGCTTCGGGTGAACACAGTCAGCCATGCAGCCATTCCAGGGCGCATTGCGCCATTTCTTGGTGGCCTGAACTTTGCAAAATGAGCTATTGTTATTGTCTCCAGTTTTCATTTGGGGGAAATGGACACCACGTAACCCCTTTGTACGCATTAATCCTTCCCAAACCCTATCTATTATTGTCTCCAGTTTTCATTTGGGGGAAACTGAGCCTGAAGGAGTATAAGTAGTCTAATAAGTGTTAATAGTTAATAAGTGTCGAGGCCTAATTTAGACCAAAGGTTGATACCGACACCTGCACTCTAGTTACTGTACAGCACGGCCTCTTCTGTGGAAACTGGTGACATCTTCCCACTCACCTGGCTGAATTAGTAGTTCTTCCAGCAGCCGATGCCTAGGGAGTTGTGTCACCCTGTGGAGAAACACCGAGAATGTAGTTTACAACCGGAGCAAAATCTCTATACGTCAGGAGAGTGGCAGGGAAATGAGACACGTGTTTATTTCCCTCTCTTTTCCATCTTTTATTCTGGTCTTAAAATGGTTTGGTTGTAACTAATAAATGTTATTGGGTGAATAATGTTCTCCAATATACTGTTTTTGACATAAATAATGTGATGTCCAAACAATACAGGAACTGCCTTAAATAAAACGTGTGAATGCTGGGTCTTTCTTGTAATAATTTGAAAAATATCAATAATATTGTCAGTTTAACAACAGAACATGCTGTCTGCCCTTTGCATCTTCCTGCTGTATTAGAAAAGGAGAAATGGCCTTTCATACATAAAAAGTGCACTTCACACCACCATGGCCTTAGGAGTTGTTTTAGGAGCCTTACGTTTAAATTTAGAACTGAGCAAGTGAATGTCTGTCCTGAAGGTGGTGTGGTTTAGTGGGTCAGAGTAATGGCTTTAAAAGTAGAATAGTTTAATTAGAATCGCAGCTGAGAGCGTTTGGACAATGCTTACCTTCTCTGAACCTATTTTTCTTTGTGTAGAGTGGCAATCATTACACCTGCCTCAGAAAGTTGCTGTGAGGATTAAATGAGATAATGAATGCCTATAAAGTTATTAACCAACCTAAATTTCATGGAGGTATAAGCAAAAAAGAACTTTATTTTTTTATTCTCCAAACCCAATTTTCAATTCTTTTCTTCTTTTTAAAAAATTGATTTTTTATTATAGAGAGGAAAGGGGAGAGAGTGAGAGATAAATAGATAGCTAGAGAGGCATCAATGTATGAGAGAAATATCGATAGGCTGCCTCCTGTATGCTCCCAGACCGGGGATCCAACCTGCAACCTGAGGATGTGCCCTGACTGGGAATGGAACCCACCACCTTGTGGTGTGCAGGACGATGCTCCAACCAACGGAGCCACAACAGCCAGGGCATTTCTCTCTCCCTCCTCCTCCTCGTCCTCCTCATCCTCCTCTTCCTTCTTTTTAAAATATACATTTTTTAGAGATGAAGGGAGAGGGAGAGAGAGATAGAAACATCAATGATGAGAGAGAATCATTGATTGCTGTCTTTGGCACGCCCCATACTGGGGATCAAAACTGCAACCCAGGCTTGTGCCCTGACTGGGAATCTAACTGTGACCTCCTGGTTCATAGGTTGATGCTCAACCATTGAGCCACACCAGCCAGACCAAGCAATGTATCTTTTTAAAAAATATATATTTTATTGATATTTTACAGAGAGGAAGGGAGAGGGATAGAGAGTTAGAAGCATCGATGAGAGAGAAACATCGATTAGCTGCCTCCTGCACACCTCCTATTGGGGATGTTCCCACAACCAAGGTACATGCCCTTGACTGAATCAAACCTGGGACCTTTCAGTCTGTAGGCCAACGCTCTATCCACTGAGCCAAACTGGTTAGGGCAAGCAATCTATCTTAACTCTAGTCTGTTGCCTATATGGACTGCACAGGTGATGGGGGTGAGTTTCAAAGGACCAGATGGACCATCTGTAGGGAGCACTTGCTCCTGAGTCTGCACATACCCCTGAACCCTGCTTGCTGCATCAATTGTTGGGAGTAAGTTTCTCATTGACCTTGCTCGCTGCAGTAATTGTGAAGCGCTCACTCCTTGAATCCTGCTCTACTACGCCAACTGCTGGGTCTGAGTCCCTCTGCCAGAAACTGGACCTCCTTGGACGCCGGGCATTAGAAGACAGAGAGGACATGAAAAGCTGTAGGGTATAAGACAGTCTTTATTGCAGCTTAAGTAGCCATTGCTATTAAGGAGCCATGATTAGACAAAGCAGTTCTTGCTAACACAGTAGCAAACACAGGAGCCATCCTAGCAAACACAGCCAGCACCGGCTGGTTAGTAATACATCTTTCCTTCAGAGCAGTCCCCAACATAGGAGCTATTCAGGAGTCAGCCACAGGCTGGTCAGTGGCAACTTACACACAACTTCAAAGAAGCTCAAACAAAAGAGGCTTTATGCCCAATAGTGACCTTGATATTTGGGCTACAGTAAGGCATGCCTGCGCAGTGTATAGCATGAAACTGCTGTGTCCTTGCACCTGCCTATGCAACTTGGCCTTGAACATCCGGCATACACTGACTAATTAGGGCTCCCACACCATCTTTTTTGAATAAAGGGTTTATTATTTAAATTATTGCTTTTTGGCACTTTGGGACTTAGTTTATATTCAGAAGCCACAGAATACATTCTGCTTATTATTCTTTTATATTTAAATAAATTCGTAAATACTCAATAAATGGTAGCTGCTATTTAATTATAGATTTAGTTTCTAGAATTTTTGAAAAGCCATCACATCATACTGTCTGTTTTAATAATATAACTCATCATGCTTGATGAAAAGATGACGTGTCTAAGAATCCAGAGACCTGGGTCATTGTGGTCTCAGCCCCGCGACATGTTTCTTTTCATTTCACTGCCCAAGGCTTTGAATTCACAGCCATCAAACAGGATAATAAAGCTACTTTACATATTTCATAGAGTTGTTATAAGTCTGAAATGGAGGGTAACATGCAAAAATATATTTTGGAGTAAAGTAATAAAATATCAGGTAATCTATCTATAATAATAAAAGTGTAATATGCAAATCGACTGAATGACTGAACAGCAGAATGACCATCCGGGCAACCACACTAGGACATACACTGGCACCAGACCAGCCAAGGAGGGTGCAATGCAATTGGTCGGGGAACCCTGCCATTGCCCCACAATTGCCCCAAAGAGGGAGGCCCAGGCCACCCTGTATGTGGTGATTGATCACAGAGCCCTGGCTGGGTGAATGGAGCCCGCAATTGATCGCCTCAAAGAGGAAGGCCCAGGCTACCAGGCCGGCAGCTGTGTGGTGGGTGGGCGGGGCCTCCTTCTATGCGGTGATCTATCACGGAGCCCTGGCTAGGTGGTTGGGGCCTCCCTCTGTGTGGCAATCGATTGCAGAGCCCTATGATCGATCGCCCCAACGAAGGAGGCCCAGGCCACCGGCCAATGATGCTGTGGCGGAT
>NW_006295269.1:3690978-3698439 GCF_000327345.1 Myotis davidii | reverse complement strand
TGAGAGAGAAACATCGATTAGCTGCCTCCTGCACACCTCCTATTGGGGATGTTCCCACAACCAAGGTACATGCCCTTGACTGAATCAAACCTGGGACCTTTCAGTCTGTAGGCCAACGCTCTATCCACTGAGCCAAACTGGTTAGGGCAAGCAATCTATCTTAACTCTAGTCTGTTGCCTATATGGACTGCACAGGTGATGGGGGTGAGTTTCAAAGGACCAGATGGACCATCTGTAGGGAGCACTTGCTCCTGAGTCTGCACATACCCCTGAACCCTGCTTGCTGCATCAATTGTTGGGAGTAAGTTTCTCATTGACATTGCTCGCTGCAGTAATTGTGGAGCGCTCACTCCTTGAATCCTGCTCTACTACGCCAACTGCTGGGTCTGAGTCCCTCTGCCAGGAACTGGACCTCCTTGGACGCCGGGCATTAGAAGACAGAGAGGACATGAAAAGCTGTAGGGTATAAGACAGTCTTTATTGCAGCTTAAGTAGCCATTGCTATTAAGGAGCCATGATTAGACAAAGCAGTTCTTGCTAACACAGTAGCAAACACAGGAGCCATCCTAGCAAACACAGCCAGCACCGGCTGGTTAGTAATACATCTTTCTTTAGGAATGACCTAATACATAATACTAGTACATGGGTTGACAATTAATCAGCAACTAATTACAAATCCAGGACATACTTTTAATAGATTTATTGGTTATATCTAATCTATAATAATAAAAGCATAATATGCAAATCGACTGAATGACTGAACAGCAGAATGACCATCCGGGCAACCACACTAGGACATACACTGGCACCAGACCAGCCAAGGAGGGTGCAATGCAATTGGTCGGGGAACCCTGCCATTGCCCCACAATTGCCCCAAAGAGGGAGGCCCAGGCCACCCTGTATGTGGTGATTGATCACAGAGCCCTGGCTGGGTGAATGGAGCCCGCAATTGATCGCCTCAAAGAGGAAGGCCCAGGCTACCAGGCCGGCAGCTGTGTGGTGGGTGGGCGGGGCCTCCTTCTATGCGGTGATCTATCACGGAGCCCTGGCTAGGTGGTTGGGGCCTCCCTCTGTGTGGCAATCGATTGCAGAGCCCTATGATCGATCGCCCCAACGAAGGAGGCCCAGGCCACCGGCCAATGATGCTGTGGCGGATGTGTGGGGCCGGCCAGTGATTGCCCCATAGAGGGAGGCCCAGGCCAGCCAAGCGATCGCACCCCATGCCTGTAGCCCGCAGAGGGAGGCGACCATTGGTGGGGGTGGGGGTGGGGGGAAGCGCTGCACAGGTGGTCGGGGGGGAATCCTAGATAGGCCCTGATTGCCAGCCAGGCCTAGGGACTCTACCCAAGAGGCCCCGGATTGTGAGAGGGTGCAGGCCAGACTGAGGGACACCTCCCTGTGCACAAATTTCATGCACTGGGCCTCTAAGATATATATATCAGCCTAAGTGACTGAATGACCGGATGACCAAACAACCGGTTGACCGGTTGCTATGACGCGCACTGACCACCAGGGGACAGACGGTCAAAGCACAGGATCGGGCTCCCTCCTGTCTGAATCGGGCCTGCAGGGATTGGGCCGAAACTGGCTATCTGACACCCCCCGAGGGGTCCCAGATTGCGAGAGGGTCAAAGGACCCCACTGGTGCACAAATATGTGCACTGGGCCTCTAGTAGTTAATAAAACAACTCACTTTAGATTCTCATGCCAATCCAACAAGCTTCTGGGGCTGAGACCTGACTCATTTTAGGCAAACAGATGCCATGTGAAGTGGTGACAAAGTGATAAACATATGTAAATATTTCATATGGAAGTGAAATATGGAAAAATACAAAACACAGTTTCAAGACTGGGAAAGCTGGGCCATGCACAGTCACAGCCAAAAAAGATGCAGGTGTTGGAGTGGGTCACAAGCCAAAAACAGGCCCTCTGCTGTTATTTAAAAGTTTACTAGGAATTATTAATAGCCATGGACTGTGCTATCTTATTTTCATTTTTATTTATTTATTTTTTGTTAATCCTCACCCATTGTTGCTGTTGTTATTAATGGTTGTTAATCCTCACCTGAGGATATTTTTCCCATTGATTTTTAGAGAGAGTGGAAGGGAGGAACGGAGAGAGAGAAAGAGAGAGAGAGAGAGAGAGAGAGAGAGAGAGAAAGGAGAGAGATTGGTTGCTGCTTGCATGAACCCTGACTGGGGCCAGGGACCAAACCTGCACCCAGGTATGCACCCTTTACTAGGAATCGAACCCGAGTCCCTTTGGTGCATGGGCTAACACTCGATAACCACTGAGCACACTGGCTAGGGCCATGTATAATTTTGCCATTTGTCTCAGACTTCAAGATGTGGCATGCTGTTAATTGGGCAAGTGTATATAGAATAGAGGAGAATGGGCTGTGTTCACATTCCTACTCCTGGTGACATTGGGCTCACCACCTACCTCTCAAGGTTCTTTGTTGGTCAAATTGGCCTGATTATGTATATCTGCTCACAGGATGGTTACAGATGACGTGGCATTCTGTATGTGAAAGTGTTTTCAAAAAGCATAGTTTTGCCCTAACTAGTACTCAGTGGTTAGAGCATCAGCCCATGGATTGAAGGGTTGCAGGTTCGATTTTGATCAAGGGCATGTACCTTGGTTGCAGGCTCAATCCTTAGCCCTGGTTGGGGTGCATGGGGTGCATTGTGTCTCTCTCACACGTTTCTCTCTCTCTGTCTCTCTCCTTCCCTTCCACTCTCTCTAAAAAATCAAAGGAAAAGAAATATCCTCGGGTGAGGATTAACAAGCAAACAAACAAGCAGAGTTATACTGTAGAGGTATAAAGTGATATTACACGTGATAAATAAGGATGGAAAAGTCTATAAGTGCAAAAGCCTGAAGAAGAGGAAGTCAGAAGGTGTCCCATTTTATCACAGCACCATGTACTCCCCCAAAGAAAAAGTGTCTCTAAATTTCAGAGAGAGAAAGAGAGAGAGGGAGGGGGAGAGAGAGAATATGTAATCCTCTTACATATTCATCACACAGCTTTAACATTATGTTATCATCATTCTGGAAATACCATCCTTTTAATAACATACTCTTGCCGAAACCGGTTTGGCTCAGTGGATAGAGCGTCAGCTTGCGGACTGAAAGGTCCCAGGTTCGATTCCGGTCAAGGGCATGTACCTGGGCTGCGGGCACATCCCCAGTGGGAGATGTGCAGGAGGCAGCTGATCGATGTTTCTCTCTCATCGATGTTTCTAACTCTCTATCTCTCTCCCTTCCTCTCTGTAAAAATATCAATAAAATATATTAAAAAAAAACACATACTTTAAAAAAAAATAACATACTCTTGTTAATTTTAAAAATTTTGTTTGAAAAAAACTTCAAATAAGAATAGAATAGATAGAATAATGTAATATGATAGGATAATTTCAAGTAAGAATAAGTATAGTGTGAAGAAGGTACAAAGACCCTTTATCCACATTCACCTGTCAATATTTTGCTCCTTTTTCTGGTCATTGGCACATGTACTCTTAATCCTGAAACATTTTAGCAGAGTTTATACCTACCAGGGCCATTTTACAAAAAATATTTTGCTGTGTATTTCCCAAGAATAAAGACATGCTCTTTTATAAATGTAATACAGTTATCACTTTCATAATTTATATTGCTATAATTTTATTCTACGTCCAGTATTTCAGCTGACCCAGTGGTGTCTTGTAGTCTGTCTTCCTCCGTCACTAGACCCAGGCTAGAGGCAGGGCATTTAGTGGTCTCTCCCATTTGCCTCCTTTGACATGAAGCACTTCCGCAGACTTCCTTTGTCTCTTACAATGTTGACAATTTAAAAAATTACATTCCTCCTCCAGGCCATTCGTTTCGATGGGTTGTTCCTCATTTGGACTTTGAAAGACCATTTCTTCATGTTTACATTCAGGCTCGCATTCTTGGCCAGACACTGAACAGGTGATGGCGCCTCAGGTGTCATGTTTAGGGGCAGAACACCTGTCTGCCCCTACTGGGGGTGTTGCCTGATTTCTCCACTGTGTAATCAATATTTTTTCACTTGCAGCATTACCCAACCTGTGGGAGACACTTGAAGAGCACGCACAATTCTGCTGCTCATCAAGTTGACCCCCAGAACCCAGCATTCATTCACAAATCTTGCCTGACTGAATATTATTACAATAATTGCAACGTGCTGATTTTTTTTTGACCCAGTACTTCTTCCGTATTTATTCAGTAGCACATGGCATTCTGCTGTAAGCAAGAACATTCTATTTCCCCCAATATATTTATTTGTCTACTTATTATCAATATGGAATAAAGAATTCCCGTTGCCCCCACCCAAATCACTTCTAATTGCTATAGTTGCTATAGTTAATTATTTTGGTGCTGAAATTGTCCCAGGCTGGCTAGTTGGAGTATCTTTAAGCTGCCTTCTATGTCCTTACACATGCCCCCAGCAGTTGTTTGAGCACTTAATTTAGAGCATGGCAAGATGTCCTAGGCTCAACTTGTGCCCATTCAGCCAACCCCCGGAATCAGCCATTGCTCTGAGGAGCCTGGCTCCCTCTAGTGGGCAATGGCATTAGATCCTCGCTCTAGGCACCAGGAGTGCTCATTGCTGGAGAGTGTGGCGTTTGGCCCTTTCAGTGCACAGAGCTAGGAAATATATGCATGCACACAGATTTATTCTATAGAATACATTATATTTCTTATACATTATATATAATATACATTGCCTTTAGTATGCACTTATATGCATATAAGCTAAAACAGGCACACACATAATATCTTTGAAATTATGAATTCACACCAATATCTCCAATTTCCAAACCATCCTCTGCATCTATTTTTGCTCATCAGTTTATATTGGTCTTTATTATCCGTTTCAACCTCACCGGGGCTGTCCCAACCTCACCGGGGCCGTTTCGGCCTCACCAGGGCCATTTCAGCCTCACCAGGGCCATCCTGACCTCACCAGTGCCGTCTCAACCTCACTGGGGCCGTCCCAACCTCACCGGGCCATCCCAATCTCACTGGGGCCATCCCAACTTCACTGGGCCATCCCAACCTCACTGGGGCCGTTTCCACCTCACCGGGGCACGTCATGGTTTTATGTACCTTCTTCCTGATTGAGAAACCTGGCTCCCAAATGTATTCACTTGCCCAGTCTTAAAATATATCTAAAACTGTTTACAATTGCTTTGCTCATTCATTACAAAAAGCCTTCTGAAAAACAGTTGAGAATTTGTTTGAAATTCTTGCCCTCGCCTCACCCTACCCCATTCTGCCCCAAACTGAACGTGTATCATCAATTACTTGGATTCGTTTCTTTCTCTTATCTTTCCTTCTTCCCCTCCCTCCCTCCCTCCCTCCCTCCTTTCCTCCTTTATTTCCTCCCTTCTTGTTCTCTTTCTGTTTCACTTAAGATTGGTTATAGTATTTATCTGAAATACAATTAAACGAATGTGGCTCAGTTTTATCCCCCCTTTATTTCCACACATATGTATACGTCTTGCCGGAAGCTTCGGGAGTCCTCAGGAAGGAGGGCTGTGTTATGTTCTTGAGGCTCTTTCTAAGTCTCAATATGAGTCACATTAGCCCAGTCAGGAAAATTGCCCAGGTCAAACATGACCCGTCCCCAGGTGTTGATCGCCAGAAACACACATAAGACTCCAATTATCTTCACCATTATTCCTGTTTTCACCATGTCAGAAACCTTGAGGTGTCTGTAGGCAAACACCATGGCGTTAGGTGGGGTGGCCACAGGCAACATGAAGGCAAAGGACGCACTCAGGGTGCAGGGAGCATGACGCACAGTGGGCTGAGGCCAGTGGAACGGGACATGGGGGCAAAGGTGGGCAGGGACAGGGTGGTGGTGGCCACGTTGCTGGCACACTCAGTGAACACAGCAATGAGCAGGGACACGACCAAGGAGATGGCTGCTGGGGGCAGAACGTGCAGGAGCTCCATCTGCTTCCCCGTCCATTCAGACAGCCCCGAGACCTCGCATCCTTTAGCCAGAGCGAATCCGCCCCCCAGGCAGCACAATGCCCCAGGAACTTTCTCCTGGGTCACCTTCCAATCCAGTAGTGCAGGCGGATAAAACGGAGTCTTTCTTTCTCCCTCAGTCTGGCTGCAGAAGTTGAACTTGGGCTTCTGCGAAGGCACAATGAATAGTAATATGGCCACGAAGATGGCTACGGTGGCGTCGGTGACATACTTTGTCTCGCCCTCCATCCAGGCGACTGACATCCAGCCAGGCATGAAGCCTGGGTCCCGGGAGAACCACAGGGGACCAGCAGGAGGAAACAGAGCAGGACGTTGCCCTTGGCAAAGGAGAGGGGTCCCAGCTTCCTGTATTCCTCCTGCAACACCTTATACGCAGCGTTTTCGCTAGTCTTTTCCTCCAGACCGCAGCCCCAAACCTTTTTAAAATTGAATCCCATAAAAATACACTGGAGCCAAAACCAGGAGAGCAGCAGCATGATCAGCATGTTGGGGAAGGCAAATCCAAACCAGGAGACAAAGTTCACGGTGTCTTTGCTCTCAGGAAACAGCTCGTGCATCTGGCCCAGGAGCACCGCGTTGGGTCCTGTCCCGGTCAGGGTGGCAGTCCCTCCGATGCTGGCCGCGTAGCACACGCACAGTGTCATGGCCTTGCACATGCTCTTCCTGTCACAATTCTTCTGTGGCCCCATAGCAGGGCCTTCAAAAATCACTTGGCTCCCTGGCAGCTCACCAGTCTTGCCAATGTCCACCAGCTCCAGTTCGCCCAGGCTGGCCTCGCTGGCTGTGGTCGTGGCCTGCATCTGCTGCAGCACGGCATCATCATGGCTATGGCGGCTGCGTTGCTGATCCACATGGAGAGGAAGGCGGTGGCGCCCATGAAGCCCAGCATCAGCTGTGCAGGCTTGGTCCCCACCCAGAGGAGTGTGCACAGGGCGATTCTCTTGTGCAGGTTCCAGCGCTCCACGGCCACTGCCACCATGAGGCCTCCCAGGAACAGCATGTTAGTGTCCTTCATGTACTGGACCCACACCTGCTTGGAGTCCAGAACCTTGAGGAGTGGGAAAAGCAAGGCAGGCAAGAGGGCGGTAACAGCCAGATGGATGACTTCCGTGTACCAGTAAGTGGCCATGACGATGACGATGTAGGTACACCTGGCAAACTTGGTGGGGACCAGAATGATGACTGGCAGCAGCAGTATCGGGGTGAAGCACAAGATCACAAAGGACTTGAACTTGGAGACATACCTCAGTGCCGAAGCCATCATGCTCTGCTTGAGGTTTAACCACAGCGTGCTCCTTAGTGTTGGGGTCCAATCCCAGCAGGTCCAGGGGTCCCCAAAGGTGTAGACGGAGTCGGCGAAGAAGGAATGACACGGAGACAGCGTTCAGTTGATCAGCAGCCTAGCCAGGTTCTCTAGCCAGGATCTCCAGCCAAGTTCTGTGTTTTATTTTCTTGTTA
>NW_006295269.1:3685922-3690860 GCF_000327345.1 Myotis davidii | reverse complement strand
ATTCCCAAGGTTAGGGCGTTTCTTATCTCCATTCCAGGGAGTAAAGATTATGTAGCTTAAGCATGATTGTTCGTAGTTAAAGTGATTGACTACTGGCCTGGCACTTAGTTAAGAGCTTTTATTCCCTCCCTAACTTCAGGGGAAAATCCCTACCTGGGGAAACAACCTTTCTTGGAGAGGTGACCTTGGTTAAAACACATAGCACCAAGAAGGAGAGCAAACATATTAAGAACAGTATGCCATATACGGCAGGTCCCTTGAAACATATGCTGTGCAGATCTTTCTTCCCTGCAGCGACTGTGTCAAGCAGCAACAATGGACCAGCTTCCAGTAATGTCTGTCTGTCTGTATAAGATTAAAGTCTTCAGAAAGTTGAACTGGCCCTAGCTGGATTGGCTCAGTGAGTAGAGTGTCGGCCTGTGGACTAAAGACTCCCAGGTTCCATTCCGGCCAAGGACACATGCCTGGGTTGTGGGCTTGATCACTTCCCCAGTAGGAGGCATGCAGGAGGCAGCCAATCAATGATTCTCTCTCATCATTGATGTTTCTGTCTATCTCTCTCCTTCATCTCTGAAATCAATTAAAAAATATATTAAAAAAAAAGAAAGTTGAACTGTACACAAACAGGAATACTGGTATTCAGAGATGGCACTTCCTTCCACAACACCTCCATGCCTCCTCCAGCCAACACAATATTAATAAAAACACATGCATTTAACACAGTGAAATGGTTGCTTGTGTGGGATTAAGAAGGAAATAGAGTTAGGGGTGAATGGATCAATCAGTCAATTAATCAAGTGGTGGCTTTGCACCCCAGGTCGGTAATGATCATGTACCATGACCTGAGAGACATGACTGACTGCATGATTATGCACTTAAGGTGAAACAAAAGATTTCTAAAGCCCCAGAGACACACAGCAGCATTTCCCAGTATATGCTTTGCAGAACACTAGTCTCATGAGACACCAAGTAGGAGAAAAAAACATTTCTGGTCACAAAGAATGGGCCAAAGTACTCATTTGATTTGCTTCTTGGAAGTAATTTCTATTAAGAAACTATGTTTCTATGA
The DNA here is from genome assembly GCF_000327345.1 of Myotis davidii. Taxonomy (NCBI): domain Eukaryota; kingdom Metazoa; phylum Chordata; class Mammalia; order Chiroptera; family Vespertilionidae; genus Myotis; species Myotis davidii. The sequence continues at coordinate 3,689,791 of NW_006295269.1, read as the reverse complement.
GTTTGACTTTTAAGAAAAATCTCATAGAAACTGAGTGTAGAAAGGTGGTTAGGTACCAAAGTAAAATAAGCCAGACAGAGAAAGACAAATATTGTATGCTATCACTTATATGTAGAATCTAAAGAACGAAATAAAGGAACAAACAAAATAGAAACAGACTCATAGATGCAGAGATCAGACAGGTGAAGACCAGAGGGGAAGGTTTTGGGGGATGGGGTTGAAAAAGGTGATGGGATTGAGAAGTACTGATTGGTAGTCACAGAACAGTCCCAGGGATGTAGAGTACAGCACAGGGAATATAGTTAACAATCTACACTAACATAAGCCTAGGTGGTTGTCAGCCCTCAAGCCATCACCCGTCATGCCATCACAATCCATCACCTGGGTGGGCGGGGCTTGATGCTGTGTGTGTGGCTAGGAGCCTGTCCTGGCGGCTGTTCTGCATGGCTTCTGCCAGGGATCCCATGGCCCCACGCACATTGCAGGGGCAGGACCCCTTGTTCTGGCCTACCTCTTTGGGGTGATCAATCGCGGGGCTCCTGTACTGTGAGAGGGCACAGGCCAGGCTGGGGGATGCACCTCCACCCCCATAGTGCATGAATTTCATGCATTGGGCCACTAGTATTGTAATAATTGTGTATGGTGCCAGGTGGGCACTGGAATTATCGGAGGGAATATTTTGTAACCCATATGAACATCTATCTGCTGTGCTGTGCACTCAAAGCTAATATAACAAAGTGTTGAATGCAAACTGTGATAAAATAAATATAAAATAAAATAAAATAAGATGAACATTGGCTACCAGGGGCTGGGTAGTAGGGAAAATAGGTAGAGGTTGGTAGAAGTGTACAAACTTTCAACGGTCTGATGATTAAGGTCTGAGGAGCTAATGTACACCATGGTGACTAGAGTTGATAACACTATATTTGTACAAGTAAAATTTGCTAAAAGAGTAAAACTTAAACATTCCTACCAAAAAAAGAGATAAATATATAAGGTGATGGATATGTTAAATACATGGGAGAAATCCTTTCCTAATGTGTATGTATGTCAAGTCACCATGCTGTACACTTGAATGCCTTAAACTTTTATGTGTCAATTATACTTCAATAAAATGGAAATAAAAAAGGAAGCTAAGCCTGATCCCTTACTTGCCATGGGTATCTTTGAACAAATACTTATCTTTTTTTCAAATAGTCTTCAGAGGGACAATTTTGGGGACTTTGGTTCTATTCACTCGCTCAAGAAACAATTATTGAGCACTTCCTTTGCGCTGGCTGGCTGCCCTTTTTGGTGCTGTGGATGGACAACCAACAAAACAAACAGAGCACCAGTCCTTGTGGAATTCCTACTTCAGGAGGGTTTGTGGGAGCGGGGGAGGCAGACGGAAATATCCACAACTGTGCCCCCTGGGGAAGGATGAAGGATGCCTGCTGCTTGCCTTTCCTCCTTTGGGAACACTTCAAATTGACTTCAAAACGCTGACCCAGAAAGACAGAAAGTGGTGCAATAAATGCTTCAGCCAGCCTTGTTGCTAAGCATCAGGTCAAGAGGGAACACACCGAGGGCTCCCCCTTCTACTTCATCTGCATCCATCTGCACAAGCCCAAAATTAAGGGCATAAAATTTAAAAATCAAGGGAAAAATTCTTGAGTTTTTAATCACATTTCCATGTTGATAAAATATTTATGAGCTCTCCTTTAATTAATTAGAATAAACTATGGAACACTGCTGGAAACAAATTGAAAATTTAATAAAGTAAGTTCACTTCCAATTTCTTGTGAAGAAAGAAGCTAATTATATTTAGTTCTGTAATTATAACTTTAATTAAAATATAATGCAAAATATTTCAGAAAGTGAAAACAGTGCTGAGTAATAAAATGGGACCTTTAAGACAATTTGCTCTTTAGACAAAAATTTATAATTTAAAATGAAGCCTTTAGTGTATCATTTCCCCCAAATTTCATCCTTTTAGTACAAATTTAATTTAACAGCCTCTCTATAAAGACGAATTAATGTTTATTTACTCTTTTAAACCTCTCTCCCTCTGTTTGTTGAGCGCTGAGAATCGCCTTTGCCTCCGCCTTTGCCTTCTTTGTAGAGTAGGTTTGAAGAGATGCTCCCGTCCCCTTGCACCTGAGCATTTACAGCACATCCCTTCTGAGCTCGAACATGGCTTCTAACTTACAGTGACTTGAAACGGGGAAGCTCGATGCCCGCAGATGTGTGTGCCCATGTCTGCCCCCTTCAGCTGGCGGCATGGCGATGATTTGATTGCTCCAGGCAGACATCCAGGGAGCAGGAAATTTAGATCCTCTAAAATGAAATCAGGACGGGGATGAAATGACCTTCTGGTGATGTTGTTAATAATCATTTGCTCTCAAACACTTCTCAGAGGAATAGAGTTGACTAATAGTTTGCCCAGATATTAGACTTAATTTCCAAATTCTGCTGGAATCTGGAGCCATTTGCCATGATGTTGAAAGCATATCATTGCTAAAGGACCTTTAGAATGCTTATTGGAAAGCGACTCCGCTTTTACCCAAATCACAGAGGTTTATGGACGGGAAATGCCAAGCTTGGGAAACCTGCGTCTTTTAAACTCAGTATCTCTTCATAGTTCAGCATTCAATGAAAGATTCACTTGGCTTCATCTGAATCAATTTATAACAACTGAAAATATTTATTAAATGCATACTGTATGAAAAGTTATAGTGTCTGTACAAAAATCTCTCTGAGCAGTTGCTGAAAGTCAGATTTCTGTGCCATCGGTGTCCTCACACTCAGAATCGAATTCAGTTAGCTATTCAGTTAGTTAGGAAACATAGAGGTTTTTGTAGGTTTCTAGAGTTGAGTAATTTAGTCCTTAACTCAAAGAATCTATAACCTTAGTGGCCGATGTTAATGGAAGGAGGGATGCAAACAATCAGCACTCTCGGCTTTCCCTCGGGGCAGAACCACCTGCCCTGGGCTGGCTGCATGAGGGAAGAGTAAGTAGGCAGAGGGTTCAGCCAGCTCTTCGCACGTGGAGAATCAAGTCCTGTTGCCTATGATCTGGGACTGCAGGACACAAGGCAATGATGTATCCAAATTCATTTTCCACTTAGTGTTGTGCTTTAGGACCCACAATATGAGTGCTCATTCCTCGAATACTGAAGAACATTCCAAAAGCATTTCCCCAAACACTCAGCATTTCAAACCTCCTGATCTTTCCAGAAGCAATTGGTGGCTTTGGGTGCTTCCTCTTGGTGTCCTTCACAGTGGTCTGCACATCCTGGATGCACCATTTTTTACTGCCTGTTTAGTTGTAATCAATAAAATGCCTTGAAAAAGTATTTGGAGAAGTTTTGCTCATCCTACTAAGCCCACCACAGCAGAAGCGCCTGGAGAAAACGCTCATCGTCCCTCTCTTCTCGTTCCAACCACATCCCTGATGTCATGACGGTGAGCAGGCTGGTGTGCACACTTTCCTAGTTTTTGCTGTAGCAGGTTTTAATATTTTTAAACCAGAAATGTTGAAATATTGAACACAATAACCATGCATCTTCTTTTTAGGTTTTGTAAAAGCCAGCACTCCCTGCACAGCCTGTCTGCTGCCAGGGACCCAGGGACCCAGGGACCCAGGGACCCAGGGACCCAGGGACCCAGGGAAGGGTAAGTCTCAGTTTCCTCACAGGCTAATTGGTAGACGTTCCTCCCTAGGCCATGGTAGAAGTTCAAGGAGACACGTAGCACATGTAGCACGTGCCACTCAGGCCAGGGCTCAACATGCATATGTCGTTAATATTGCCTGGGACTCAAACAGAAACCGCTCTATGTGCCCCAGTGTAAAGAGGCTGCATTTAGGGAATTGGAGGCTTGTGCAGGTC
>NW_006295269.1:3683388-3685194 GCF_000327345.1 Myotis davidii | reverse complement strand
TTAGTTGTAATCAATAAAATGCCTTGAAAAAGTATTTGGAGAAGTTTTGCTCATCCTACTAAGCCCACCACAGCAGAAGCGCCTGGAGAAAACGCTCATCGTCCCTCTCTTCTCGTTCCAACCACATCCCTGATGTCATGACGGTGAGCAGGCTGGTGTGCACACTTTCCTAGTTTTTGCTGTAGCAGGTTTTAATATTTTTAAACCAGAAATGTTGAAATATTGAACACAATAACCATGCATCTTCTTTTTAGGTTTTGTAAAAGCCAGCACTCCCTGCACAGCCTGTCTGCTGCCAGGGACCCAGGGACCCAGGGACCCAGGGACCCAGGGAAGGGTAAGTCTCAGTTTCCTCACAGGCTAATTGGTAGACGTTCCTCCCTAGGCCATGGTAGAAGTTCAAGGAGACACGTAGCACATGTAGCACGTGCCACTCAGGCCAGGGCTCAACATGCATATGTCGTTAATATTGCCTGGGACTCAAACAGAAACCGCTCTATGTGCCCCAGTGTAAAGAGGCTGCATTTAGGGAATTGGAGGCTTGTGCAGTTTTTGCAAAGTGTGAGGGAAGAAAGGTGAGGAGAGCTCCTGCAATCATCTTGGCCTGCAGCCCTCAGCTGCTGGTCTGGACCCTAGCTGACAGCTGACTTGACTCTCAGGCGTCCAGGAAGCCTGCTGACCAGCTCAGCTGACCACATGGTGTGTGTGTTTTGGGGGGGATTTCAGAAGATGCAGCCCATTTCTTCAGATGCCTATGGCACTGGAGTGGGCGATTCAGGGGTGTGCCCTGACACTGCTGCGCAGCCGCATCTGCTGCCTGCCCATGCCCCCCATTTCTTCTACAAGTGCTTCCCCTGGTGGAATCCAAGGTGGAGATACCGGATCACAGGGATTCTGGGGATTGCAGTTCCGGCTTCTGTGCAGTGCAGGGGACACCCCTGGATGGGGTGACAATAATGTGGAGGTGACAACAGACACGTTGGCATACTTTGCTATTCTTCTGATCTCTGCAGGTTCTTCAAGTGTGCATTGTTCTCACTATTTAGGTGAGAAAATTGCCACTCAGAGAGGTGACATAATTCTTCTCAAAGTCTAACTTGTGGCAGACCTGGATTCTAAATCTAATTAATCCTCCTCCACTACACTGTCATCCCCTAGGTGTAGCCGGAAAATTAGCTGCCATTTCGGAGTCATTAAAGGGAGTGAAAGGCTTATCTTCCCAAACATCTTGTTCTCACGGGGCTAAATAGCTTATTATTCATTTGCATTAAAATTTTGAATTCCCTTTTTAAAGTCACAATAAAGTATATTATTGATTATTAACACCTTCGACAAAATATCTTCTTTATCAAATCAGGGTGTTATGTCAGAAAGATTTTATGGATCTCTGGCTGGCTTCCCTCCACAGCAATGCAGTGGAAAGAGAGTGGACTTTAGAGTTTCACCTGGGTTTTGTGATTCATTTTCTAAGTAACTTTAGGCAGTTATTAGCTTCCCTGGGCTCTGGTATTCTCATAAATAGAATGGAGATGACATCATTTACCTCAGAGGTTTGGAATGAAGATTTAATAGGACAATATCAAGAGGGCATAGAACCTGCCCTAACTGGTTTGGCTCAGTGGATAGAGCGTCAGGCTGCAAACTCAAGGGTCTCAGGTTCGATTTCAGTCAAGGGCATGTACCTTGGTTGCGGGCACAACCCCAGTAGGGAGTGTGCAGGAGGCAGCTGATCGATGTTTCTAACTCTCTATCCCTCTCCCTTCCTCTCTGTAAAAAAATCAATAAAATATATATTAAAAAAAAAAG
>NW_006295269.1:3678292-3683285 GCF_000327345.1 Myotis davidii | reverse complement strand
TCAAGGGCACATGCCTGGGTTGCGGGCTTGATTGAAATTTCTTTTGAGAGCCAAATTTTTTAAACTTAAACTATATAGGTAGGTACATTGTTATTAACTTAATTAGGGTACTCCTAAGGCTTAGGAAGAGCCACACTCAAGGGGTCAAAGAGCCGCATGTGGCTCGAGAGCCGCAGTTTGCCAACCACGGTACTAACGGTTGGAAGATGGATGAAAAAGAAGGAAGAGTCAAATACTAGTATGTCTCCAAGATTTGGTGCTAGAGCAGTTTGGAAGATGGAGTTGTTATTGATTGAGATTTGGAAATACGTTTTAGGATGAGAATCAGAAGTGCCATTAAGGTCTCATTAAGTTTAATTAGACATCTACATGAAAGTGGAAGTCAGAAGTTCAGGGAAAGTGAAACATAGAGATTAAAGTTTGGGAATTGAAAGCAAATAGATGGTATTAAAAACCATGAAACTAAGTGAGATCACTGAGGAGGTGACTGTAGGCAGGGTAGAAAGGAGGTCCTAGGTCTAAGCTCTGAGCACTGCAACTTACAAGTGGAACATATAAAGGGAACCCACAGGAAGGACCGATCAGTAAGGTAGGAGACAGCCAAGGGGAGGAGGTGCCTCAGGGAGGAAGTTTGGCCCATTATGTCAAATGGTGTGAATAACTCAAGTAAGACAACGACTGAAACATCCTTTGAATTTAGCAAAGTGAGTTCATTGGTGATTTTGGCATGAGCAGTTTTGATCCAGTACTGTATACATAAACTTGATTGGAGTAGGATTAAGAAAGATTGTAAGAAAAGGAATTAGATTCTCTTTGAGGAGCAAAAAAGTGGTAAATAACTTAGGTAGGGGGACAGTCGTGTGGTCAGGAGTCAGCAGAACTGTAAGGTGTGTGGGTGAGTCAGAATCACTGGGAGGGTTTGTTTGGATGAGTTCGCTGGGCCCCATCAAAATGTCAGGAGTGCATCGGCATCACTTGTGAAAAGGGTGCTTGTTAAAACAAGACAGCTGGGCCCACCTTTGACTTTCTGATTCAGTAGGTCCAGGGGTGGAGGAATCTGCATTTGTATCATGTTGTCAGGTGATGTAGATGCCACTGGTCTAGAAAACACTGCTCTTGGGTATTGATTCCTTTGCTGGCCCTTCTGTGCACAGCAACACCCCATTCTCCTGTCCCTTTCTGTCACTCTCTCACGGTGTGAATCTGCCATATTGATTGTTCTTTACTTAAATTCCCATTGGTATGGTCTTTGTAGGAAAGGAGATCTGTACTGTTTACTATCATTCCTCTGTGTGTCACACAGTGTTTGGCATATAGTTGAAACTAAAAAAGGAGGTCATCAATTAATATAAATGAAGAAATGGAAGAAATGAAGGAGTGAATGAAAAGTTCCAACAATGATAAACATTGTTTTGTACAAGTTTTGACATGTTTAATATTTCTTTGGAACTGTTTGTGAAGGGAAAAAATTATATTTTGCCAAATGGCAAGTCAAAATATTGAGTTAGTTAAATTTCAACCTCCAAGACATGCTGAGGGATCTAAGCTGGGTATTTACATTTCAAAATTCATGGGAACCAGCCCAGAGATCCTAATGTGGCGATTATGCAGTATTTCAAATCTGATCACTGAGCTTTCAAAGAAAATGCTGCTTGGAAAGCAGTGGATTGTTTTGTCATTAACTATTTACATGCAGGTCTTCAACTGTCACCATAGAAACCTCCCTAGTGTATGAGAACACAGTAAAATCATGCTTTGGCCTTCAATGCACTAAATAGCCTATAAGCCAACTCATTTATAGACATATTTAAGGCCTAAGAAATTGGAAATATTTATGTGTCAGTTCAAGACTCTTAAAAAAAACAAAAAAAAAACAAACAAACAAAAGAACAGAAGTGGGTAGCCAGTTTTCCATTACAATTTTTTTTAAAAATGTTAAATGAAGCCCCTCTGCTTGATAGTCACCATTTGACAATGACAATTCCATCACTCAGACAACATGAGTAAAAGTCTTAGTCATTAGCAACTCAGTCAGGAAAAGAGAACAATTGGACATTTCAGAACATTTTACTTTTCTGTCATTTCAGGTTAAATGACACTCTTAAATGATGGCCAGTTAAACCCACAATATCTATTAGTAACTTGAAAATAAGTGTGAGGAGAAGCCTAAACTCGAAGAAATTTTAAACTTGCAGTTATCAGGCATGTCACATCATGGCTACTGGTAATAAAAGCATTTTTTGTTTTATGTTGCAATATCTAGAGAGAATAATATTTCTTTGCACCAGAGTAAAAAGTGATATTGCAACATTCATCACATTCTTCGATATAAAATAGCCTAAAAAGTTTGAAAATTGATGTTCATTATTTCAAAGTTAATTTAAAGCCTGGTACATTTATAGAAGTTTTCTTGGTTGCTTTTTATAAAGTTCCATATTCAATTTTCAGAAGCATTTCCTTACATGGATTTCATGGATTTTGTTGGGTTCCCAGGAGTAATTGCTCAGGTTTTAATGGAGGTCGTAGAACCAGACCAATTTTTTGGTGCATTTATTTTCGTATAATCACTCAGCTGTTGGTCCTATTGCATTGCAATGACCAAAGAAACAAAGAATGGTCATTTTTCAAATTCTGCAAGATTTAATCAGAGTCCAAACTTTTACTCTCTTCTATTTTTTCCCCCTCAAGGTCTCTAAATCACTGATCAAATGAAAGAAAACTCAATCTAGGAGGTGAAAAAGAACCAAGACTCCAGGCACAGTTGAAATGGACTGCCACTTTTATATGTACATTGATTTTTACACAACTGCATTCAGAAACAAAATACCATCCTCTGGGACCCATTCATTCAGAGTTTCTTCCTCAGGTAAACTGAAAACAAAGTGAATCCAGAGCAGCAACTCTCCCTTTCAGTGAGAAATCTGAATCCTTTCTCAAGAAGCAAACCTGTGTTTGTACTTCCCTTATCTGATGAACAGCTAGGACAACAATGGAATTATCTAAACCTATTGGACATTTGCATAATAAAGTAGGTGCAATTTCTCCTAGAAATTCAGATTTAAGACAAAGTGCTACACTGGAGAAGTAAGAGACTCTAATCCTGCCACTTAATTATCTTCTACATATTAGAAAGGAAATAATATGACAAAATTTTTTAGGATACTGTGGGATGTATTTATGTACCTCTCCATGGTTGTGATCATTATTCAATCTAGTGCAAAAGATTGGTAAAATACAAAAGAGGTATATGAACCAATGCATTTTATATATGATAAAATATTGATAGAACCTCTTTTCTTTTGATTTAATGGATAATGTTCTTAGGGCAAAGTTAAGAAAAAGAGTTAATTTAAAATGAAGTGAAAGAAAATAACAGAATAGGGTATTCAAGATATGGGTACAAGTGTGAAGGACTAAAGTATGGGAAATACTGCTAAGTTGTAGTTATTTTTCTTGAAACATCACTGAGCTGTGTTCAACATTTATAAGGTCTTTGAAGAAAAGGGTGGGAGGAGAGAATGGGAGTAAAGGAAGGAGAAAAATGGAACTGGCTGTTGGAAAAGTATAGCTACTGGAAATTCATAAGAAAGGAAAAAAGAGAAAACATTAAACTGTACTTTGAAAAGTGAAAAAAACATACAGAAGTACAGAGAATAATATAGTGAACACGAGTGTATCCATCACACAGTCCAACTGATCAACTCGTGGCCAATTTTGATTCATCTGTATCTCCATTCTCTCCAATTATTTTGAAATATCCCAGATAGAATATAATTTCTTCTATAATATTTCTGCATGAATATTAAAAAGAGGAGACATCTTTAAAAACAAAGGAGACGTCTAGTCTCAGTCCAGAACTTGCAAGTTGCCACTCTGTCCTAACAATAAGAAAAAAGCCAAATAAACTAAAAAATTAACAACTCTTCTTATCTGTCAGGGAATTGAGGTCCCAAGGGAAACCACTTCCCCAAACCTGGAAGGACAGACAAGTGGACAGAGAAAAACCTCACCTTACTGGAGCAGAAACCTAGAAGCACCAATCTCAAATCTCCCTGGGAGCCAGTGCCAGGTAGGAAAACCTGAACTATAGGCTCCGTGTAGACAATTTTGAAGTTAAAAACTCCAGGGGGAGGGCCTCAGTAATATGAAGAGGTGTGTGTGTAGGGAGGGGAGGGGATCCTCTCACATTTTTGTTTTACCTCTAGGAGTTGTATCAGTTGTATCAGGCCTTCACAGGGAATATTGGAGAAAATCCGTAGGTGCTTTTGGCAAGGCAGGGAGAAAAGAAAGCATTTGAAACATACCAGAACACTCTGTCCTTCTTAACTAGGCCTGCTCTTGGGAGAAATTATTTTATCAGAGCCTAACCTGTTGAGATTTTATCAGAGCCTAACTGATCTCGGCAAGGGAAACACCCATCCTTAGCTGACTCTATCTTTCACATGGGGGAAGAGAAACACCCAACTCCAGTCCTCTGCAGCCATCCTGCCCCACCGAAGTGGAGGGAGAAAACCCTGAGAAGTTCTTGTGCAGTTCGCAGTCCAGAGGCACAAGCTGAACAAAAGAATGAACTAATTGTAGGTTTACAGACTGTTTTACATGCCCACCCCTTTATCACTATGTAACTAAAAACCTTTGTACTACAGTCTCTTACTCAGCACAGGATCTTTTCTTGTCAACACAAATGATAAGGCTTACTAAAGTGAAAAGTCACAGCTGAAAAGTCAGAGCAAACATCAGAACCAGAGTCAGATAGGACAGGAATGTTGGAATTATAAAACCAGTATAGTTAATATGCGTGGGGTATAATGGACAAAGTAGACAACATGCAAGAATAGGTGGCTAATGTAAGAAGAAAAATGGAAATCTTAAGAAAGAATCCAAAAGAAATACTAGATATCAAAAACAGTTACCGAGATAAAGAATGCTACTGATGGAAAGGAAAGAGAATACCCAAGAACTGTGAGATAACTACAAAAGGTTACATACATAT
>NW_006295269.1:3661213-3678223 GCF_000327345.1 Myotis davidii | reverse complement strand
GCCGAGAAGAAAGAGAGAAAAAAACAGAAGCAATATTTATAATAGTGAGTAAAAATTCTGCTAAATTGATGTGAGACATCAGACAGCAAATCAAAAAGCTCAGAGAAAACCAAGCAGGATGAATTCCAAAAAACCTATACCTAGGCATATCATATTCAACTTTCAGAAAATATAAGATAAATAAAAAATATTGAAAAAAGTCAGATTTAAAAAAAACCACTTTAACTACAGAGAATCAAATGTAAGAATTATATCTAACTTCTCCTCAGAAACCATGGAACCTAAAAGAGAGTGTAGTAAATTATTTAAAGTGTTAAACAAAAACCCTCACTAAACTACAATTCTGTACTCTGTAAATTTACCCTTTAAATGTGAAAGAGAACTAAAAGCTTTCATAAACAAAAATTGAATTTGTTTCCAGTTGACTGCCATTGTGATTCTCTGAGACCCTGCCCCACCCAACTTGACTGTCCAGCCCAAAGCTTTTCCAGCACCTTCCCATGCAATGGTCTATCTTGGCTCACTCTGTGGAATTTCCTAACATCACTCAAAGCTCCACAAACTCTAAAAGGCAGCTCCTGGCCTTGGTATGGACCATATTTCTTGCCAGCAGTCTAAAGCCTCAGACTAGTGGAAGCAGTCATCAGTTTTCAGTTTAGCCTCTCCTTGGTGCATTCAAGCAAGCACAGGTGGCAACCATATCCATATGCAGATCATTTTGTAGCTCCTACCAGGTGGTTCCAGGCCAGGGACAGGCAACAGCTGACCTTAGCCTGCACCAGGGCCCCTCCAAAGAGGCCCCAAAACCAATACACATGGTGGCTGGCTTCAGAACAAATAAGATAACCAAACAATTAGTACCACAAACAAAACCTGCAAAGGTAGACTCAGCAGGCACCAGGGCCCTGCTAAAGCAAATCTCACTTCATGGGGTCAGCCCCCACACAACAGCTTGTCTGCTGTAATCATGCTCATTCCTCACATTCCTCCAGTCAGCTAGAGGGTCAGTTCCTCCCACTGTTGTCCTAACACCAATCAAGGTTCAACTGCAACAGATGGAACACACAACACACACAGGGACACCATAGGAGCATACTGCTCAGGTGATTAGGGAGACTGCACCAGTGGACAACTACTATACAAAGCCACTCTGTCAAGACTAGGAGATGTAGCAGATCTACCTTATATATGCAAAACAAAACAAAACAAAACAAAACAATTCCTCCAAAATGAGGAGACAAAGAAACATCTCCCAAATGAAAGAACAGGACAAAACTCCAGAAAAAGAGCTAAATAAAATGGAAGCAAGCCATCTACCCAATGCAGAGTTCAAAACACTGATTATAAGGGTGCTCAATAGACTTAATGAAAGGATTGATGAACTCACTAAGAACTTTAATGAAGAGATGAGAAACATGAAAATGGAGATAGAAAACATAAAAAAGAACCATTCAGAAATAAAGAATACAACAACTGAAATGAAGAATACACAATAGAGAATCAACAATAAATTAGATGAAGCAGATGACTGAATCAGCTATCTGGAAGACAAGAAAGCAAAACACACTCAATTGGAGCAGCCAAAAGAAAACAATAATTTTAAAAATAAAAATAGTTTAAGGAAACTAGATCAACATCAAGTGTACAAATATTTGCATCATAGGAATCCCAGAAGGAGAAGAGAGAGAGCAAGAAATTGAAAACCTATTTGAAGAAATAATGAGAGAACCTCTGACAGTCAATTTCCCTAACTTAGTGAAGGAAATAGACATGTAAGTCCAGGAAACACAGGGAGTCCTAAACAAGATGAACCCAAAAATGTCCAACCAAGATACATCATGAAAATGGCAAAGATTAAAGATACACAATGGAATACTACTCTGCTGTAAAAAGGAAGAAAATTTGCAATAGCAATAGCATGAATGGACCTGGAGAACTTATGTTAAGTGAAATTAGCCAGTCATAGAAAGGCAAGTACCAGATGATTTCACTATAAGGGGAATTTAATGAACAAATTGAACTACCAAGCAAAATATAGACAGATTCACAGATAAATGCTAATTTTTCAACAACTTTGCAGTGCAGAAGAGATTGGCACAAAATATTCAAAGTGATGAAAAGCAAAGATCTACAACTAAGATTAATCTATCCCAAACAGCTATCATTTAGAATCAAATAACAGATAAAGAGCTTCCTAGACAAGAAAAATCTAAAGGAATTCATCTTCATCAAACTAGTATTACATGAAATGTTAAAGGGACTCCTTTAAGAAGAAGAAGAAGCCTTAGCCAGTATGGCTCAGTTGGTTGTAGTGTCGTCCTGTGCACTGGAAGGTTATGAGTTCTATTCCCAGGCAGGGCACATACATAGGTTGTGGGTTCTATCCCCAGTTAGGCTGTGTTTGTGGCACATGTGGGAGACAACTGATTCATGTCTCTCTCTTACATCGATGTTTCTCTTTCTTCCTCCTTCCTCCCTCTCTAAAATCAATTTAAAAAATGTGCTGTTGCTTCTGACAATGCAATACATATTGAGAAAGCATAGCTGCTTTAAAAAAAGAGGAAGAAGAAAAAAAGATGAAAGCTATGCATAATAAAATTGTAATAACTTCATACCTATAAACAATTACTTTAAATGTAAGTGGATTAAATGCTCCAATCAAAAGACTTAGGGCAGTGATGGCGAACCTTTTGAGCTCGGCGTGTCAGCATTTTGAAAAACCCTAACTTAAATCTGGTGTCGTGTCACATACAGAAAATTTTTTGATATTTGCAACCATAGTAAAGCAAAGATTTATATTTTTGATATTTATTTTATATATTTAAATGCCATTTAACAAAGAAAAACGAACAAAAAAAATGAGTTCGCATGTCACCTCTGACACGCGTGCCATAGGTTCGCCATCACTGAGTTAAGGTGCTCTTTAATTTCTTATAATAATATCTTGTAGTTTTCAGGGTATAGGTCTTTTACATTTTTTAAAGTTTATTCTTAGGTATGTTATTCTTTTTGTTGCAATTACAAAAAGAATTTTTTTCGTTTCTTTTTCTGAATTTTAATCATTAGTATATAGGAATGCAATGGATTTTTTTTAACATTGATTTTATATCTTGCAACTTTACTGTATTTGTTTATTGTTTCTAATTGTTTTTTGGTAAGTCATTAGGGTTTTCTATATAAAAAATTATGTCATCTGCAAAAAGTGATTTTACTTCTTCAATCCCTATCTATGTACCTTTTATTTCTTTTTCTTGCTTAATTGCTCTGACTAGTTCTTTCAATACTATGTTAAATAAGATTGGTGAGAGTAGATATCCTTATTCTTAATCTATGAAATAATAGATATTCTACATTTATGAATTAGAAGAATCAACATAATCTAAATGATCAGATTTCTCAAAGCAGTATACAGATTTAATGCAATCCCTATTAAAATCCCAATGGCCTTTTTTATTTTTTAAAAAAATCTTTATTGTTGAAAGTATTATATATGTCCTCTTTTTTTCTCTCATTGATCCCTTATTGCCCATCCCCGCCCCATGCCCCAGGCCTCCACCACCCTATTGTCTGTGTCCTTGGGTTATGCATATATGCATACAAGTTCTTTGGTTGATTTCTTCCCACCCACCCAACCACCCAGCCAGCCCTGCCTTCCCTTTGAAATTTGACAGTTTGTTCCATGCTTTTATGTCTCTGGACCTATTTTATTCAACAGTTTATTTTAATGGCCTTTTAAAAAGAAATAGAACAAACAATTATCAGATTTGTATGAAACCATAAATGACCATGAATAGACACAGAAATTCTAAGAAGAAAGAACAAAGCTGGAAGTATCACACTTCCTAATGCAAATCATACTACAGAGCATCAGTAATTAAAACAGCATGGTATTGTCAGAATAACAGATCCACAGACCAAAGGAGCAGAAATGAAAGCCTAGAAATAAACCCAAATGTATATAGGCAAATAATTTTTGACAAAGGCACCAAAAACATACAGGGGAGAAAAGAAAGCCTCTTTTTAATAAATGATGCTAGGAAATTAGGGAAGCCACATGCCAACAAATAAAACTAGACTGCTATTTGTCACCACATACAAAAATCAACTCAAAATGGATCAAAGACCTAAATATATATAAGACCTGAAACAATAAATTACATAGGAGAAAATGTAGGTTCTAAACTTATGGATCTTGGTCTTACAGAGTATTTTATGAATTTGACGTCAAAGGTAAGGGGAGTAAAAGCAAAAATACATAAATAGGACTATATCAAACTAAAAAGCTTCTGCACAACAAAAGAAACCATCAACAAAACAAAAAGGTAACCAACAAAATGGGAGAAGATACTTGCAAACAACACCTCTGAGAAAGGTTAATATCCAAAATATATAAAGAATTCATACAATTCATTCAACAATAAGGAAATCCTAAACAATCCAATTTAAAAAAAGGCAGAAGACCTGAATAGAACTTCTCTTAAGAAAAAAATACAAATGGCCAACAGATATGTATATGAAAAGATGCCCAACTTATTAGCTATTAGGGAAATTGAAATAAAAACTATAATGAGATACTATCTCACACATGTTAGAATGGCTGTCAATAAAGCAAATAATAACAAGTGTTGGAGAGGTTGTGGAGAAAAAAGAACAGTCATTCACTCCTGGTGGGAATGTAAGCTTCTACATTCACAATGGAAAATAAATCTTTTGAAACTCAGCAATATGTTCTCCATGCAGTGGGTTGTCTTTTCATTTTGTTGATGGTTTCCTTTGCTGTGCAAAAACTCTTTAATTTGACATAGTTCCATTGGTTGATCTTTTCTTTTGTTTCCCTTGCCCGAGGAGATATGTCAGAAAAACAATATTGCTGTAAGAAATGTCTGAGATTTTACTGCCAATGTTTTCTTCTAGTACTTTCATGGTTTCAAGTCTAACATTTAAATCTTTAATCAATTTTGAGTTTATTCTTATGTGTAGTGTAAGAAGGTGGTCTAGTTTATTTTTTGCATGTATCTGTCTAATTTTCCCATCACCATTTATTGAATGAACTATGTTTGTGCCTCCTTTGTCATATATTAATGGAATATAAAGCCATGGGTTTATTTCTGGGCTCTCTCTTCTGTTCCATTGATTTGTAGGTCTGTTTTTATGCCAGTACCAGGCTGTTTTGAGGACAGTGGCTTTATAGTATAACTTGATGTCTGGTATTGTGATTCCTCCAACTTTGTCCTTCTTTCTCAAGATTGCTGTGGCTATTCAGAGTCCTGTGTGGTTCCATATAAATTTTTGGAATATTTATTCTGGTTCTGTGAAATATGCCAACAAACAATCTGATTAAAAAATGGATCACAGACCTTAACAGACAGCTCACCAAAGAAGATACACAAACAATGATTAAACATATAGAAAGATGCTCCACATCACATGTCATCAGAAAAATGCAAGTAAAACAACAATGAGATACTACTATACATTGATTAGAGTGGCCAAAATCTAAAGTGCTGGTGAGGATCTGAGGCCTCAGGAACTCTCGTTGATTGCTGGTGGAAATGTGAAATGGTACAGCCCCTGAGGAAGACTGTTGGGCACACTCTCACCATCTGATCTGGGCAAGCATGTGTTGTGCCCAGGTTTCAAGATTCCCAAAGCCCCTCCAAGCACATGGCTTTGCCCAAAAATGGAGGACCCAGGGCAAGGTGGAGGGCACAGTCCTCGCCCCTCCATAGGCGTCCTTCCCCGAAGGCCGCAGGCCACTCCCCAGCACCCAGGATCCCGGGGCGCCATTCCCCTGCTGGAGGGGGCTCGGGCCGCCCCTGCTCTGCCAGAGCCCCGGGCCCGCCCCCTCTCCATGGCCCTCGGCCTTCCCGGGCAGGAAACTAGACCGGGAGCAGCCAACCCAGCTCCGGTGCGGGGAGATGGGGCGGGGACGGGCTGCCGGGACCGATCGTGGGGAGCGCTGGGCATCAGGGCCTCTAGGTTGAGGTCTCACCCTTTCACATGGCCCTTGGTATTTATCCAAATGGTTTGAAAATGTATGTCCACACAAAAACCTCCATGTGGATATTTATAGAAGTTTTACTCATAAGTGTCCATACTTAGAAGCAACCAAGATGCCCTTTAGTAGGTGAAAGTATAAATACACTGTGTTACATCCAGACTATGGAATATTAGTCAGTCTAAAAAGAAATTGATTATCAAATCATAAAAAGACATGGAGGAACCTTAAAAGCACATTACTAAGTGAAAGGAACCATATTGTATGATTCCTACTGTATGATATTCTGGAAAAGGCAAAACTATTGAGAGACAGTAAAAAAATTTAGTGGTTTCCAGACGGTAGAGGGGAGAGAGACATGAGTAAGCAGAGTACAAGGAACTTGTGGGGCAGCGAAAAGCTCTGTACGTACAGCAAAGATGGACGTGTTATTTACAGTCATCAAAACTCACAGGATGTAGAACACCAACAGTGAACCCTAATGAAAATTAAGGATTTTAGGTAATAATGGCTCAATGTCCGTTTACCAACTGTAACAGTGTCCACTCTGGTGGGGGTGTGCATGGCACAGGAAGGTGTATGTGTGTGGGGACAGAGGTACATGGAACCTCTCTGTATTTTCTGTTCTAGTTTATTGTGATTATAAAACTGCTCTAAAAATAAAGTTTATTAATAACATAAAGTACCAGTGTGATTCTCATACCACAGAAATGACAGTAATTCCCAAATGCCATCAAACTTCTCCTCACTATTTAAATGTTCCTGCTTGCTTTATGAACTTATTTTTAATTCTTACAGTTTGCTTGAATCATGTTCTACATAAGGTCCACACACTGTCATTAGTTGACTGGGATCATCTTTTTATCCATATATTATCCCCTCCTTCTCTGACTTTTTTCTTAGTATTTATTTGTTGAATTAAAGTAGTTTCCTGGGTCTAGATTTTGCTGACTGTGTTCCCATGGTACTATTTAACCAGTTTCTCTGCTCCTTGTATTTCTGAGTGGGTGGTATAATTTTTAGAATTATAGATTTGACTAGATGCAGTTTTTTCCCCCCTAAAAATACCTTAGGTGGTGTTGGGTCCACCCATCAAGAGACTAAAATAACTTGATTTTGCCTTATTTTGTGGAGTTACTGACCATTGATGCTTATAAAAATTAGTATTTTATCAGGTGCTACAAAAATGCTATTCTAATTCAATCACTCTTTCTGTAATTATTAGCTGAAATACTTCTGTAAAGGGAAATTTCCCCTCAGCAATTATTGATTACCTGGAAATAGAATTTACACAAGAAAGACAGAATAAGCTTTTGATTCCCCCCCCCTCATTTATCAGTTTTCAAAATTATGTGGCTGTTTCCAATGCAAAAGTGACCAACCACGTTAAGAGGTGACACAATCAAATTCTCACTGGCAAAACAGTGTCAATGAATTCTTCATTGAGTCAGATATCAGTTGTATTATACCAATGCACTCTTAGTTTTTCTTTTCTATTTTAATGAAAATAAAATGCAATTTCTAAGCTATTTCAGGGCCTTTAATATTGGGACTTGTATGCCTTCATATTTAGGTGTCAGACACTCAAATGTCTGCAGACACTGGCGTGTCCTGTCTGTGAGTGAAGTGTCCGGTACAGGCTGTGGCCCTGAGAGCGTTCTCTCTGAGGGCGGCAGGAGGTCTACAGCCCTGGGCTGCCTACCCTGGAGGAAGCTGTGATGGGCGTGGAGTATAACCAGGCCTTCAAAAGAAGCTGGTAATCTCAATTTGCAGGTGACAGCTCTAGACCTTTAAAGGTTGTCAAATGATGTTAAATTTTAGACCACCTTATCAGGTTAAAAAAAAAATAAACCTATGACTGACTGTATCTATAGCTGTGGCCTGCCTCAAAGTAATTTAATGCACCATTTCCATTTCTATCGACGTGTAATTCCCTGGAGGGGCACATCCTCCTCTCCTCATCCCCAGGATCCCTCCCAGTTCTGGACTGTGGCATTCCTTAGGAAGAAAGAGGACATCCGGCCCCAAACTTCACTTTCCTAACAGGCCACTGGGGCTCAGAGAGGAGAACTGTCTTGCGTAAACCAACTGACTTTGAGGATGACCTAAACCTTGAATTCATATCTGATGCCAGCACTGTCTATCTCCCACTGGGTGCCACAGCCTTTTATTGGCAAAGCCATAGTCCAGCACCATCCTGCCTCCCCCACTAGAAGCACCCACTTCCCCAGGCCTTGACCTCGCATCACTGTCTCCCCGCTTGAAGGCAGGGAGGGAGGAGGGAACTACCATGGACCAGGTCCTGGTCCTGGATGCTTTCTATTTGTCACTGTGATGATGAACCATCGCACCAAGTTCCCAAGATGTGTTGGTGGCCAGCCCCAACAGGTCCAGGGGTTCCCCATGGTGTGGACGGAGTCAGCGAAAAAGGAATGACACAGAGGCAGCGTTCAGGTGATCATCATAGCCAGGTTCCTCCCTTTATTGTCCTCTTACATCTGTATTTATACTATTTGATCTTAACCCTATCCATTCTATTCCAAAGGTTAGGGCGTTTCTTTCTCCATTCCAAGGTTGCCCTATTGTTCTATTAAGCTACAAGGAAGTAACTGAAGGAGGTTATTCTAAGTAAAGATTATGTAGCTTAAGTGTGATTGTTCATAGTTAAAGTGATTAACTACCTGTCTGGCACTTAGTTAAGGGGTTTTACTGATAAAAATCCTCCTGGGGAAACAACCTTTCTCAGAGAGGTGGTCTTGTTTAAAACACATAGCATTAAGAGGGTGAGCAAACATATTAAGAACAGTATGCCATATATGCCAGGTCCCTTGAAACATAAGCTGTGCAGATGTTTCTTCCCTGCAGCAACTGCATCAAGCAGCAAGGGTGGATCAGCTTCCAGCAAAGATGTGGGTACCGCCATCTTCTAGAACAGATGGCAAAACTGAGGCTCAGAGACAAGTAACTTTCTCTGGGCTACAAACGTACAGGCCCCGGGCTGTGGCCCCACAAACCTGTGTTCATTCCATAACCTCTCCTCCCTCCCAGCTCCCTGGGCCGAACAATGTCACTTTCCTCATCTCCGCAGCAGTAGTGCAGGAGCCAGATGGCTTCTGGAGCTGCTTTCCGAGAGGACAGCCAAGGACCACGCTGCATGCGGCCCGGAGCTTCCGCTTCTCCACCTACCACTCTCCTCCCTCTGCAGTCTGCCTGCCCAGCTCATTCCCCGGCCTCGGCTGGGAGCCGGCAGGGAGCAGAGAGCATCCAAGCGGGATCGGGTGGAGTGTTGCGAGGGGATCATTGCCCGGGACTTAGGGACAGTGGTGTTCAGAGAAATGGGGTGATGGGGAAGCAGCCGGTGGCGACCACAGCAGGCGCGGTCCTGCCACACAACGCAGCTGTCCTGCCACACAATGCAGCTGTGGCCGTGGAAGGAGCCCGTGGCCGTGCTGCCTGGAGCCTCGCAGGGAGGCAGGGCGAATGCACAGAACAAAGTCTCCTGCTTCCATGAAGAAAGTCAGAAGAATGGAATCGGAGAGACAAAGACCATCCAGAATGTTCTCCCTGCTCTTCTGCAAGCTGCTGCCACCGGAGCAGCCGGGAAGCCTGCTCTGAAGGGCACCTCTGCTGGTCAGATCCACATGCCTCCCCCGGTTTGCAGCGTCGCCTGGGACTCCCTGGCTGCAGGCCCGGCGATTGCATCCAACAGCGCTGCAGCTTGGCCCTGGCAGACACCAGAGCCCCACGTCTGGGCCAGGCCCGGGCATTCAGGCCTGACTCCAGTCTGGGAGGAGGAAGGCTGAATGCCTTCCCCACTGTTCACACCTGTGCCTGCCCGCTCCTCCCAGAGGGCCTCCTCCCTCCACTCCTGCCTTCCCTGGCCCTGCTCTTTTTCTTGAAAACGCAGAAATATTTCTCCTGCAACCTCCTCAGCCTCTAGGCCCAGAGTGCCAGCACATCAGGTTATTTCCATGTTATGAATATGCACATACAAAACTCACACTAGTTTCTGAGAGAAATGGCAAATTTGAGCTGCAGGAGCCAGGCCGCTTTTCTGCCAATGGGGAGAAGCCGCTAGATCACCCAGGGCAGGCTTCTCTGTGCCCTACGGGAGCATTTTGCCTTTGGGGAGCAGAACGCCTTTGTCAGGGTGCCAGTGCTGCGGGGAAAATTGCTTTCCACTGCCCACTTAAGCAGATCAAACTGGGTTTGTGCCCTCCTCCAAAATAGGTAGGAGAGCGAGGTCCAGCCTCCTCGCCCAGAGGCATGTGAAGTGCGGGCTTCAGGAATCCGTCTCCTCTGAGCACCCGGACAGCACTCCTTCCTCCTGCTCAGTCCTCTCTGTGCAGCCGGAGAACCGCCACAGGGGACACTACATCTCAGGTCCCTGCAGTGCCTCTCTCCAACCTCCCCCCGCTTCCCCGCCCATGCTTGTTTGAAGCACCATTGCACCAATAGGAGCACATGAAATAGACCAAGAGAAAATGGTGGGAATGGGCCATGGAATCGTTTTAAAGTTACGTTTATGCCAGTTGAACTTTCTAGCAGCTAAGGTAGGCCGGCATGAAGTCACTCATGTGACTGTTCTATGTGCCTTCCCTGCCTCTCCTAAGCAGAAAGACACCCTTACTTTTTACTTCTTTGCCCTCCCATTTCTCAACACTGCACACGGCGGCTCAGAGTGCGGGCTCTGAGGACACACCTGGGTCTGGGCCTTCGTTCTGCCATTTGTTAGCCGTAGGACTTCAGCTAAGTCCTGAACCTCACCCACTCTCAGCGCCCGCCTATGAGACCAGGAAAAGAACAGTCCTGTTGCAGAGGGAGTCTGGCTGTTGGATGAGCCAATGAAGGGAAAGCATTTAACCCCATCCCTGAACCACAGTCAGTGTTCAGGAGGGTCAGCGGTTCCTGCTAATTCCCATGCAGCTCTGAGAGCAGTGC
The DNA here is from genome assembly GCF_000327345.1 of Myotis davidii. Lineage (NCBI taxonomy): Eukaryota > Metazoa > Chordata > Mammalia > Chiroptera > Vespertilionidae > Myotis > Myotis davidii. Next base: position 3,667,284 of record NW_006295269.1, on the reverse strand, counting down.
CCAGGGGGAGAGCCACCTGGAGACGTATCCTCCCCTGCCAATGGGAAATTTGTTCCAAATTTGATAGACACTTCCACTGTGTTTCTGCTTTTATGTATCCTGTGCCTTAATGCTTTCATTCCCAGGATTCTCTAGGCCTTTCCTTTATTGAGTGCTGCTGTATTCTAAAATGTTCTGCCTTTTCCTAAAGCCATACATACACTGAAGTGTCAGCACATCTGATTGATGGCTAAAGCATCCTGGGTCTTCTCCACCCCAAACGGGAAAGGCCCCGACTGCTTTGGGGCACTGGCAGGTCTGCCTTGTTGTCGTTTTTGTTCCCAGCCCTGGCCCAGTGCCATGATGTCACCTGCATTTAATCAGTGGCTGCCCCACTTTTGACCTTAAATTACATCCCCCTTTCGTCTTCTATCTCACTGCTGCCTTGTCTCCAACTACATTCTAGTCATTCTTTTGTGTTGTCAGACAGTTTGTACAAGAAGCAGGACATAAATTTTTAATCTTAATGGTTAAATGTGCTGCTATTTTTTATTGAAAGTATTCAGCACCTATTACTAAGGGCTGTGGGCTTTTTCTTTCTAATTTCTAGTTTATTGGTGCACTCAAAATATCCCTTAAAAATAGATGAAAATGAAAGGTCATTAAAAAGAACTTAAAATTCAAAGTGGCCAAACCGGTTTGGCTCAGTGGATAGAGCCTCGGCCTGCGGACTGAAAGGTCCCAGGTTCGATTCCGGTCAAGGGCATGTACCTGGGTTGCAGGCACATCCCCAGTGGGGGGTGTGCAGAAGGCAGCTGGTCGATGTTTCTCTCTCATTGATGTTTCTAACTATCTGTCCCTCTCCCTTCCTCTCTGTAAAGAATCAATAAAATATATTTTTTTAAAAAAATTCAAAGTAAGTGTTTTCAAAAGAGTGCTATATTTATAAAATATGTGTATGGTAAAAAGAATAGTGATACACTTGATACCTGTGCATCAACCAAGTTTATGGGAGGAAAAATAGAACCTTTGCTTTGAAATCCCATTAAGTGCCCATCCAGAAATCATCTCATTCCCTCTCTTTCAGAGATCATGCTGTCTACTAAATTTAATGTATCATTTGCATTTACTTTCATTGCAATGTGTAAATGAATATATTTTTGCATTATACTGTTGATGGACATTTGAGTTCTTTCCAGTGTTTTTTAAATTAAACGTTTTTGTTCTGAGATAATTGTAGACTAGCAAGAAGCTATAAGAAATAATACAGCCCTAACCGGTTTGGGTCAGTGGATAGAGCGTCGGCCTGCAGACTCAAGGGTCCCAGGTTTGATTCCGGTCAAGGGCATGTACCTTGGTTGCGGGTACATCCCCAGTAGGGAGTGTGCAGAAGGCAGCTGATCGATGTTTCTCTCTCATCGATGTTTCTAACTCTCTATCCCTCTCCCTTCCACTCTGTAAAAAAATCAATAAAATATATTTAAAAAAAAAGAAAGAAATAATACAGAGAGGTCCCACGTAAACCCAATTTTCACTACCAGAATATCTTATAGAACTCTAAATATACAGCCAGGATATTGACATTAATGTAGATACAAAACATTTCCATCAGCCCAAGGATAGCCACATGCACTTCCCTCAGACCCCATCTCCATCCTTAATGCAAGGGAAGCAACCAGTAATCTGTTCTCCATTTTTATAATTTTCTCTTTTTAAGAAGGTTATGTAAACATAAACATATAGTATACAACCTTTGAGGACTGCTTTTTTACTCAGCATAATTTTTTGGAAACTGTCAGCTTGTTGCATGTAACAGTAGCTCATTATTATTTTTTAACTGCTGAGCTATATTCCATGGTATGATGTACCATAGTTTGTTTCACCATTTCCTGCTGGAGACATCAGGAATGTAGTTTGAAACCTGGGCAGTTCTGCATTATTTTATGAGACTCTGGGTCTTGTTTAAACATCCTGTTTTAGCAGCTGTCTTGACACGCCTCCAGCAGGGGAAGGAGGAGGCATGGTCTTGTAACAACCAGGCAGAGGTAGAAGTCAAGGTTCTCCATGCAGCCTCTGTGCTCCCTGTGGTAGGCTTCCTCATCTGTGAAGGGTGGTTTGCCTTCTCTCCACTGTTCAGATCGTGTATATCTCCCCCATGTCCCCACCAGAATTTTTGTTACACTTAATGAGAGGAGTAGGAAAAACTACACCTTTTTTTTTTCTAGAAGTTTAACTCAGCTCTCCCAACTCCCCACCAGGCCTTGACACTAGCACATGTGGCTATTTCAATGGAAATAAAAATAAATTGAAATAAAATATGTCTTTATCACAGTAGCCACATTTCAAGTGCTTAATAGCCACATATGGCAAGTGACTACTGTATTGGACAACCAGACTATGGAAAATTTCCATCATCATCAAAGTTCTATTGGATAGCACTGGCCAAAAATATCTACCTAAGAGCAAAGTTGCTGGCTTGAAGATAATGAGAGTCTTAACCTTTATTAGGTAATGCTAAGATGTTTTCCAAAGTAGTCATATTGATTTATACTTCCATTAGCAGTGGGAGAGAATTCCTATCGTTCTACATTTGTATTAACACAGGGTAGTGTGAGGCTTTAAAGTTTGCCATATTGATGGGAGTGAAAATGATGAGGTACCATTTTTCCCCATTTGCTAAAGAGAATGGATACCTTTTCATGTCATTATTGGCCATTATGAAATAGGCTGTTCAAATCTTTTGCCCATTTTCCATTGGGATATTTATCTTTTTCTTATTAATTTAGAGGAGCTTTAAAATATATTGGATAGTAATCTTTATCAATTAGATATACCGAAAATGTCTTCTCTACTTTGTAGCTGCCATGTTTTCTCTGGAGTCTATTAGACAGTATACGATAGACTAAACTCGGGGTAACAAATAAATCTTGAATCTTAGTGGAATAGCAGAGTCTGATGCTGGTTCTCCATCTTGAGGCTGTGCTTAGAAAGCCCATGGCTGGGAAAGGGCAGAACTGGACAGGATGTCTTCACACTGTAGGCCCGGAGGTGGCTTCTGTCACTGCTGTGCAAATTGCATCTGTTTATGAGGCCCCGAGGGAGGATGAGAAATGTAGGGAACCACATGAACAGTTGGGCTTACTCAGAGTCTCAACTATATGGTAGTTCAATGTAGTTAAACTTAACTCTCTTTATAGGTTCTGCTTCTATTAAGAAATCCTTCCCCACTCCAAGATCAGCTCCAACAATTGGAGAGTTCCTTGAGTGGAATGATGAAGACGGATAACAATATACCTTTTCTGTTCATATTTAGATTTTTAATTCATGTGCAATTATCTTGTTTAAGTTAGATATCAATTTTATTTTTTACCACTGTTTATAGAAAAATCAATATTTCCCACTAATTTGTCAATGAAACTTTCATGTGTATGGATATATTTCTGGGTCTTGATATTGTTCCACTAGTCTATTCATATATCCCAGGACCAATACCCCCTTACCCTAAATATTAGGTTTTTATAACTTTTGAAACTTGATAAGGCAAATATCTCCTTACTTTCTGCTAGAGGCTGCTTTGACTATTCTTGGTTTTTGCTCTGCTATTTAAACTTCACATTCTTTTGTCAAGCTTCAAAGTAAAACCCATATATAGATCAATTTGGGGAGAAGTGACATCTTTACAATTTTGAGTCATCCTATATGAACCATGGTAAATCCTGACATTTATTTAGCTCTTATTTGATATGTTTCAATAAAGTTTCAAGGGTTTTTGGTGTTGTCAAGGTCTTGTACATATTTGGTTAGATTCATTTGTTAGTATTCTTGCAAATGCTATCTTTCAAAAATTACATATTTCAACTCTTTGTCATATATGGAAATTATATTTCTTTGTATATGTGTGCTCTTTACTTTTTAAGTATTTCCTCCTGGCTTCCATCCAGAAACATGATGTAGATAGTTTTATTTCTTAACCCTACAAGGTACAATTTTATTTCTTATTTGCTTGCTTAGGATATAATTTTTTTAAAGTCATGTATATGTTTAGAATCTCCTTTTAGGCTTTCCACTCTGAAAGACTTTTCTCATCTCTTCACTTTCCTCGAGGCGAAAAGTGAAAGTGAAGCCCAAAGTTAGCTGCTCCCAGATGTTCTCAGGGTGAGAGTGAGCGCTGGTCTTCTGCTTACCATGCTGGGCTCCTGTCTTCCTTATCATTTCTGGAGAATCCTTACCTGTTTGCCAGTCTGTCAATGCAGTAAAATAGATTTTCATGTTTTATTTAGTTTTAGTCAGTAGAGTATTCAGTCTGCCATGCTACGAACAACTGAAATTGAGATAGATGTATTAATACATATGTAATTTTAAACACCTTCAAAACAATTAAGTGTAAATATACATCTCTGTAATTATAAAGAGATAATTCTAAAGATATCTCTATAATTATTTTTATAATTATTTTAAGGCTTTATTTAAATGACTTAGTCCATTTGAATTACAAATCTTGGTAGCAAAATTAGTCACTCAGCCCTCTTTCACTCATTACTCCCCTCCCACCCCATTTTTTTTTTCTTCTTATTTGACTGTTAAGTCAATAAAGTGCTCTAAGGCTTGTGGTCAACCATATTATCCTTCTTGTTAGATGAATTGACATTTAAAAGATTCCATTCAGCCTCCTGCCACTTCAGCCTTTATTCTGTGCATTGGGAGAGGGAGAGTTGATGCCAACCTCACTGGATCTTGCCAAGTCAAGTTGTCTCTGATGTAAACTCTCTTTCCTTTCTTGCCAATTAATCAACCTGTAGCTATTGAGTTTCTACCACAAATCTGTTACGTGATAATGGCAAGCTTGTTCTGATAGCCATGGGTATTCAACCAGATTTTCCCACGGGCAGAATCTGACTGTACAAGACTTTTTTTTTTAATCACCCTATTCCTGCCCCCCCCCCCTTTTTTACAGAAACGCTTTAGAAATTTCTTAGGGAGACAAAGGGTAGAATTAATTGCTTTTTGAGACTTTTCCTCTATGGATGATCAAGCCAACACATCAAAGATAGAGATGATGATTTAAGCTCTAAAGAAAATTCTGCCAATTGAGTTACAGAGAATTCAAAATTATCAATTTATTTGGTGCTTTATCATTATAATTAGTATTAAAATACTTAAAGCAATATCCCAATTTATTAATTTTCTCTTTCATTTTAAACAATTTTTATCTTTATTGTTGAAAGTATTACAGATGTCCCCATTTTCCCCCCCATTGACTACCTCCACCCCATTCCTGCCCCCAACTCCCTGCCCCTAGTTCACAGAACTATTATCTGTGTCCATGGACTATGCATAGGTTTTTTTTTGTTAATCTCTTGCCCTCCTTCTCCCCATTCTCCCTTGGAAATGTGTCAGTCTGTTGCATGCTTTCATGTCTCTGGATCAATTTTGTTTGTCAGTTTATTTTGTTCATTAGATTCCACATATGAGTGACATCATGTGATACTTGTCTTTCTCTGACTGGCTTATTTTGCTTAGCAAAATACTCTCCAGGTCCCTCCATGCTGTCTCAAAGGGCAAAGAGACCCTTATTTATACAGCTGCATAGTATTCCATGGTATAAATATACCACAGCTTTTTTATTCACTCATCTACTGATGGGCACTTGGGCTATTTCCAGATCTTAGCTATTGTAAACAATGCTGCTACGAACATAGGGGTGCCTATATTCTTTCTGATTGGTGTTTCTGATTTCTTAGGATATATTCCTAGAAGTGGGATCACTGGGTTAAATGGAAGTTTCATTTTTAATTTTTTAAGGAAACTACTTTTTCAAAGTGGCTGCACCAGTCTGCATTCCCACCAGCAGTGCATGAGCATTCCTTTTTCTCCGCATCCTCGCCAGCACTGTCATTTGTTGATTTGTTGATGATAGCCATTCTGACGAGTGTGAGATGGTACCTCATTGTCAGTTTGATTTGAATTTCTCTGATCATTAGTGATGTTGCACATCTTTTCATATGCCTATTGGTCATCTGTATGTCCTCTTTAGAGAAGTGTCTCTAGAATCAGGTTTTGGCTTTTTTTCTCATCTGAAGGAGAAAGAAGGC
>NW_006295269.1:3647864-3660666 GCF_000327345.1 Myotis davidii | reverse complement strand
GAGCTCAATAACTTTATCGGCGGCTTCTAGACAGTTCTTGAGAGACCTTAAAAGTGTGGTTCTGAACTGAATATCCTCCATTGACAGTTTTGTCCTGTTTCTTTGTCTTTGCATTTTTTATGCTTTCTTGGTGCACCCCCTAGTGGTCTTTGTGTGCAGTCTTGTAGTTAAGCCTTGATTGTTGTAGTTAATACTAGGGGGATTTGACCTCTAGGCCAACTGGCTGTGAGAATCAGCTGTGTCTGCAGTGGGAAAACTTCTGTCCTCTAGGGAGGTGCTAATCTAGCCTTAGCCTGAGGCTATCCAGCAAATGCCTCTTTGCAGGGCTTGGGCCGGTTGGGTACCAGGGGATCTACAGGGTGGGCAGAGCGAGCAGTTATGGCTGCTTTCAGTCCCGTCCCCAGATGCTCTGCCTCTCAGAGTCCCAGCAACTGCTGCAAACCTTGGAGAGAAAGCTGCCTTCGAGTTACGACCGATGCCAGACAGTTCTGCTGCTCCCGTTTGAGTCTGGGTCCCTAGAGACTCGCCCAGATCTGGAGCTCAGATTCTGGGACTCCCTCCCGATTGAAAAATACAACCACGCCCTCCACCGCCAGCCGACTCCGCATGCACCTCCGCACTATAATATTTGACTTCAGCACTGCGCCTCCTCTGAGTCTCAGTATGCTACTCTCTTTCCTCCTAGTTGTAGAACTTCCACTCAGCCAGCCTTCCTGTGGTTCTGGCTGATGTACGTTCCATCTTTTAGTTGTATTTTTGAAGTGGTTGTTCGAGGCAGCAAACTCCGGCATTAACCTATGCTGCCATCATGGTTTTTCCCCTCGGGTTCTTTTTTAATAATGTTTTTTTTTTTTAATTACAGTTGACATACTATCATATTGGTTTCAGGTATGCAAAATAGTGGTTAGACTTTTACATAACTTACAAAGTGAACTTCCTCTTTTTTGATAAGTGAACACTGGCCCATAACATATCATATGTGGGATTATATTCTCATCATTAAAAATCTGTCTATAATTTTTAAAAATCTATTAAATATTACACATAAAATTAGTCTTTGCCCAGATAATTAAAACACCTCCCTTTTGAGTGGTTGATAGGTTGACATATTTTCTCATTAAAAAATACTTATATTTTAACATAATTGATCACTGTTTCCCAGTGTAAAATTTACTGTAAAATTTACTATATTATACCACTATAATATTTTAAAAAATGTTTTATTATAATGTAATTTCAAATTTACAGAAAGTTTGTAAAAATAACACAGAGGACTCCCGTGTAACTCTCACTCCAATTTTATATGTATACTAGAGGCCTGGAGCACAGATTCATGCACTAGTGGGGCCTCTATGTCTGGCCTGCAGGAATTGGGTTTAAAACGGTTCTCTGACATCCCCTGAGGGGTCCCAGATTGCGAGAGGGTGCAGACCAGGCTGAGGGACCCCACTGGTGCATGATTGGGGTCAGTGCGCATCATAGTGACTGGTCGAAAGGTTGAATGAATGCTTGGACACTTCACATATTAGGTTTTTATTATATAGGATATTTTTTGTGTTCTTCATGTATATATTTTATATGCATAGTTATTGTTTTATATACATATATATGTATGTATATGTACATTTCTTCTGAATCATTTGAGTGACAGTTGCATCCATCAGATTCTATTACCCCTATATGCTTCAGAAAATGTTTGCAAAGAACAAGGACATTCCAATTATATAACCACAGTTCAGTGATCCAATTTGGGAAGTTTAGCATTGATACAATACCTTCATTTAAACTTTGGTCCATATTCAAATTTTACCAATTCTTTCAATAATGTTTCTTATAACAATTTTTCCCTTATCCAGGGTTCAATCAAGAATCAGGTATAGAATTTAGTAATCAAGCCTCTTTAATCTCTTTAATCTGGAACAATTGGAACAATTTCTCAGCTTTTAAAAAAAATCTTTGACAAACCGGTTTGGCTCAGTGGATAGAGCGTCGGCCTGCGGACTGAAGGGTTCTGGGTTCGATTCCGGTCAAGGGCATGTACCTTGGTTGCGGGCACATCCCCAGTGGGAGATGTGCAGCAGGCAGCTGATAGATGTTTCTCTCTCATCGATGTTTCTAGCTCTCTATCTCTCTCCCTTCTTCTCTGTAAAAAATCAATAAAATGTATTTAAAAAAAAATCTTTTACTACATTGATGCTTTCATCTGGAGTGCATCTCAATTTGTTGGTATTTCTTAATGTTTAAAAGGCTTTGAGAGGGTTGTATAATCCTACTGCCAGCCCTGCCAATTCATTGCATCCTTATTCTTATAAGATTGCTTTTATTCAGGTCACCAGTGACCTTCATGTCACTAAACTCAATAGTCAATTCTCAGTCCAACTCTTAGTCAACTTTTTGGTAGAATTTGAGAGCATTTCCCTGGTGCTCCTCATTGGGAGTGCCCAGCTCTGTTCACGAGGCTCTCTTCACCTCACTCTCTCTTGTTTCTCTCTCCTCAGCTATCCTTTCTAAGCTTTGCAGACTTTCCAGTTTTTCAGACCCATAAATGATGGAAGGCCACATGGCTCAGTCCTCAGACCTCTTTGCCTTCTACATTTGCTTTCAGGGTAGTCTTACCTACCTAGAAAATGGACTTTTATACCATTTATATGCCAAATTTATAATACTGGCCTAACCTTTACTCCTGATCTCTAGATCATGTATTCAATGGCCTACCTTCCATTTGGAGCTCTGACAGTCCTCTCAACGTATCCATTGCCAAACTCTTATTTTTTCCTAAAGTCTGACAGTCATCTTGTTCTATGCAGCATGGTTTCCCACTAGTTCTCTGATTTTATCTCCTCCCGCCCCTCCTTCTACTTACTCTGTCCCCCCACACCAAGTACACTTGCGCTTCAGGGCCTTGACACTTGCTGTTCCCTCTCCCTGGAATCCTTGTCCCCAGATAACTGTGTGATGTATGTTTCTGGGGAAATAACTGCTCATATAGAAGTGGTTCATGATTACTTTTGTAATACAGAAATGTTCCACACCAGCCCTATCACTTCAGTCAGTTTTTCTACTTTATTTCTTTTTGTTACACTTATTGTCCTATCATATGGTTTTGTCTCTACCCCTCCCCCACTAGGATGTTAGCTCCATGTTCATTGAGACTTTGCCTTGTTTAATTCTGTGTGTACAGCCCTCGGAGTGGTCCTGGGCTCAGAGTAAGCATCAATAAAACTCTTCTCAGGCCTTTTCTCTACACAGAAATGTCTCCCTACAAATTGTTTGGATAACGCTCCCTCCACGGTTCTGCCAACTGCTCTCTTAGTTAGTAATGTGTCCTGGACATCTTTCTACATCATCAAATATAGATCTTAATAGTTTAATAGTCTCAGAGTACTCCGTTGTATGGAGGAGCCATAATTGATTTATTCAAACTCAGCTGATGAACAGCTGGATTGTTTTCAAATTTTTGCTATGTCAAACAATGCTGCAATGAATAATTTTATATTGAAGTCTTTTTGTAATCAAATTCGTCAACCAACTATTGAGTATCTGCTACATGCAATTCACTAGTCTGAGCAATGGATGGCAAAGCAGAAACTAATGGGACATGGTTCTTGTATTCAGGGAGCTCCTCACCTGCTGAGGGAGACAGATCATAATAAGTAAGAATGATATATGGAATTATGAATACTGCAAGGACAGAAGAGGGGTAATGTACAAGTAGAATTCAGAGATAGGACCATGGAAGTGATAGAAGAAGATACAGAAAAGCCTTCTGGAAGGTCTACATATTTAAACTGGGATTTGATAAAGTTTTTATTCAACTGGAAGAAGGACTGGAGTGTCACATATTCAGAGGATGGAGGCAACTATTGCTGTATAAGTTAGCTTTCCAGTTGGCTAGAACAGGAGGTGGGTCAATGAAAAGGCCAAAAATGAGTAGGAGCAGATGGCAGGTCCATAACCATTGTAGATTCATTGTGAAGACCGCATCATAAGCTTTGTGTGATCAACATCTTTTCTGGTTACTAAGAAACACAAATGATTTTAGTTATCTTGGAATTAAATGTAGCCTAGAACATTCAATATTTGTCAGATTGTGTTGCAAATGAGCTTCTGTATTCATAATGGATGTGCTACCATCATAAATATGACAAAAGGACATTTCAGAAATATGATTATCCACACTGATGGGAAAAAAATACAAGCTGAAGAAATTAACATTCTCACCACCCTCTGGCCTATCGTTGCTTTGCATTGTTTAGGGATCTTTGGTGACTTGATTGAAGTCATCCCTGCCCCCCTCAAACGAGGAGCTTCTGAAATATACCCCACCTTGATATCAAAGGAAGGACCTTTTATCTCTGGGTTAATGGGATGACTGGTATTCAAAGCCACCTTTGTCTCAGTGGGAGCACTGTAGACATCTTTGGTATTGATTTATATTGGTAGCAAGTACATCCTGTATCAAAGCAGATGAGAGAGTGAGAAAGAAGCCAGATGCAGAGTAGATGCAGGGGAAGAACTAAAATACAGAATGTTCTACTTCTCTCTTTAGCTAAGCTGTGCAATAATAGCTGGCCAACATTTATAATTTATTATTATATTATTTACTATAACATTTATTATTCATTGTTATTATTTATTATTGAGCACTCACTGAGCAGAGGAACAGTGATCCCCCAACCCTCTTGTTCACTTGAATCCCATGGGGAGGTTTTTAAAACTGTTGTTCTGGCGTCACCCCCAAAGACTCTGGTTTCATTGGTCATGGTGGGGTCCAGGCAATGGCATTTTTTAACAGCTCCCAGGTGACTCAAATGTGCAGCAAGGATTGAGAACCAACTCTTAGCTGCTGTTTTAAATTAGTGGCTCAACCAGTCCTCATAATCTATATATGTAAACAGGTAATATGCAAATTAGCCAGGCATCACGACCCGCTCGAGGAGGCTGCATCACGACTGCTCAGGAGGAGCTGCACGTGCAGATGGGCGGGAGGGGACTGCGTGCTGCCCCCAGGCCCAGTGGACACACACACACACACACACACACACACACACACACACACACAGCAGGACTCCAGTGGCATGCACTCAAGTGCAAGGGGAGCAGGGTGGGATGGGGGCAACCAGAGAAAACAGCAATATTCTGAAGACAATCCTTTCATCTTTCTAAGTAATAATTGTTAACACTTAGGAAGTGCTTTCTGATTCTAAGCACTGTTTTATGGGTCCACATGCATTGTTTCCTTTAATTTTCACCACTTTAGGATATAAATACTTGTCCCCTTTTTTATAAATCAGGTAAATGAGACACAGAGAGGTGAAGTAACTGAGCCAAGGTCACAGAAGGTTCTAGAAAAAGAGGAACTGAGGTTTTAACCAGAGTCCTTCCCCACTGCTCTTGGGACATGATGGGCCTTAGGTGTTTATCTGAGTTTCTGACCATTGCACTCTCCAGAGAGGCTCCTGACCAGCCCCCTCTTGGTAATTCCTGTATGTGGAGCAGGGCAGGTGTCACAGGCAAAATTAAGAAAAGATCAGGAGTTAGGAGACCCAAGTTCTTGTTCAGTTCCATCTCTGCTGCTTCCTAGTCAGACAACTCTACCCACATTATCTATTAACTCATTTATTTTTGCCCCATAATCTCCCATTCAATATTCATGGGGCACCTTTAACTCCTTACTTGACTCTCAGTAGTAAATAAGAACAGGTCTCTTTCCTGTGAGAACACGCCTCATTTTGAAAATAGATACAAAGTACTTAACTACCGGCCTAAGTTTCCCTGTTTGTTAAAAAGCAGGCATATGTGAGTCAGGTTAAAGATGGGGGTGAGGGAAGTTAATAGCTATTTAAATTTTAAATAGAAGGGTTTAATAAGATGTCGTGCAAATATATTTTCTTATTACATATCCCCCCTTATACAGTGTGGACTATTTACTGAGTTCCTAAGTTTGACTTATGATTACATGGCCAATTTGAAACCTACACTTCTTGAAGACAGACCAAATTTCATCTACTTTGATTGACTTATTTTTCTGGGATTTTGTAAAATGGAATCATACTGAGAATGGGGACTAAGACTAGCCTTTATGGAACACTTACGATATTCCAGATGTAGTGACAGCCCTTATCTGCACCAGCTCATGCAGTTTAACTCTTACAGCAACCCAATGAGAGAAGTGCATTTACAGGTAAGGCACTAAAGTGAGGGGAGGAGTAATAAATTATTAAGTATCACTCAGATTCTAATCCTAAAGCAAGGATTCAAACTGTACTCTGCAGATCTCTAATGCACAGGCTCTTAAAAACACTGCTGGAATGAACCAATTATTTAACATTTCTATTATTATGTATACATATTTGCATTACACACAAATATTAATATTTAACTTATACTGTTATTTCATGTTGATACAGCTCCACTTATATAGCACCAACATACATCGTTATTGAATGTTGCTCTAGAACACGTCACGAGTTAGCCTCCAAGCTCTTGGATGAAACTATGCTTTTGACTTAATGTCTTAGAAAGCATTTTATTTTATTTTAAAAAATATATTTATTGATTTCAGAGAGGAACAAAGAGGGAGAGAGAGAGAAAAACATAAATGATGAGAGAGAATCATTGATTGGCTGCTTCCTGCATGCCCCCTACTTGAGATTGAGCTGCAACCTGGGCAGGTGCCCTTGACTGGAATCAAACTTGAGACCCTTCAGTCCATAGGTCAATGCTCTATCCACTGATCCAAATCAGCTAGGGCTTAGAAAGCTATTTAAATTGTGTCTCTCATGGTGTAGATACTAAAGTATTCACCAAAGTCTAACTAGAATTTTTTTTTACTCTCAGGTCAAGTAAAAAAATCTACAAAATACTTTATATGAGCCCATGTTTTCTCTTGGTTTGACATAAATTCTTTGTTGCCCAAGTTTCTAGAATTTTATTTAGAAAAATAGATTAGTTCGTTTTAGTCCCAACGAAAGAATGGTTAGTGTTCTTGAGTATTTTTGTATATCCCAGACATTGTCTGAGTGCTCCATCTGCCTTACCCATTTACTCTGTATAATTGTAGTGGGCATACTGCCCCTTCCTGCCTGACTTACTCTGTGGTATTTACATGTCCTCCTTGGAACCCCACCGGTGTTCCAGGGGTAGCAGGACTGTCTCCAGCTCCACATGAGTCTGATTTGTCTCCTATCTCATTGACAGTGGTCGGCATAGGGATTTAGGCCTAAGACAACCAACCATTCCTGGATAAAATACAGTAGGTCCTCGGGTTCCATCGGAGATCCGTTCCTATGGGCGACGTAATGCGATTTTCACTGTAAGTCGGAACTCACGTAAGTACCTACGTCACTCCCATGGAGCACATACACAGCAGTAATGAAGTGAAACAGTAAAAAACATTTAAAAGAAAGGTAACAATTCCTGACCTTTACTTGTGGTAAATACAGTAAGTAATAAAAAACATAAAGCACCATGTACATATGTCGAAATGACGGAACATTTTTTTTATAAATAAATGGGAGATGGCGATGTAACCATGAAACGATGTACATTGAGTCCGACGGAACCCGAGGACTGTCTGTAACGGGTTCAGAAGTGGCATGTGACTCAGTGCATGTGAAGGACTGGTTGGCATGTTTGCTGGGGTCATTTGGAAAAGAGAAAGCCTTAGAAAGATGGACTCCCTTAGCTGTGGACACGGTCATGGTTATGGCCTTTGTGGAACACAGTAAGTGCTCCACAAAGGCCATAAAGATACAGGTAGCTCCTTTAAATATGTTAGCACTGTGGAGAAGGTCACAGCCTTCTCACTACCAGCTCACAGATAATGCCAACAGTGACAAGAGGGAGAGGCAAGAGAGTCACAAAGAAACAGCCTGGGCCCTGATCAGTCTGCCCTACCTGGGGGGCTTTTCCCATGTGTGAGTCAGTAAATTCTCTCTATCCTCTGAGCTGGGTTGACATGGATTTTCTGTTTCTTGTCTTCACATGAATACTGTTTGTTATATTATGTACAGTATTAATGTATGAGGATACATCGAGAATAAAAGTATGAGAATAAAAATACTTATATATCACATTTGCATGGTTCTTGATATTTTTAAGTGCCTATTATACATTTTAATCTCAGTGAATTTCTATAAGCTTAAGGAGTTAGGTTACACAAATATGATTGCAGTGGAATTATATTTTTCTCAGGAGATGGGTTCTAAATATACAGAGTGAAAACTGTGTAGTCAAAATTATTCTTTGGAATCCCATGCTCCCATATGTCATTTTCCCCTTCCCCCCCCCTCTCTTTCTCTCTTTCTCTCTCTCTCTCTCTTCCACCATTCATTCCATTGGTCAAAAATGGTTATTGAGCAACTTCTACATGTTACAAACATAGTACGTAGTAATGGCAAGATCTCTGATCTCATAAAATTTACTTTCTAGTGGGTGAGAGAATGATTAAAAAGGTAATTGAGCTCATTATATACTGGGGTAGTTTCTAGAAAGGTTGAGATTATTGAGATTAATAAGGAGCAGGAAGGTACTTGTTGAAGGTAGTCAGGGGAAGCTTCCCTGAGAAGTGACTGAGCTCTGAAGGATGAGAATGAGCTAATCTGTTGATCAGTGGCCAGGGAGCCTTTTAGGCAGAAGGAAGGTCAATAGTGACAAAGACGTCAGTTGGAAAACTGTATGATGTGTTTGGGGAACAGAAGAGCTGTCTACTTGAACAATAGAGAGTTACGGGAGAGGGTAGGAGATGAAGTCACAGAAGTAAGTGACCCTTAGAATATGGGAAATATTTCTTAGGGCATGGTGTGGACGTTTTGATTTTATATTAACAGGAATGAAAGGAAAACAATTAAAAGGCTGATTTGAGGTTGTAAAGTAATTAATGTGACAAGGGATAAGAGAGGAAAACTAACTAGTTAAGTGGTTTTGTAGTTCAAAAAAAGTTATAGTGGTGTGTGGTTGGGTGATGGTAGTGAATATTGAGAGAAGCTTTTAGAAATGAAATGTATTTTGAAAGAAGAACCTACAGAACTCAGTGATCTTTGGATGTTGGGAGCAGGTAAAGGAAAGGAAGGCAAGGCATAAATGACTCCTAAGTTTTTGTCTGAATTACCTGGGGGTAGAGAGATGCCATATACATGGATAGCACAACAGTATGAGCATTAGTGTGAGAGCTGCAGAGTTCTATTTATGACCTATTAAGATTGAGATTCATGATAGACATGTTATTTTATTGTTGAGGAAGAAGGCACAGGGAGGGTAAATGAGCTATTCAAACTCATAGGACAAATAAGCAGAGAACTTCTACTTGATCTTAGGTCTGTCCAAAGATACAGGTTGCTCCTTTAAATATCAGCCCACTCTATTTTAGCATTGACTGACCAATTGAGTTGTCATTAGATTACAAAACACCTCACAAATAGTAATGAATGCAGGCTTAGAAGTTTAACAATGGTAGCAAAAGCTTTTAATTGTTTGTGAGCATGTCTATTGACAAGCCCCACAGAACCAAGATGGGAATGTCAATAGAGCTACAAGGCTAAGGTGGTTGATGGAATGAGTAGCTGGTACTCCTTAGTCAGCGAATTTTCCTATCCCTTGGGTATTACCATCTAGCCGTTCAACTGTAGAAATTCCTTTTGCCAGGCAACTATAGGAACTATGAACAGTAGTTGTTATGTGCCAGAGTTCCATATAAAAGGATATACTAGTATGTGAAGTCAGAAAATGATTTAAATTATTTTACCTGGCATTTTCATACTACAACACTGTTATGCTGAAACCAGTCTATATTTTAATCATACTTAGTTTTATGAACCTAGTGCAAGCATCATTACAATTATTATTACAGTAGAGTTGCATCTTACTTGGCAGCTGTGTTCTAAAGTACATAAGCAGAAATTGTTTATGTTGCCATATTTACCCCCTGAGAATTCTCTTTCAAAGGTTCACCACAGCTACTTTTCACACAAGTATTAGGGTTCATTGCTCTTTGTTCCACTCACACCTAGTAAAGTAAATGACTTCTCTTTGGGGTCATGTCATATAAAAAAACAGACACACTCAATACAACAAGATCCTATTTTCTCCTTCTTCCTTTTTACTTCCCTTCTCCCTCCCACAAATATTTATGGACTTCTACATGTCAAGTGTTATTCTAGAGACTGAGAATACAGCTGAGACATGAGTTCTTGACCTCATACATGTGCAAGACACAGGACACAGGAAGAAGTTCGCAGCCTCCAGAGCACCCAGCACAGCACTAAAGGCTGGCAGAACCCGTGAGCTAATTAGATTGTTTATCTCTCTCTCTCTCTCTCTCTCTCTCTCTCTCTCTCTCTCTCTCTGCTGAGCAGTTTTATTTGAATTTGCATAATATATACTATTACTCTCTCTCTCTCTCTCTCTCTCTTTCTCTGCTGAGCAGTTTCATTTGAATTTGCATAATATATACTATTCGATACAATTCTGTATTCTCATTATACATATGAAGAAACAAGCTATAAGAGATAAATTCCCAATAGTCTTCTGATTATAGTAGAATTAGGTTTTGAATCTAGTTTTAAATTTAAAGTCTTAATTCTCCCCTCCTCCACCCTCATAAGCATCTTTCTCTCTCCTCTGGCTTGGTCAGTATTTTAGGTCTCAAGCCTGTGCTTCCCCTTGTCCACCCTAAATGTGACCTCTGGTGTCCCTGCTCTTGCCTTTTGCTTCCTGCCATCTCCCCTGCCCAGATATACATTTCTATGCTTCCATCTGCTCTTCGCCTTACAAAGTGTGGGGCGGGGGCAGCTCCTAATGCCTCTATTGCTTACTTTTTGCTTTTGAGATCTTTAAGTCTTGGTCAGGATTGGCTTAAGAATGGCTATTTAACAGGGAGGACCTGGATTCACTGTACTCACATTGCACCTTTCCAGCTTCCCTGGAGATTCCATTGGATTCTTATGTCCCTGTAAAACATTGCCATTGTTACTGAGGCTAAACCTGTTTAGGTGAATGTCCCTCTGCAGAACCATTTATCTTCCATTCCAATTTCCAGTGGAGACATGGCTCAGATCCAAAACACAGTGATTTATTAGGGTTTCTATTTAGGATTGTGTTTAAAGACACCATGCCCTACATGGCGGGCTTGTTAAAGTAAGAAATACCCATATAATTTAATTTAGAGCAGAACAATTGGTAGGAGAGGAAAGAGTTACCTGAAGTACATAGAATTCCTACTGTTGAGGATGTGCAAACCTCTGACTGTCATGTCAGGCTATTCTATTACTGGGTAACAGTGGAAAGTTTAAGCAGTGTTATCTCATTTATCTTAATGTGCTATATTATAGATCTGCTTCAATGTTTTGGAGTAGTTGCCACTGTAATTTTATGTAATGACTTGATTTAATGTCCTGACATTTGGTGCAATTTTTACCTTTACCTAAGATAAGCTATGAGAGGGAACAAATATTACTTGCAAATTGGTTTTTAAAAATAAGAGAATAAAGCGATGAAGTCTCCTCTAAATAAAGCTTTATCTTTGGGTAGAAAGAATACAGGACTGCTGTGCCCTTGTTCACCGTGGAACCTTGGGCATGCTCTTACACTTCTGGGCCTCAGTTTTCTCAGTGTCAGTAATACTAGCTCAATAACAGCAACCTCAACATTTCAGTGGTTTAGCGCTAAATTTCCGGAGTTTCTTCCTCACTCACTTCAGTCTAAGGAGTGCATGTGGGGAGGGAGTTCTGGCCTCTCCATGTTGTGGCTTCACAGTCGTTAGCACATAGTCTCAATCAATACCATTGGGAAGTTTCTAAATGGCTGACATCACTGCTCCAATGAGGAGATCAGCTTTAATACTGTCTTATCTTCCTCCTACTCCATTGGGTGACTACAGCTTTAACTTGGACACTAATGAATCTTATCTTTGATACTAAATTATTAGTTTCCAAGAAAATGCTTAATAGTAGCTTACCACAAATTACATAATATTTTAGTCTTCTTAATTATTTAAGTATTTAAAATAATGTAATAACTTTATAATTCTGGAAGTGTTCACAAAACCTCAGCAATAAAACAAAGATCTCTGCTTACTTTAAAGAAAAAAGTTTTTTTCCAAAAAATGTTTTCCCCAAACAACTACTTTATAGAATTACAATATATACTTTTTAAAAGTTCAACTTATTTGCTTTTTTGTTTCTCCTCTAAGAAAAAAACAACAACCCTACAATACCAAGTCTTTTTTATTTTGTTTAAATATAATAGCTATTAACATTTCAAGAAGCACATTTTATTTTACTTATTTATTTATTTTTTACTTTCAAAATGTTCCATTTAATAGTCTTGTACCACAATTGACCAGAGGTAACTGAAACTGTGGATAGCAAAACTGTATATAAAGAGGGACTTCTGTAGTACAAAACCTCCATTGTATACACACTTATTTGGGTGGCATTTTTTTAAATTAAATTTTTGCTGTTCAGATTATTATAGTTGTTCCTCTTTTTCCCCCCCATAGCTCCCCTCCACCCAGTTCCCACCCCACCTTCTGCCCTTACCCCCCTTCCACTGTCCTCATCCATAGGTGTATGGTTTTTGTCCAGACTCTTCCTGCATCCCCCCACACCCCTCCCCCTGCCACCGAGAATAGTCAGTCCACTCCCTTTCTATGCCACTGATTCTATTATATTCACCAGTTTATTATGTTCATCAGATTATTTATTCACTTGATTTTTAGATTCACTTGTTGATAGATGTGTATTTGTTGTTCATACTTTGTATCTTTACCTTTTTCTTCTTCTTCCTCTTCTTAAAGGGTACC
>NW_006295269.1:3623349-3647554 GCF_000327345.1 Myotis davidii | reverse complement strand
TGGATATTGGTATGCTCGAAGTTGTCCCAGAGGCTCCTTATACTATCTTCATATTTTTGGATTCTTTTTTTTTCCTTTTGTTCTTCCGGTTAGATATTTTTTGCTTCTTTGTATTTCAAATCTTTGAGTTGATTCTTGAGATCCTCTAGTCTGCTGTTGAAAGTCTGTATAATATTCTTTATTTCAGTCAGTGTATGCTTAATTTCTAAATGGTCCTTTTTCATATTCTCGAAGGTTTCACTAGATTTATTGAGGGTCTTACTAAATTTATCAGCGGTTTCTAGAAAATTCTTGAAAAACCTTATAACCATGGTTTTGAACTCTATATTCAGTAGTTTTCTTTCCTCCATTTCTGTCATTTGTAACCTGTTTCTTTGTCTCCACATTTTTTATGCTTCCCTGTGTTGATAGAGTGACTTTCTGTGTTGGGTGTCCTATAGGACCCAGTGGCTCAGCCTCCCCAATTACCTGAGGTGGACACTCTTGGTGCACCCCTTTGTGGGCTGTGTGCACAGTCTTGTTGTAGTTAAGCTTGGATTGTTGTAGGTATCACTGGGAGGAATTGATCTCCAGGCCAATTGGCTGTGAGTATCAGCTGTGTCTGCAGTGGGAGAACTTCTGTGCTGGAGACACCCCTCCGGGGCAAGACTTGCTTCAGTGGGGCTTTGGTGCTCACTGAGTCTGTCCCCTGAGTGTGTCCCTTATGGATCTGAGGAGTTGTAATCTGGATGGTCCCACTCTGACTACTGGGTACACTGGCTCTTGGATCTCTAAGGAGGTGCTAGTTTAGCCTCGGCCTGAGACTATCCAGCAGGAGCTATGGAGAGATCTGCAGATTCCTCTTCTTTGTTTGTGGTTTGGAGATTCCCAGATGAGGCCCAGCTGTGAAGCAATGCAAGCTACTGTGGGGCCTTGGGCCCTCTTTTGGATGTTTTGGGTCTCTCTGACCCAGCTGCAGTTTGTTAGGTAATTTCAGATTGCAAAGGCCAGGCCATTCATATGCAAAAGCCTCTGTGCACAGCTTGGGTAGGGCTGGGTCTCAGGGAATTGACAGGGCTGGGCAAACAGCTATGGCTGATCCTCAGTCTTGCCCTAAGAGGCCCCTGAGTCTCAGTGTAATGTAATGGGGTGACCTGCGGAGATGACCACCAGGGACTCAGATCAAAATTTAGGAGCCTTTATTAAGCTGGCCAGCGACTACAGTTACAGCACCTTGCTGAAGCAGAGGCTGAACTGCAGTGCTGACTACAGGAGTTACATTTTATTATGAAATTCTGTGCAGGCCCAGAGAAGAACATGTCTTTCAAATTCTGGGCCCCCAATATGGAGGAAACTCTCTTTAATTTGGGTAGGGCTGGGTCTCAGGGAATTGACAGGGCTGGGCAAACAGCTATGGCTGATCCTCAGTCTTGCCCTAAGAGGCCCCTGAGTCTCAGTGTAATGTAATGGGGTGACCTGCGGAGATGACCACCAGGGACTCAGATCAAAATTTAGGAGCCTTTATTAAGCTGGCCAGCGACTACAGTTACAGCACCTTGCTGAAGCAGAGGCTGAACTGCAGTGCTGACTACAGGAGTTACATTTTATTATGAAATTCTGTGGAGGCCCAGAGAAAAACATGTCTTTCAAATTCTGGGCCCCCAATATGGAGGAAACTCTCTTTAATTTTACTTTTTCCAGTCCTTTGTCTCCCTAATTTGGAATGAGACTTCCGGGCCTTCTGAGAAAGAAGGCCTGAATGCTGGGAAAGGGCCATGAGACCATATCTCAAGGCCTGGCTTGACGTCAGCACTGACAACTCTGTCTGGGGCATAGTTTATGGCCTCTCTGGAATGGGAGTTGTCTTATTTTCCTTATTATTTAAAACAGAAGCCAGAATAGCAGGGTTAAAATTTCAAACGGTAGTTTTTATATAAGATGGATACTTCATTCCCCACTGGTTTTATGTACATGAGTCAAATCATTGACTCATGTTGGGGTCATTGTTGGGGAGGCAGTTATATTAATTGACCACTCAGGACTATAAGCTTGATAGAATTAATCCTTTGCTGAATAAAGTCAGTGGGCCTGTTCATAAGATAAGGGCCTGGAATGAGGGTCCAATGAGTAGTCTTTAGAGGGTCCAAAGAGTCCTGGACTCTCTATTTTGCCTGGTTGTCTTGAGGTGGGCGTGATGAAGACATGTCAGGATCCTGTCAACCTTGACTGCCTGGGGGTGGTCCTTTCCAGGTGGGAGTCAGTCCTTGGGTGGCAAATTTCTTTACCCAAACAGAGTCACCAGGTTGGAAGGGATGAACCAGATACAGGCAGAGCATCTCAGACGTGCTTCTGGTCTGCTTTCTAGGTAGACTGTAAAGCCTGAAAGAACTTGAGTAAAGATTGGTTATGGATTTCAGCTTTTCTAGATTGGGTTTATTGTAAGCTGGTGAGATGGGTAGTTCAGGGTCTGGAAGAGTCACGAGAATCTGTAGAGGCCCCACTGGCTTTAGGGCAGCCTCCTGGGCTGCTTTGTCTGCAGCCTAGTTCCCTCTTGCTTCTGGGGAGTCCCCTTGTCTAACATACATAGAGGTGGAAAGACTTAGTTACACCTGGAAGAGCCAATTAGCCCCTCATCCTTGCTCTGCTCATGTCTGTCTAAAAAAATCGCTGCAAGCTCCTCTGAGAGAAAGCCACCCTCGAGTTCTGCCTGATGCCAGACAGTCCAGTTTCTCCCCGTATGAGTCTGGGTCCCCAGAGACTTGCCCAGAACTGGAGTTCAGAGCTGTCGGGAGCTTGAGACTCCCTCCCGATTGAAAAGTTGCCAGCCCTTTCCACGTGCACCTCCATACCTCTGCACTTTACTTCCGCACCTCCTCCGAGTCTCAGTGTGCTTTTCTCTTTCCTTCTAGTTGTAGAATTTCCACTCAGCCAGACTTCCTGTGGTTCTGGATGATGTCCATTTTGTCTTTTAGTTGTATTTTTGAAGTGGTTGTACAAGACAGCAATTTCTGGTGTTTACATATGCCACTATCTTGGTTTCTCCTCAAGAAGCACATTTTAGATGATACCATTAAAGAAAGTAAGGAGAATTAGGAGATTATTAAAAAAGGAGAAGATGAAAAAATTGTATTAAGGGTAGATTAATTTTATAGGTATGTTTAACAGATTCATGGAGGGTGGGCAAATATATTTGGAGTCTTCAGTTAAAAAGCAGAAAATAAAATAACCAAATTCAATTAAAAAAATAAAGTAAATAAAAATCAAGGGACTGTTGCATATGCTATTTTTAAAAAATCAAAAGAAAAGAGTGAGTGATAATTCACAGTGATTAAAAGGAGGAAACTATATAAAATGATAGAAGGCAGAAGAGCAGAATGGTTAGTTAATGGTGTTGGGTAAAACATACAATGAAAAGATGTGAACTATGACATCAAAACCACAAAATGTTGGGGGTATGTAAAAATCTGGAGTTTTAGAATGTCTTCAAACCAAATTTGTTATCCACAAAAGAAACTGTTATAAGTATATGTTGTGATAGGTAAACCTTATGGGAACCACAAATAAAAAAACCCCACAGTTCATAAGCAACAGATTGTGAGAAAAAAATCTAAACCCATCACTACAAAAAGTCATTGAGCCACAAGGGAAGAAAGCAAGAGAAGAAGAAAGAAACAGAGAGAAACTACACAACAGCCAGAAAACAATGAACAAAATGCCAATGGTACACACCTATCAATAATTACTTTAATGTATTGGATTTAAATTCTCTCATCAAAAGACATGAAGTTGCTCAATCGATAAAAAAACAAACAAACAAGACCTATCTTCATAATGTCTACAAGAAATTCACTTCAGATATCAGGAAACACAGACTGAAAGCAAAGGAATGGGAAAAAATGTCCCATTCAAATGGAAACCAGAAGAAAACTGGGTAGCTATACTTATATTGCTACAGTAGGCAGCTAGTCAGGTATTAACAAAAGAGAAGGGAGCAAACCTGGCTAAGAGTAATTAAGTGTGGGATCTATAGCTTCTGGACACTCCAGGGTTCAGCTGCACTGCCCAGCCAAGGGGATCAGCATCCCACCCCCAGGGGCAGGAAGAACCAGCTTTGCAATCTCTGGGAGACGAGCACAGACAGCAGGGGAAATCCCTCTGCTGAGACAGACACAGCAGAAGCCAGAGGATGAAACAAAACGATGAGACATGTTTAACCAAGATGATGACTAAAAGGGAAGAGTCTAGCCAGGGAAAAATCTGGGAAAAAGACTAAATAGGAAAAGGGCACAAGACCTAGAAGACCCCAGTACAAGCTCATGAAGAATTAGGAGAAGATTGGTTAGTCTGAAAGAAATATTTCTGTTGCCCCAAAACAAGGAAATATGGGAAAGCTTAACAAGGCCTGAGGTTGGTTGATGTGCTCTCTCTTCATAGAAGCTGTGTGGACCCAGCCTGGGCTGAAGCATGGTGCCGGTGGGGCCGGAGTGCAGGGTGGGCACAGACTATGCTGGACTATCCGAGCCCAGTGGGATGGTGCTACAGTTCTGGAGCCTGGCCCTCCTGCTGGGCCCTTGTGCTCACCAGGCCCTGGACATCCATCCACGAGCCACCTGGTCATGGGTGAGACACTGGCATCTTGGGGCAGTCCTTAGTTTTTGCTCCAATAAATCTTACCACTGCACCTCACATCCTCCTGTGAGCCTGAAATGCTTCTCTTGCAACTCCGTGGAAGAATCCTATTTCCACCTTCAACACAGATGATGATGCTTTGGGGGTTCCAGCCTTTCTCTACGTTGGAAGCATCAGCTAACAGCCTCTGTCCCAGTCTCAGATCCCCGTCCCTTTCCCCCTAGGTCAGGCAGGGAGAGGCTTCCACACCCTGTGTAGGCATGATCCACAGCCCTTGCCTGCAGGAAGCTGTTACTGAAGACCTACCATTCTGCCTCATCACCCCTAAAAGATGTCAGGGGTAGAAGTCTCTGAAGAGGAAATGAGAAAGGCCAGTAATCCAGGACAAGAGGGATAGAGAAGCTGAGACAGATAGTTAAATAGCCAAGCAGTTTACAGCCATGTAGTAAATCACAAAATCCTATCTTCCCTAATCAAGGACACTTAAGAGTAAGAACTTGTATATATATATATGCATAACCCATGGAGATAGACAATAGTGTGGTGAAGGCCTGAGGGAGGGGGTTGGGAGAGAGGTGAAGGGACCAATGTGGGAAATACTTTCAACAATAAAGATACATTTAAAAAATAAGAAAAAAATAAAAATATTAAAACACCAAAAGAAAAGAGTAAATAGTTTACACTTCTCCCAAACCAGAGGGTAAATAGCTTAAATCATCCTACTAGGGATATGAATAGCAGAAATCTAATTAGTGCCACCATTTGTGCCAAACACACTCAAGGACAGATGAAATTAAGGGAATAATCTCATTTTGGTGCATTAGCAACGAGCTGATGAATATTGTATTAAGATCTCCCATAAGACCTTCCCTAAACTCTCAGCCTTTAAAAACCCTCAAAATGAAGGACCCAACATACACCCTCCTTCCCAGGATCATGCCTGTGCCTTTCTCTTCCCTTCTCTTCCCCCCATTCGTGCATCTCCTAAACTCTAAGGGATCCCATGAGACTTGCAACCAGGGGAGCAATGGGCAGCAGCAGCTCGTCCAGGGCTTGCTCCCAAGCCTGTCTCCAGGACCCCCTAAGTCTCTGACCGGCTCTCAGGACTGGTCCCTTTCCGGTAATATGTCTATTAAAGACAAAAATGACTTTAAAACAAAGACTATAATAAAAGACAAAGAGAGCATTACATCATGTTAAAGGGGTCAATCCAACAAAAGGATGTAAGATTTATAAATATTTATGCACCCAACACAAGAGCACCTAAATATATAAAGCAAATATGAACAGACTTAAAGGAAGGGATAGACAGTCTTACAGTATTAGTAGGGGATGTTAATAACTCACTTGCACCCATGGGTAGGTCATTCAGACAGAAAATCAATAAGGAAATATCAGCCTTAAACAACAGATTAGGCCAGAGGTACCTAAAAGATATATATAGAACATTCTATCAAAAAGCAACAGAACACACATTCTTCTCAAGTAAACATGGTACATTCTCCAGGATAGATCACATATTAGGCCATTAAACAAGTCTTAGTAAATTAGAGAAGATTGAAATCATATCAGTCATGTTTTCTGACCACAATGGCAATAAAAGCAAAAATAAGCAACTATGACAATATCAAACTAAAAAGCTTCTGCACAACAAAGAAAACCATCAACAGAATGAAAGCCAAATTACTGAATTGGAGAAGATATTTGCAAATCATTTATCTGACAAGGGATCAATAAACTAACTAAATAAAGAACTCATACAACTTAATAACAAAAATACAATTGAAGTATGAACAGAAGATCTAAATAGACATTTTTTTCTAAAGAAATACAGATGGCCAAAAGGCACATAAAAAAAGGCTCAACATCACTAATAATCAGAAAAATTCAATGAGATATTACCTCACACCTGGCAGAATAGATATTATCAAAAAGACAAGAAATAACACGTGTTGGTAAGAATGTGGAGCAAGGGAGCCCTTGTGCACTGTTGGTGGGAATTTAAATTGGTGCAACCATTATGGAAAACAGTATGGAAGTCTGTACAAAATTTAAAAATAGAACTACCATATGATCCTGCATCTCCACTTAGGGTATACCTGAAGAAAGAGAAAACAATCATTCAAAAAGAGATATGCACTCTTATGTTTATTGCAGCATTTATGCAATAGCCAAGACATGGAAACAGCCTAAGTGTCCACTAATGGATGGATGGATACAGAGTTTCTTTCACACATCCATTTATCCACTTCCTTTATCTTCTTGCTTCATCATTCATTTATTCCTCTGATAATTATTGAGCATCATTAAGTGGCATGTCTTCAGTGAGCCACTAGGGATATTGAGAATGAATAAGTCCCAATACTTGCCTTGCAAAATTACAATAAATATTATGGAACTAAGTTTTTATTAGGAATACTTAAAACAAATTCTAACCGGTAGTCAGGTATATTTCTCATTCACTCTCTCTCCTCTGTAGCACTTGGAATTCAGCTTTTTCATTTGTTTTGTTCTAGATGCTTCACATTAGATAGGATATGTTTATTTGTCTCTGCCTAGATGTGGTCTATTATGTAATTAATGCCCTTCTTTGTTTTTTATTATGATATTTGTTGTAAATTTTATCTTATATTGGTCCAGTTACACCAGCTTTCTTTTCTATTTGCATGGATTTTTGGCTGTCCCTTTACTTTTAGTCTGTGTGTCTATCTTTCTGAAGTGAGCCGCTTGTAGAAAGCATGTAGATGCATCTTGTTATTTTTATACATTGAGCCACTTATGCTTTTTGATTGGAAATTTTCTCCAATACATTTAAAGTAATTATCGACAAGGGTGTACTTATTGACATTTTGTTCATTGTTTTCTGGTTGTTTTTGTAGTTCCTCTCGGTCCTTTTCTTCTTCTAGTTCTCTCTTCCTTCCGGTTTGATGACTATTTAGTGGTATGTTTATATTTCATTCTCATTTTCTTTTGCATATTTACTGTAAGTATTTGCTTTGTGGTTACCATGAGGTTGCATACAACTTTCTGTGAATATAAGAGTCTATTTCAAATTTATAGCAACTTGAATATGAACATAGTCCAAAGCTATATTTTAACTCTTCTCCCAATTTTATGTTTTTTGATGTCACATTTAACATCTTTTAATTGTATATATCTATTAACTATTTGCTGTAGCTTTACTAGTTTTGTCTTTTGACCTTTTTATTAACTTTATAATTTATTAATACCCTACCTTTATTATATTTCCTTTACACTCATATGATTTCTTGTTATTAAGTAGTACCATTTCTTTTCAGTTTAAAAAGACCCTTCAACATTTCTTGTAAGGCCAGTATAGTGGTGATGAAGTCTTAGCTTTGCTTATCTGAATAACTGTTTCCCGTTTAATTCTTTTTTAAAAAACAAATGTTCTATTGATTTCAGAGAGGGAGGGAGAGGGAGAGAGACATCAATGATGAGCGGGAATCATCAACTGGCTGCCTCCTTCACACCCTCTACTGGGGACTGAATCTGCAACTTCAGGAATGTGCCCTGACTGGGAATTGAACCATAACCTCCTGATTCCTGGATGGATGCTCAACCACTGAACTACACCAGCCAGGATCTCCTTTAGTTCTTAGTAATAACCTTGCCAGGTAGAGTATGGTTGGTTGTAGGTTTTTCCCTTTCATCACTTTGAATGTATTGTGCCAATACCTTCTGGCCTGCAAGGTTTTTGCTGAAAAATCTGCAGATATCCTTATGGGGTTTTTCTTGTGTGTAATAAGTTGTTTTTCTCTTGCTGCTTTTGAAATTCTTTCTTTAGTTTTAACTTTTGACATCCTATTTAATAAAAGAGTGATATGCAAATTAACCATCACTCCACAACAAAGATGGCGGCGCCCATAGCAGCCAGGGCAGGACACTGGCAGGGTCACCCTGGCAATGTGAGGCCAGCAGGCAATTGTGCTGGTGCCATGGCGACCCGGGAGCTGGCAAGCATGGCCTGCAGGCAGAACCCAGCAGGGCCTGTGTGGCAGTTGCTATGGCAACCCGCGAGCAAGCAAATGTGCCCACAGATAGCACCCAGCAGGGCCTGCTTGCCCATCACTGTGGTGTGGAGTAGGCAGGCCCTGCAGAGAGCAGAGAACCATAGGGAGTGGGCCCAAACCATCAGTTGGACATCCCCTGAGAGCTCCTGGATTGGAAAAGGTGCAGGTTGGCCTGAGAGACCACACCCACGCCCCCGGCCTGAGCACTAATTTTGTGCACCAGGCCTCTAGTTTTAATTATAATGTGTCTTGGTGTGGATCTGAGTTTTTCTTATTTGGGCTTCTTGGACTTGAATGTTTGTTTCCTTCCCCAGATTAGGAAAGCTTTAGTCATTATATCTTCAGATAAGTTCCCTGGTCCTTCCTCTTTTCTCTTTCTGGGACCCCTATAATACAAATTTTATTCTGCTTAATGATGTCCCATAGATCTTATGATGTGTCTTCACTTTTAATTTTTCTTATTTTTTTCTGATCTGTCTAGATGAGTTCCCATGCTTTGTCCTTCAGTTCACTGCTTTGTTCTTCTGCTGCATCCAGTCTGACATTGAATCCCTCTAGTTACTTTTCAGTTCAGCTACTCTTCAGCCTTGTTTGTGACTTCTGTTAGGTGCTTTTTCTTTTTCACATTTTCTCTCTCTTTGTTGAAGTTCTTACTGTGCTCATCCACTCCTCTCCCAAGTTCAGTGAGCATTTTTATGATCACTACTTTGAATTCTTTGTCAGGCAGATTACTTCTTTGCTTTATAGAGTGTTTTTTTTTTGTGAGGTTCTTATTGTTTTGTTTTGAACATATTTCTGTCCACTTTTGCCTGTTTCTACACATTAGATGAATCAGCTACCTCTCCCAGTCTTGGAGATGCCTGTGTAGGAGATGATATGTGGGTATTACAAGCACAATCCCCCTGGCCACCAGAGCCAGACTCCCATGGGTGTCCTTGTGTAGGCTGCATGCCCACCTGCTATGGTGGGGTGGAGGATGCTGTGTGGGTGCAGGTGGGGTGCTCATCCAGCTGGCCGGGACATGGTTGTGACATGGAGGTTGCTGGGGAACTCTCACAGCTGCTAGGGAGGTGAGAGGAAGAATTCTGAAATGGTGCCAGGCAGCCAGGACTAGCAAGATAGGATCAGGTTGCAGAAATGGTGCCCATTAGTATCTCTGTCCATGGTGAGGATCCCAACAGGTTCCTGCCTCTCTGAAGAAGCTTTAAGATTATTAATTGTGTCTCTTTCACATGTATTTAGGTACTTTTCAAACTGCTGCCTTTGTGCTAGGTCAACAGGACAAGCAAGTCTGCATACACTCCTGTTAAAGTGACTCTCCATTCCTTAGAGTTCCATGATTTTCCTGGATGTAATCCCCACTGGTTTTCAAAGCAAGATATTTTGGCAGCTTGTCTCTTAGAGCAGGACCCAGGATTTGGGGGTGCTTGATGTGGGGCATGAACCCTTGCTTCTTTTTTTTTTTTTTTACTTGGGTCTTTTATTACAAGCACTCTCTATTAACACAGGAAGAGAGTAGAACGTATCAAACAGATGACAAAGGCGGCTCATCATTCATCTTTGCCTATATGCATTACAAGTGATTTTGAAGAAGGTCCTAGGGCTTAAGTTTTTCTGCAAAACTTTCACTGAAAGTATACAAATGTGATCTATTTCTCAAATTATAAAATGAAACTTCTCCCAACTCATAGTCCAGAAAAATGCCTATCCGTTCCCAGTTGCCTGAATCCCATGTGACAGATGTATTTGCCCAGGACTGAAGCTGCCAGCAGCCATTTCTTGGGGATGGTGGCATAGGAGCATTCTTGGGGAAAGATTCCTTACACACGCCTAAGGACCATGCCCCTGTGCCTCTTACTTCTACCTGCCAAAAATGCCTGCCAGCATCAAATCCCTCAGAACTCAGGACAGCTGGGTAAGATAATTTGGAGCTGTGGGTGGATATTTGGTTTTTCTCTTCCATTAATTTTTCTTCAACATTTGTTGTTTCAGTTAGCAAACTGATAAGCATTGCATTCTGTTCCTTTTCCAAAAAATTTTTAAGTTGTTTAACTTCAGAGTGCAATTCGTCCTTTTGATGTTCTATCCTCTGTCTCAATTCAAAACATTTCGACACTTGCATTTCTGACTGATTTTCAGTATCTTTAATCTGCTCGCTCAAGGACTCAATATAGCTCTTGAGCTTCCTCCTGTGAGTAGCTGCAGCTTCTTCAATGGGCATCAGGGGGAGATCCCCGTGATTAGAGGAGACCCTGCACTGGGCACACAACAGCTGCAGGTCCTTCTCACAGAACAGGGCCAGACCCTCACGGTGCTTCTTACACAGGGGTTCCTCTTGCCTTTTCCTCTTTCCCCTCATGCCGGGAATCTGCTGAACAATCTCGGTCATGTGACACAAAGAAGGGTGTTCCTCTTCAAGCTCCTGTCAGGGCAGTGGTAGAGGCAGACGGGGCAGGGAAAGGTGCCCTGTAGACCTTCCCAGCGCTGGTGGATGCAGGAGGAACAGAAGTTGTGCCCACACTCAGTGGTCACTGGGTCTCTCAGGTAATCCAGGCAGATGGGACAGCTGGCCATTGTGCAGGGAGGGTGTCTGTCCCAAGACAGTCTCGTCAGTCCATGTGATCCTCCAGGAGTGAGGAAAAGTGAGAAGCTGAGGTCTGCTCAGGCTTCCCTCCCTGTGGAAGCCACTAGGAGTTTCCAAGAAGAGTTCTAGCCAACTGCTGTAGTCCAGTCTTCTTGTCGCCCTCTCCTGTATTTAACACCACTTTGCACAAGGGATGTAGAGTGCTCCTGGTCAAAAACCAAGCGCAACCCAAGTTATATGTCGTTTCTGGAGCCTGCTCCTTTGAGTGAGTCCCTGAAGTGTGTCTCCAAGAAGAGTCTCCGACGCCAGTCTCCTACCCATTAAATGTTTAGTAATGTGAGTCTGGCCTATATATACCACTAGGAGGATTAATCTTTTTAAGACCTCACCCACCAAAGGCTCCTCCTTGGAGGTGGGACTTGTGGGAAAGGGTGGTACTAGGATGATCTTTAGAAGTATGGTCAATGGGATCTCCTCTTATTCCTGCAGGCTAAGAGGGACTGACCTTGTTAATATGCATAATCTAATTTGTACCTTTATAATCCTCCCTTGAATACTTCAACACCTTTTAATCCCATTTGGCTGAGGAGCAAACGAAAATGAACAGTAAAATCTTGCCAGAGCTTAGGGGATCAATCCTTGCTTCTTGGTGACAAGTTCTGTGTTTCTGAGCTCCCTCCCAATTGTGGATTGCCCCCCGTGGAGCAAGAGCGTATCTCTGCCTCTCCTGGCTGTCTCCATGTGGCTCTTTTATCCCATGTTGCAGGTTTACTGTTCATCTAGTTTTCAGGTCTCTTTCCAAGAACATTATTCCATATGCAGCTGCAGATGTGTTTGTGGGAGGAGGTGACTTCAGGCTTTTCCTACACTGTCATCTTGAATCCCTTTGCCTCTTTTCATGACATTTTGTATGTAATTTTTTCAGCACCTCCGTGATATAGATCTGGGATTGGCAAACTTTTTCTGTAGGGACCATATTATAAATATGTTAGGCTTTGAGAACCATACAATCCCTGTTCCAAAAACTTAACTCTGCTTCTGTAGAGGAAAACAGTCCTAGATGATACAGAAATAAATGGGAATGGCTTCATCCCAACAAAACTTTATGGCACAGGCCAGACTTGCCAACCCTGGATGTAGATGATCATTCCCATTTATTGTCTTTTTATCTACAGAGGCAAGTCTTCAACGCAACCCTGTCTGTGCTGGAGCCCGCCCTCTTAAACAGGTAGCACAGGCAGAGGGATAATGGCTGGCTGGGAAGGAAAAACTGAGTGGGAGAAGGGAGGCCAGATGACAAAAACCCAAAGACAATCCATGAATATCTAAAATTAGGGTGGAAAGGCAGCAATGACAGGGAGAGGATGGGTTGAGGGTCATTGTAGGAATAGATTGCAGATGAGTTTGTAACTGATTGATACATGATGGGGCACTCGATCTGGGAATGAACATATAAGGTAACCCAGCTCCTGGTGGGGTGTGCATAACCTATGGTTACTGAAAAGAGAAAACTCCAAGGTAAGGCAGCCTGCCTTGGGAACCATACAGCTGCCCCTCACCAAGCATGACGGACACAAGGGTTTGGCCGTCAGCGAAAACCTCCTGAGTAAACAGCCCCTTTCCAGAGCCATGGCGGTGAGTCAGGTACCGGCCGTCTTCCGACTGGGACGGCGCTGACCTGCACTAATCAGCGACATAACTCGGGTAGCCATTCAGCACCGTTGTCCACAGTTGTGCCCTGTAAACTCATACCCAGCTCGCAGCTGCAGGTTTCCTGCAGAACCCATTTGTTTTGCATGTTTTCAGATTAGTGCTTATGCTTTTGTTGGTCTTGTTGCCTATCTCTGATGCGCAAGCTTTTTCTGATGTTCTGATCAAAAGAAATCCATTCTTTTCCCAGTTTCCTGCCCTTTGCACCTATGTTATAGCATTAGTCATTCTTTTTTAAAAAATATATATATATATATTTTATTGATTTTTTACAGAGAGGAAGGTAGAGGGATAGAGAGTTAGAAACATCCACGAGAGAGAAACATCCATCAGCTGTCTCCTGCACACCTCCTACTGGGGATGTGACTGCAACCAAGGTACATGCCCTTGACCGGAATTGAACCTGGGACTCTTCAGTCCACAGGCTGACACTCTAGCCACTGAGCCTAACTGGTCAGGGCTAGAGTCGTTCTTAAATATAAATGTTTTTATGCACATAGTTGTCTCCAAAATTTGATTGCAGGCAAGTTGAGGGTGTAAGTCAATGTCTCCGTTTTTCTTCCAGTCTATGTGTTAGCGAAAGTGGGTCTGCTGGCTGAATCTAACATCCGGTAAAAAGGCCCAGGAGTCTCATGAGGACCAGGGTGGATCATAAGCACATTCAGAACCCCAGCAGCGGAGACAGTGATGCTTCCAGCTTCCCGGCACATTTCTATGCCAGAGAACATGCATTCAGCGGTACTTTTTTTTTCCTGTTGATAAAAGAAATATTGGGTAGCAGGTGTTTGTTAATTTTAATGTATGCATTTAAAAAGGTGTCAGCTGCTTAAAGAATATAGAAAATCAGGATGCTGCAGAGGTGGAGCTGACATGATTGCTCTCACGAGAGAACTGAAACCGCCAGGCACTCGAGTTTCCAGTCCCAGACAGCGGACAGTGACGGCAAAGGCCGGTAAATCAGGCACGACCACCCAGACTCTGTGGTTCTTGGTGTGGGATCTTCCGACAACAACCCTTGACATGCGGTTTGTTCATTTGGGAAGTAAACCCCAGCTTCTGAGGAGATCTCATTCAATCCTCACTACAGCTCCCTCATAGCGGGTGGGAGGAAACCGCCCTAGGGAGGAAAACTAACTTGGTCAAGGTCATGCAAGAAGTGCAAGACCGTCAACAAAGAGTGGCTGTTGTTAATATTTGGAGATTAAGAATGCTGTAATAATAGCAACAATCCAGTCTGTCTTGGTAGAGCACGTCAAGGTGCTTTCTCAGACGCTGGCTTATCTTGCTGCATTCACGCGAGGAAGCTGTGGAGTTGATCGCAATCCCAGGGCCCTTGTCTGAGTCTCTTCCCCACGGGCTCCCCACCTCCTTGGAGGCCTGAGGGACCAGTGTGCGGTGCCAACTGGCAGTTCAGCTCCCTTCTGGATGTGACTGCTTGTGTTTAATTGGGAGAAAACATTGCAGGAGGTTAAAGTATCTGTTTGCAGAAGTTTGGAAAATCCCACTGTTGCAAAGGTAAACACCAAACCTTCCTGCGTGTTCCAGTCTCCCTCTTGCAGGATGGAGTTAGCAAACAGCCCACGTAACCACTGCCATTGTCTGGAGAGAAGGGAGATTCAGAGGGGCCGCGAGGTCTGGAGAAACAGCCGCTACAGGATTAAGACTGAAAATCAGCCTCTGGTGTTACACTGACATCTATGCGTTTTCCTCAGGGGTTCAAGGGGAACAGAACCAGGTTTTACAGAATCTTACACAGGACAGTTTGCCGATTGGTACGTGAGGGTCCTGTGTGCTTCCTCTCACTTTGGGAAGACTACTGGTAGAAATGAGTGCATCACAGAGAAAGTGCCAGAAATCTTCACTGTACAGTTGTCCCCTTAACCAACAGACATGTGAGGTTCTCCAGGCAGGCGACAGCACGGCCGGAGGGTGAATGGCCCACTGTGGAGTCAGTTCTTCTTGTCACTAGTCCCCAGTGCACTGAGGTCCACACAGTTTTAAATGCACACAAAACCATTGGGTTAATTAGGTCATCGCTTTTGTATATTTGACCAGTTTTTTTCTGATGCTCTTATGATGAAAATGAATGTGAGACATAATTAAATGCCAGGTCTAGATTATTGGACTGTCAGAATCTAATAATAATAAAATACTCCTCTTGGGTTTCTTCCTGATATAAAAATCAACCCCAAAGGGGTGAGAACAGAAGAGTGAAAGAAGGCTGTGATCGGAAACGTATCACATAACGTGGGCATCACGCTCCTTAGGACGTGTGTTTTCCACGGCACTGGGCGGCGGCCGAGGCTCGTTAAGGCTGCATCCAGAGGCACTCTGCACACCATCCTCGTGCCGAGCCGCGCTGGCTGTTCTTTGAGTTACTCTCCCGGTTATCTGTTGCTGCTTAATAAGACCCAGCAGCCTCAGCAGCTAGACAAGAGCCACTGTACTTGCTCCCAAATTGCAGCTGGGACTGCTGACTGAAGCTGGAGACTCCACCTCTAGGATGGCCTCAGTCACCAGCTGGCAGGTAGGTGTGGCTGCCGCTGGGAGTTTGACGGGCCCCTGGCTGGCGCCTGGGTTCTCTTCCACGTGTGCTTGTCCACGTGACGAGGTTGGACGTCTCTCAGCATGGCGGTGTAGGGTAGCCCGATCGCACATGAAAGCAGGAGCAAAAGCAGAATCCACAGACACACCAGCATCCCTGCCTGGTCCTGCAGGTCACAGAGCTGGCCCCGCTTCAGGGGGATGGGCTACAGGTGAGCATACATGCCTGAGGGACATTCACTCGGGCCAGTCCAGTCTGCCGCACCACTCCGTGTGCTATAGCTTAGGACACCGTATCGCTTCCCTTTGGGAGATAGTTTTGTGTGCAAAGACGTGAAGTCGAGGCCCTGCCACAGGAACCTGGGTCGGGTGTGCACCCATGCTTGCAGGCTGGGGCAGGGTGTGAGGCCACAAGGGGTGTGGGATGGGACATTTGCAAGATGCTGAACTGGCACTGGGTGACAAACTGTTTCTAAATCATAGCACTACCTGTCACTTGCATAAAATGCCAGGGACAACATGAGCCCCAGTAACAGTCGCAATGAATGCTTAATTTCCCCTTATGCTTTCACAGGGGCAAGCCATGGAGACTTTAGACATTCCATGTCGCTGGAAGAACTGTGGAAACGAGTAAAATCTCAGCACACTCTTGCCATTTTACATGTACACAGGTCCTTTCTTCCAGCTGGGGAACAAATGGAACCCAGGGATGGAGAAAACCCTTTTATTAAAATTCAGACTTAAGTATTGCTGAATATACCGCCACCAGACATAGTTATCCTTGCCAGCATCATTAAAATTTGATGTTGTTACTTAACTCTCTGGAAATGGATCACAGTTAGGTCACTACCTTCGCTAATGGGCTTGTACCGAAGGACTTGGAAGTTCATATCCTAGAGCAGTACACCCGCTGATCAGTTTCAGGGCCGGCGAGCTCCACGATCACTCCCATAATTAAGAGTTCCCGGGGACGGCTGGCTTCTCAGAAGCGCTGTTTCCTAATTTCTGATGCCGTGTTAGGGAGGCGCTGTAGCATCGAGGAAGACTCCTAAGCGCGGTCACCTGCGTCAGGACAAAATGAGGGTGCCAACTACTGCACCTCTGCCACGCACTGTGACGTTATCACCATCATCACCCCTGTTTTTTCAAAAGAAAGACATTGAAATATAAAGGAAGGAAGTATGTAAATTGGCAGAGCCAGGAGTCAAAGCTGTGCGGCTTTATTTGCAGGTTGAGTGCCTACCTGCTGTAGGACCATCCGCAACTGCACGGCCTCCTGGCGGCCACTTCTCAAGTGCGGTCCCTGGAGCAGGACTTGTGCAAACACAGAATGGAGACTTCACTCCAGATCTGCTGAATCAGAAACTAGGCAGAGGAGGGGAGGGAAGGGGGAGGGAGGGAAGGGGAGGGAAGGCTTGGGGTCCTGCCCTGATAGGTGCTCTCTCCCTCCTGGTAATTCTAATGCAGGTTCAAGTGTGAGAATCACTTGTTTGGACTTCACTTCAAGAACAATGCTATAAATGACAGGGTTCACTGATGAATGATCAGGAGCCGTGGGCTTCTCAAGGCACCTACTCAGCGGAGATCAAGGCACTTCAGAGAAGGGATCCACATCCAGCGAACATGCAGCCACAGCTTCCCTTAACGATCACGCCTTCACATTTCACTGGACCTGAATTTGCTCTGCATCCCAACTCTCCAGTGGATCCTATGCTTCCGTTTCCTCGTATTAAAAAGTAGATACTGATGCTTGCTTTTGTCCCTTCAGAAATAGTCCAAGAATTAATGGCCTGTATTAAACTCTTTTAGTTCCTGGAAAAAAGGCAATATACAAGCAGTATATTAATATTTTAAGCAGGTTAACTTTTTTTCTATTTGTCTTTTTGGATGATCAGACATATTGCCTTTTTCCAAAATAATTATTTTATTTTAAAAAATTGTCTTCTTTAAAGGCCTTGCCCAGACAGAAGCCTGTCTTTGTAAGTGCTGAAGCTTTAAGACGGCTGGTTTGGCCTGTGGTAAGAAGGCGCTGCAGTGCCGAGCAGGAGTGCGGGGTGAGAGATGGTAATGCCAAGTTTAAGCTCTCAATGTTACTTTCAGCCGTGCAAATTTGGGTGGCCTCTTCCTGCTTCTTGGTTTCAGTTTATTAAATTATAAAAGGTGACGTTATAGCACAGAGTCACACAGGACAGGCCCTGGCTTCACAGAGCTGGGTGTGAGTCCTGACCTGCTGTTCACCAGCTGTGTGACCTCAGGGTAGTTAGTTGCCTTCTCTGACCTTTCATCTCCTCGTATGTAATGAGGGTAGTGATAGGATTAAATGAGGTAATAAAGCTAACGTGCCTGGCACTTCACAGTAAGTGCTGGCTATTGTCATTATTCACAAACATTCAGGGTAGTCAGGATTCCAAAGAGGCCTTGCTGGTTTGGATTTTTAGGACACAACTTCTGGAAGTTTCTCCCAGAACTTCCAGTTGTTTTCTTTCCTAAGAGCTCAACATTCATCCTTATTCATGATGGAGCACCTACCATGTGCCAGGACCATTGAGGGCACTAGGGCTCCACTGAGCATAGATATAACTCCTCGCCCTTCAGGAGTTCACAAGCTGAGGGCTGGCCTGTCTTGAGCGGTTCTAGGTGCATGGAAGTTCTCAACACATCTTTGTTCCATTGAATGGAACCCTTCTGGACTGAAAAGCCTTCAGCACCGACAGGAAGCTGTTTGTCTTAGCCTCACCTGTTCAGATACATTTCCCCTGGGGAGTGCTCTGTGCGGTTACTTTTGTGAAGGGACGGCTCACCTGGCAGCGCGTGTAGAGAACTGTGGGAAGGAGGTGGGTGTCTCCACTTCATCTCACCTGAGGGACTGAGGGGAGACTTGACAAATTGGGTGGGTGGGAAGGCGGCACCGCAGCTTGATTAACAGGAAGCAAAGGACATTTTGAAAGCCACCTGCTTAGCTGTCAATCGCAGTTTGCTGGCTAAGGAGAAAGGGGTGGAGACCACGCCTCCTGTGTGCCTGGGGGCATCGCTCCAGGGGGAGGTCTGGGGATCTGAGTGCCACTGCTCCCACCTGCGGGGAGGAGGTGTGTGAAACCCTTTTGGATCCAGACTGCAAACCTTCCTCCTGGCACTTGGTCTCCCCGGCCTCAGGCCAGCAAGCGTCTGAGGAGGATGAGTGTACGCCTTCCTCTTCTTACAGCATAAATGAAACATCACACAGGCGTCGGCTGGAACGGTGACAGGAATGAAGGGAGCTCCAGTGCATTAATGCAGCATGGCCGATGGGTCCCAGGGCAGCGAGAGCACCAGCAGGTCAGAGCCCGGGAGGTACCAGCCAGGCCACAGGCAGGCAGAGCTGGAGAGCTGTGGGCCTGGCCCCGATCCCACAGCACCTCAGCCCACTCAGGTCTGGAGCCAGGCCCGAGAGCCTTATCAGCCGTTCACAGCCGCACTGCTGTGCCCGGAACAGGCCGGAACACTCAGGACCACAGGCCGGGCTGGCCCTGTGAGGGAAGCCGTGGCCAGGCGGAGCGGAGGCTGAGCCAGGGCACTTGTCCACCTGGAAGGGTGTGCAGATACGATGAGGCCTGCTGGCAAGGTAAGGTCAAGTCCAGATTGCTGGGCCAAACTGGAGCCCAGTTCAGTGTCCAAGGAGACATCGGGCTCTGGTGTCTGTACTACTTTCCCAGCGCAGCCATAACAAGTGACCACAGCCTGGCTGGCTGGCTGCAGAGTTCTAATCCCTCCCAGCCTGGAAGGTGGAGGTGTGAGATGGAGGTGTGGTGGGGCTGCTTCCTTCCGGGCCTGAGGGCGGCTCTGGTGCAGTCAGCAGTCCGTGGTGCTCTCGGCTTGTAGCTGCATCACCCGTCTCGGCCACCACCTGCACATCACCTTCTCCTCTTTGGAGAAGGACACTGTCATTGGGTTAGGGCAGTGGTCGGCAAACTGCGGCTCGCGAGCCACATGCAGCTCTTTGGCTCTTCCACAAAATACCGACTTCTATGCATGGGCCACGAAATTTCAATTGCACTGTACATGCGCGCCTGCACGTGGTATTTTGTGGAAGAGCCACACTTAAGGGGCCAAAGAGCCGCACGTGCTCACGAGCCACAGTTTGCTGACCACTGGGTTAGGGCCACCCCAAATTCAGGATGGTTTCATCTGGAGATTCTCAATTATGTCTACCTTTACAAGTCTGTGGGTTAGGTCCTATCTTTTTTTAGGGTCACCGTTGGACCCGTACAGTAGATATAAAGTAAAAAACTTGGATTTTCATCCCAACTAATAATAGGATAACAGCTACACTTTAAGTTTTACCATTTGTCAGGCACTCAGTCATGATCACCAAACATTTGTGGAACTGCTACTATATGCCAGGTACCAGTCTAGATTCTGGGGCTTTTAGTAATAAACTAAACTGGTGTATATCTTGTTCTCACGAAATCCACACTCTAGAAGGGGAGAGGGTAGATACAGACAGACAGTGAACTGAAGGGCCTGGTGTGTGAGGTGCTGAGCACTACAGAGACTGTGGGTTAGGGGAGGTGGTGAGAAAGTGCTGGGTGCGGGGAGGGCTGCAATGTTACATAGGATGGTCCAGGACAGCCTCAGTGAAAGCTCTTATGGGAGCAAGGTCTCTAAGGAGAGGAGGCAATGAGCCTGGGAACCGCCTGGAGAAAACGTCTCCCAGGTGGAGGGCAGGTCAAGGACAAAGGATCCGAGGCTGGATGTGAGTAGTGAGTCCAGCAAGGCAGAAGGGGAGCAGGAGGGGAGCAGAGAAGCAGCGGAGGTCAAAGAGCTAACAGAGGCCAGGCCCTGTGCACACAGCTGGCTGTGCTTTGGCATTTGCTCAGAGTGGAAGGAGGAGCCATTGGGATTGTGAGAGGAGGTGTGAAGAGACTGCAAGGTCACTTCTGTGTCTGTATTGAACATAGGGTCATGGGAAGGCAAGGGCAGACCAGGGAGACCACAGGCACTGCTGTGCCTACTAGTATGTAGGTGGTCACTCAGCCTCCAGGCCCAGGATGCTGGGCTCACACTGGATGAGGTTTCACGTGCATTGTGGAGCTGTAACTACTAGAATATGCTGATGGTTGGATCTGAGGCATGATGGAAAGGAGTCAGTGATACTGCCAAGGTCCTAGGCCTGAAAACTGGAAGCATGTACTGAGATGGGCTGGTAATAATTACTTTACATGCATTCAACAGCCCACTGCTCAGCCCTGAAAGGCTCATAATAGTATTGTACCCATTTTCTAGATGAACCAGAGGCACAATGCAGGAAGATTTGTGCAAGAAAGGGCCTTCCTTCCCCTGGCTGCTGGCACTGCCTTCGCTCCAGTCCGGAGCCGCCTTTCCTCCTTCCCACGCTGCCCAGAGGCCCAGAGCAGCTGGGGCGGTGTGGCAACAACCCAAGAGTCCTGCCCCGCCCCCGGCCACTCAGCGCCTGCATATGCAAATTAATCCACCATCTTTGTTGGGTTAATTTGCATGCTCACTCCTGATTGGCTGGTGCACGTCACAAAGTTATGGTCAATTTGCATCTTTCTCTTTTATTAGTGTAGATAAACTGAATCTTTCAAAATTTAAGTGAACTGTCTAAGACAGCCGTGGGCAAACTATGGCCCGCGGGCCAGATCCGGCCGGTTTGAAATGAATAAAACTATTGAAAAAAAATCCATACCCTCATACCCTTTTATGTAATGTTTACTTTGAATTTATATTAGTTCACACAAACACTCCATCCATGCTTTTGTTCTGGCCCTCCGGTCCAGTTTAAGAACCCATTGTGGCCCTCGAGTCAAAAAGTTTGCCCACCCCTGGTCTAAGATCATGTAACTAGTAAGTGCTTCAAATGGGATTTAGATCCAGGTCTATTTATAATCCCAGACTCCTAACTCCCAAAGCCTCAGTTTTTGCCTCTCTAAAAGGGATATTATCTTATTATTATGCCTTATTATCTTATTATGTGCCTTATCTATACCCACAGGGTTGTAAGTATTATATGAGAATGAATGTAAAAATGCTTTATAAATTACAATGTACTGCACGATTGTGTATGATATCTATAATTATGTAATAAAATACCCCAAACTTTGTGATGTAAATTAACAATGATATATTATTCCCTCTCATGGTTCTGGAGGCTGACTGGGCTCAACATGGTGGTTCTGGCTTGGGTCTCACACAATGTGGGTCAGATAGTGCGGGGCTGGGGTTATCCAAAGACTTCCTCATTCTCATGCCTGGTTGGTGATGGTGGCTGTTGGTTGGGATATCAGCTGGGAATGTTGTCTGGAACACCTACGCATGGTCTCTCCATGGCCTGGGCTTCCTCACAGCATGGCGGCTGGGTTCTAAGAGCAAGCATCCCTAAGAGGGAGGACCAGGGAGAAGCTCTTCTGTTTCCTGGAAAGTCATGTAGAATGACTTCTGCCACACTCTGTGGACTGAGAGAATCACAGAGTTCCACCAGATTCAAAGGAAGGGGGTAGACACCACTGCTTAATGGGGGAGTAGAAAGTCACATGTGAGTCACATGTCAGGAAAAGCATCAGGGTAAGAGACAGTTATGGCCATCTTTGGAAAACACAGGCCACAGCAAAGTAGAAGATACTATTCCAAGGGAAGTTCAATCAAGGAAAGAAGGCCTGACAGAGTTAGACCGACTGGGCCGCAGGTTCACGCAGGCAGAAGTGGAAAGAGACGTGCAGGGCAGGAGCTAGACATGGCCCCCGGGGTTGCAGCAGTAAGCAGACAGCTTCGCGCGGCCACATGATGATGGATGTCTGGGCCCAGATCAGAAAATTCTGCTTTGTTATATTTTTTTCCTTTATGATTTGTTCCTAAACTTATAAAAGGAGCTGTATTTAACAATGTTATAGAAAAAAAATAGAAGCTATAGGGAAATATAACAGGAAAACAGTTACCCACCATCCCTGCACACAACCAGAGCGAAGAAAAATGTGCTGAGGCTGGGTCTGGTAGTCTGCCTGTGGGGGCCCAGTGCAGAGCACAAGGGCTTTGGGTTTAGGAATCTCACAGCCTGGGTTTAAATTCTCTTATAGCTGGATAATCTTGGGCAAGTTTCTTCACCTCTCTGTCCTCAATTTCCAGGATAGAAAATGCTGGTAATTATAAAATAATCCTATAATGTGACCCAGGGGCTGGAAATAGTAAGTTCTCAGTGCATGTGAGCTTGTAAAATCACCATTAAGTAGATATATGTGTGTGTGTGTGTGTGTGTGTT
The DNA here is from genome assembly GCF_000327345.1 of Myotis davidii. NCBI lineage: Eukaryota > Metazoa > Chordata > Mammalia > Chiroptera > Vespertilionidae > Myotis > Myotis davidii. The sequence goes on along the minus strand of NW_006295269.1, from coordinate 3,624,822 downwards.
TAACAAAAATGGTATTATTTACAAAAAAGCATAAGTTTTACATATTTTTTGTCACATGATTTCATCTTCAACACTTTTCTGTATGACTTTAGAAAGGGACTCCTATATCATTCTTCACGAATGCATACCTTCCCACCGCAGACATGAACTACAATTTGTTTCTTACCTTCTAGTAGTTGGATATTTAGCTTTTTTAAAAATTAATTTTCACCTATTATCTATCACACTGTGACAATCAACTTAAATACTTGCCTAATTATTTTCTTTCTGCTTGACACTTTTGTTCACTAAACAAATAAATATTGACACATTTTTAGATGTGGATATGATAGGCCCAAACTGTCCTATTTAAGTTTTTAAAAATATACTTTTTATTATGAAAAATTGCAAGCCAACATAAAATTAGAAAGGATGACATAAAGAACACCAATATATGGTTAGCAGCAATATTTAGCCTTTTAACATTTTGCCATATTTGCTTAACCTATGTTTTTATGTATTTGAAAATAAAACACATTTATAATGACATTTTGCCCTAATACTGCAGTGTGTCTCATAAAAATGAGGTCATTTTCCTATATAACCATCATTATCATACACAACAAAATTAAGTATAATTCCCTAATATCGTCTAATACACTGTATTTAAATATTTTCTAATTTTCCAAAATTACTTGTACATCTTTTACAGTTCAGTATATTTTCCAAATAAGGACCCATTTAAGAACCCACATGACCTTTGGTTGTTACAGTCTCTTAAGGTCTTTGAATCTAAAGTATCATCTTGTTTTCCCCTTTTGACCTTGACCTACTGAAGAGCCCAAACTGATTGATCTTGTCCTCTTATGAGCATTAAAAATCCTGCCTTGAAAGGAAATTCCCCAAAGTGAAACTGTCGGACCAAAAGGCGATCCTGGCTGTCGGCAGTCCTGGTGTGAGCACCTAAGGGACCCCGGTACCTAGGCTGCTCCGAAGCCAGGTCCTACCCACCACCGCTGGGGACGCCCCTCCCTCCCAGCAGAGGCTCAGGGGTCTGCCCTTCGTACTGTTTCCTAAGGGTAAGGGGACCCTGCTAATTAGTCCAGAAGTGGCACTCTGGTTTAATGGAGAAAGTGTCCTGAAATCAAGCGCGAGATGCTTTGAGAGAGCTCGCTCTGCTCTGTATTCAGAGCTGAGCATCTTCTGGATACATTTCTGACCCTGGTGGAGAGGCCGAGAGCCCACCAGAACGTCACAGATGTGTTTTGAAATTCTGGTTCTGCCTGTTACTAGGGTAACTTGTCATCTTGGAAAAACCACTTGAGATTCCGTTCTTTTTGGCACTCTGGTAGGTCAAGGAACTGCGTCCTTTCTGAGGGACCTGCCTGTCTACCAGCTGCTGCACACAAAGATACCGCCTCGCGGCCACTCATGTAGGTGAGGATCACCCGGGCAGGCAGGCTTGCAGTTACCACAGATCCCCTGAGACCCGGT
>NW_006295269.1:3621565-3623323 GCF_000327345.1 Myotis davidii | reverse complement strand
GCCTGGGAATCTCCTTTCCTACCAGACATCCAGAGAGAGATTGACTCTGGTGGTCCCGGGACCACATTTGAATAAATCTTATCTGGGAACCTCGGTTCACTTATCAGGAATAAGTAACACTTTATAGCAATTATTATGTGCCTTAGACACCCTCCCAACTACACACATTAACTCAATTCTTTTCTTTCTTTAAAAATCTTTATTGTTGAAAGTATTACATAGATACTCCTTTTCCCCCATTAACCTCTTCCAGCGCACTCCTGTCTCCTCACCCCCACCCCACCACACACTCCCAGGCCTTCACCACCCCATTGTCTGTATCCATGGGTTATTCATATACAGTGGGGCCTTGAGTTATGAGTTTAATTCATTCCGAGATCGAGCTCATTAAGGAGCCGGGCATCAGCTCCCAGCCCCTGGTCCCACTTCTCCCGTGTGGCTCCCGTGTCCATCCTCTCCAGGCAGGCTCCGCCCAGATAGGAAGGCTCATCCTGGAGTCGGTGCAGGGCTGGTAGCGTGGGCCCCCACACCCGCCCCTCCCAGGTCTTCACTACACTATAGTCTGTGTCTATGGACTATGCATATATGCATATAGATTCCCTGGTTAATCTCTTCCCACCCATCCTGTCTTCCCTCTGAGATTCATCTGTCTATTCCAAGCTTCTATGTCTCTGGGTCTATTTTGTTCATCAGTTTATTTGGTTCATTAGATTTCACATGTGAGTGAGATCATGTGATACTTATTTTTCTCTGATTGGATTATTTCAGTCAGCATAATATTCTCTAGGTCCATCCATACTGTTGTGAATGGTAAGAGTTCTTGCTTTTTTACAGCAGCGTAGTATTCCACTGTGTGGATGTACCACAGTTTTTTTTATCCACTCATCTGCTGCTGGGCACTTAGGTGTTTCTAAGCCTTAGCTATTGTGAATTTCGCTGCTATGAACATAGGGGTGCATATGTCCTTTCTGATGAGTGTTTTGGGTTTCTTAGGATATATTCCTAGAAGTGTGAATACTGGGTCAAATGGAAGTTCCAAATTTAATTTTTTGAGGAAGCTCCATACTGTTTTCCACAGTGGCTGCACCAGTCTGCATTCCTACCAGCAATATACTAGCGTTCCTTTTTCTCCACAACCTTGCCAACACTTGTTGTGGGTTGATTTGAACTAACTGAATTCTGGCAGCCACCCTCTGAGCTAGGTAGTTTGTACCTGTACCCATATTTTATAGATGAGGAAACAGATTCAGAGAGGCTAATTAACTTGCCCAAGGTTCACTCTACTAGTAGAGTCAAGATATTATACCCATAATATTTGAGTGCTGTAAAACTCAAATTGATTTGGAATTCAATAATTCTTAGAGCAAGAGGTTACTTTTATTTATTTTAAAAATATTTTTATTGATTTCAGAGAGGAAGGGAGAGGAAGAGAGATAGAAACATCAATGATGAGAGAGAATCATTGATAGGCTGCCTCCTGCATGCCCCCACTGGGGATTGAGCCCGCAACCTGGGCATATGTGCCCTTGACCGGAATCGAACCCAAGACCCTTTAGTCCACAAGCTGACATTCTATCCACTGAGCCAACTGGCTAGGGCCAAACCAAATGACTTTTGACAAAGCTGCACAAGCATTTCAATGGGAGAAAGGGAGACTTTTCAACAAATGGTGCTGGAACAATTGCACATCCATAGGCCAAACAAAAAGAAACAAAACAAAACAAAAAACACAACACCAACCCAAGTCACACCTCACCT
>NW_006295269.1:3576678-3620862 GCF_000327345.1 Myotis davidii | reverse complement strand
TTCATATGTCTTGCAAAAAAAAAAAAGAAAGAAAGGAAGGAAGGAAAGATGGATGGAAAGATGGATGGAATGAAGGAAGGAAAACAAACATAGTGTGTTGGGTGATTTTTCTTTTCTATTTTTTTGAATCCTCACCTGAGGATATTTTTTCATTGATTTTTAGATAGTGGAAGGGAGGGGGGAAAGAAAGAAAAACATTGATGTGAGAGAGACACATGGATTGGTTGTCTCCCACACACACTCTGACTGGGGCCAGGATCAAACCTGCAACCCAGATATGTGCTCTTGACTGAAAATTGAACCTGCTATCCTTATTTTGTGTGGGCCGATGCTCTAACCACTGAGAAACACTGGCTAGGGTAAACATTTCTTCATATATTATGCTGCAAATATTAGTCCTCGAATCCTTCCACTGAGGACACCTGCTTTTCTTACTGGTCCAGCTCTGCTATATCCACATCATCAACTGGAGGCCCAGCTGATCAGTCACGGAAGACGGCGACTGCTGCCTTCATTTTCTCCTGTCCATGTTGACAGAGGGGGTGCACAATTGTCTGCAGTTCTTCAATGCAGAGTTCTAATACCGACAGAGCTGCTGGTCATTCTGAAGCTAGAGTCTGGTCCCTTCGTCACTTAAGGCTTCTAATTTGCTCACATAAAAGATGGTGTTTAAAAGCACGGGCCTGAAATTGTCAGTAATTAGTCTTGAGATTTTGGGGATGTTTTGCCTGTGTTTCAAGCTCAACTCAATTGTTTATCAGCTCTATAAACTTGGAAAAATAACTTGCCTTATCTGTAAAATGGGGGCAATAATAATATTTACTGTAAAAGATTAGTGTGAGGATAGAATGAGTCAATGTAACAAAGCACCTTAGCATAGTGCCCAGTGAGTAATCACTAACATTAGCCATCTTATTGCTGTGAAATTGGGGTCATCATACCTTCTCTTTTGGGAGTTTGAAAGAACATTTGTAAATGATTCTGATGTTTTATAACTACTCTATAAACAGCAATTGTTATGACTCCTATCACTATACCATGAGGTTAAATTCAGAGATTTACAATGATTTTTTCAGTGCTAACATTCTGTGATTTTAAGAAAATACAGTAAGTGACCTGCCATTTTAACCTGGAGAGCTAGGGCATTACCACAAGAAATAATCACTCGATGTTTTTGAGGCTGTTTGGATGGCCAGGAACTCTGAAATCAGGGCTGCCTTCCGGAAAACAAGCTGTCGGTTTTAAGGGTAAGGATTGATATAGATGTTTCCAGTGAGAAATCTCAGTACCTGAAGATTAGACAAGATCACTGAGATTTCCTATTCTTTCCACTAATGGAAATGTCAGTCCTTTTGAGTGTTGTTACATTATTCAATTTGGGGATGAGGAACACAATCCTGAAGGATGCTTTCAGAAGCCGCAGCTGAGTCTTTGACTAGCCTATCCTGACTTCATTCTGGTGAACTGATCAAGTTCCCTGCTGTACCTGGAAGAGGCCACTGTGGCAGGGTTGCCAGATAAAATACAAGAGGCCCAGGTAAATTTGAATTCCAGGTAAACCATAAATATGTTTTTCTATGACTAGATCTACTGATGTATGTATGTATGTATAAACAAGTATGCTCCAACAATTACTGCAAATATTTATTAGCTAAATATAGGGATACCAGACTTTAATGCATGACGAGTGCTTCTCCAACTTTGCTGTGCATAAAGGTCACCGGGGAACTTAGTTAAAATGCTGATTGTGGCTCAGTGGCTGTGATGTTGAGGCTGCTGCTTGGAGGATCACATCTGAGTGGAAGGGTGAAGGGAAGTTCTTAGCCTTGCTGCAGTGGAGGAGTCACCTGCGGTGCCAACTGAAAATACAGATACTTTGTCATAGCAGCATACCTCAGACAGGCTGGTTCAAACAACAGGAAGTCTGGGAATCCAAGAGCGAGGTACTAGTGGGGTTTGGTTTCTTATGTGGCCGCTCTCCTTGGCTTGTAAATGGCTCTCTGCTTGCTGCATTCCACATGACCTTTCTCGTACCCTGTGGGTCCCTGGCGTCTCTGTGTGTGTCCTGTTATCCTCCACCTTAAAGGGCACCAATTAGGTTGGACTACTACCCGCTGTAAAAGCTTCATTTTAACTTAATGATCTATTCAAATTATTTTCTTTTTTTTCCAAATAAAGTCATATTCTGAGGAACTGGGGATTTAGACTTCAACTTAAGAATTTGTGGGGAGGGGTGGTGGGCACAATTCAGTTCATAACACTATGTGAGACCCGCTGAGAAAATGTCTGTGGGAGGTGTTTTCACAAGCTTATCAATCACACCAGCTGGAAGCTCTGGTTGAAGAATAATGTCCCAGGTGAGTTTCATCAGGCAAATTAAAGAACTCTGGTCTAGAGAAATGAATCTTAAACTTGAGCATGAATCAGAATCACCTGAATAACTTGTTGAAACCCCCAACTTTCTGATTCTAGAGATTGGGGTGAAGCTCCAGATTGCTTTTCTAACGAACTGCCACCACTCCTAAGAAACACCACCTTAGACAAAGCCACAGACCTTGCTAAAAATCGAGGGCAGTGTGGACATGCTCCTATATGGCTGCAGTGTGAGTTGTCTGAGATTAGGAGGCAAAGCTCTTGGGAACCTTAGAGCCCTATATGAGATGAAAGTGAGTTACAATGATGCATTTTCTACAATTTTGGTGACATAGGACACAAAGTCAATATATTTTCATAAACAACAATAAAAAATGAGTTTTTAAAAACTTTCCTTTTATTGTATTTTTGAAAGTCGGTGAACTGTATGTCATTCTTGCCACCAGAGTGGTCTTTATTAATTAGCACATTAAAAGATTCCATGGGCCAGGCTGCAGTGGCTCAGTGGTTGAGCATCCACCTAACAATCAGGAGGTCACAGTTCGAGTCCCAGTCAGGGCACAGGCCTGGACTGTGGGCTCAATTCCCAGTGAGGGATGTGCAGGAGGCAGTCGATCAATGATTCTCTCTTATCATTGATGTTTCTATATTTCCTTCTCCCTTCCTCTCTGAAATCAATAAAAATATATTTTAAAAAAGAACCCATGAGGCCATTTTCCCAGATGTGATAGGAGGTTGACGATCAAATCTACTGGCCCTAGAAATCCAACATGGCTACAGAGTAGCTGGAAGCTGTAACCACTTGCTCCCAGCCCCAAATGGGATTTACAGCTAAATTACAGCACAATCAACCTGAAAAACCAACTAAAGACTAGCTGATCTGAAATATTGTAATGAAGGAGTTCAGATGAAACCACATAGAAACTGGTAAGAAGGGTGGAGATGTGGGGAGGTATAGGCCCCTCATGCAAGTACGGCAGCTGAGAAGCTGGAGGAATACCATGGCTGAGGAACTCCTTCCCTCTAGGACAGGGGGTGGGGAACCTTTTTTTCTTCAAAGGGTGATGTGGATATTTATAACACCATTCACGGGCCATACAAAATTATCAACTAAAAAATTAGCCTGCTATATTTGGTCAAACATTTAATTAACTCACCATTAATGCCTTGGCAGGGCCAGACCAAATGATTTCATGGGCCTTATAAGGCCCTTGGGTCAGGTGTTCCCCACCCCTACCCTAGGAGCATAGCATCTGGTGGTGGCAATAAGTGAGATTGTGGGGGTTCAGTCTACCTGGGAGACTCAGACCACACCCTCTGCAGCGGTTCTCAACCTGTGGGTCGCGAACAATGAAAATACATCCTGCATATCAGATAATTACATTACAATCCATAACTGTAGCAAAATTACAGTTATGAAGTAGCAACAAAAATAATTTTATGGTTGGGGGTCACCACAACATGAGGAACTATATTAAAGGGTCGCAGCATTAGGAAGGTTGAGAACCACTGCAAGGGAACGAGAACTACTAAAGTTATAGCATCAGCCTGGGGAGTTCATTCAGGATTCCAACTCCTGGAAAGGTCACACTGCCATACTAAGGTCCTGTGGAGGGGTCTTCTGGCTACATCTAGCAGTGACTTTAAGGGGCTCTCTATTCGGGGAGAGGTGTTTAGTGGAGACCAGACAGTTGTGTGGCTTGGAAAAGAGGGATGCAGGATGGGGACATTCAAAGTGTGAGATACTTGGATAGTATTGTCTGGGATGGGGACAAAATGCTTAGCCCTCTCCTGTGGGCTGGGCATCATCCTCAATGGGATACTCTTTTGATCTATTGCCTAAGTGGAGGGAAGCTGAGCTTGCTCCTGGAGAGGGGATGGCTGTCTGTACCCAACCTAAACCTGCAGTGAGACCCCCCTAGGGCAGTGGTTCTCAACCTCCTGGCCCTTTAAATACAGTTCCTCATGTTGTGACTCAACCATAAAATTATTTTCGTTGCTACTTCATAACTGTAATGTTGCTACTGTTATGGATCATAATGTAAATATCTGATATGCAGGATGGTCTTAGGCGACCCCTGTTAAAGGGTCGTTCGACCGCCAAAGGGGTTGCGACCCATAGGTTGAGAACCGCTGCCCTAGAGAGAACTAGAATTGGAGACTGGCAGAGACTGAAGGGTTTAACTTTGAGGTAGGAACTACTTTCACCTCAATGAGTACTGACTGCATGATCCCCAAGCAGGGGGCCCACTAGCCCTATCTTGGCTAGCCTGGGCTCATCCTATAGTTTCTCATTGGAAGGTTCTTGAGAAAGACCAGGCAACCTCAAGGGGAGAAAAAGTAGCTGACAGAAGGAAGTGGACTTCAGGGAGTTTGGGTCCTTTAAGAGATCTGCCCCCAGCTCTAAGGAAGCCAATCCTTTTATACAGGTTGCCCCCTCCCATGCACACAGGTCCAGTAGATGCAAGCAGAGCACATTTGCGATAGCATGAATGGACCTGGAAATTATTATACTAAGTGAAACGAGCCAGACAGCAAAAGACAATACCATATGATCTCACTTGTATGTGGAATCTAATGACCAAAATAAACTGACAGAAAACATCATACCAGACATGGATGCATGGAACAGCCTGACAGCTGTCAGAGGGGATGGGAGTGGGAAAGACCGGATGCATGAAGCTGAAGAGATTAGCCAAAGAACATATATGCATAACTCACAGACACAGATATCAGTGTGGTGATGGCCAGAGGAAAGTGGGGGTGGGGGTTGGATGGAGGTGGGCAAAGGGAGGGAAAATGGAGACATCTGTAATAGTGTCAATAGTAAAAATAAAGTAAAAAAAAAAAAAGAGAGAGAGAATCTACCTACTTTGGGGATGGAAAAGAGTTATAAGGACCCCAAGTCATGGGGTTAAAACTTTCAGAGTTCTGAGAGAGTGCTTTCTTGTTACAAGTAGAATTCCTGATATTTGAGTTACTTTGATGTCAGTTGTGGTAATAAATATGTAAACAAAGGCTTGCAAAAAGAAAAATCAACAGCTTTTTATTTTTTTCTGTTTTATTGAATTTATTGGGGCAACACTGGCTAATAAAATTATACAGGTTTCAGGTGCACAATTCTATAGAACATCATCTGTACACTGTATTGTGTGTTCACGGCACCAAGACAAGTTTCCATCCATCACCATTTATCTCCCCTTTATCCTCCTCCACCTCCCTGTCCCTAGGCAATCACCACATTGTTGTCTGTACCCATGGAAATCAATAGCTTTTTAAATGAATCACTAAAACAGTTATGAGACTGACCCTTTCTGGAATATTAGAAATCTAGAATGTAGCCAATCCAGAGGTCTTAAGAAAATGTACCTTTCTCTATATGGTAGTTTCATATGGGTCTGTCATTAAAAACAAATAGCCTCTCATGTTTTCTTTTTTAATGAAGTCACATGTAAGTGATTGGTTGGTAAGCAGTTTTAAAGGTGTTGTTTATGATAACGGGACCATAAATAGATGGTTGTACTGTCATAAGTTGCAGGAAGAACATCTAAGGGTAATGCTTTAGTTCTCCGATGGAAAAATTCTGAGAAGTTTAGGGCAGTGACTGCGGGTATGTATCCATTTGAGAGTCTGGGTTCCTAAATATCTCTATTTCTTTGGATAATCAATAAAAATGCTGGTAGTGGTACAAAGACAAATTCTCTACACCAAGATTTTTAAATTTTTTTGTAAGAGCTGTAAAGGTTAAAATTAGAGGTTTGAATGAAGATGCCAGCTATTCTTAGTCAAAGGTATGCATCATAATTGTCTGCAATTTTCCTAAAATTCATGTGCCTGGGGTCATACTGCTATGATTTTGATTTAGTAAGAGTGGAAATGTTTCTGGAATCTGTGTTTCTGTGAGTCTTCCCTACATGCATCTGATCTTTGATATATTCGATATCGTCTATTTTACCCTCCAGTATATATATAAACACTTTTTGGGACCATGCTCTATTCTCAGACCAGGTTCTGTGGACTGCCTTTATTAATTCCCTTAATAAAGCTTTCTGGCTTCCTGTTGGGAACTGCCAATGGGAAACCCTAGGATACAGGAGGTGGGGAGGAGAGGAAGACTGGGAATTTTATTTTCCTGGCTCCCCCTCCAGGGGTCACTTTGGACTGGGTGTCACTTTGACCAAAAGTTACAGCTCCTTCGAAGGTGACCTCTCCATATTTTTCTCTCCAAGTTCTGATAACTCATCGTGCCCCTTCCAGCTCAGGGGTGGGCACAGCTCTGTTGGCACTAACATCAGGGCACTGTTATGGCTTTTCTGGTTTGCTCACACTCTTTGTAAATAATTCCTTTATTAAAAGTCCTTGCTATTCGATTTCACTGTGCCACTGTCCTGCTGGGCCCCTGTCTAGTAGACTGCCCTATTCGCTTCCCCAGCCTTTCATTGGACTTTCTAGTAGAAGATCTTCAAGAAAATTTCCATGACCAAGTTTAGCGAATAAAGGGCCAGCCTTTAGGGGCAGGATCCTCACCTGTATCTGACACACAGTGGGCAACTAAGCAGGGTTTGACAACATAATTACCATTTTAACCTCCTTCTTGCCCCTTCGTGTGGTAGGGCTGCAGCAGGGCAAGGGTGGAGGATGGTCCAGGTGAGAGAACATGGGCTTAATTCTTACCATGACCCTGTGAGGTACATACTTACATCCCCATTAGCAGATGAGAAAACCGACTCAGGAAGCCTGATGACTTGGGGAAAGGTCCAATTGTTAGCAGTGGGAGAACCAGAATTCAAACCCGGGCAGCCCGTTACCGAAAGCCAACATCAGTTCTTCCTGTGAGCACACATAGACCTCTGTACCTGAGGCTCTTCAGCTTCAAACTGAGTATGTGTCACCTGGGATCCTGGTAAAATGCAGCTTCTGGGGCTTGGATGGGGCCCCAGTTCTGCCGGTTCATGGACTCCACTTGGAGTAGCAATAGAGCATGATTGGCATTTAGTGAATATTTATTCAAAAAATAGTGAATAAAATAATTCAAGGAAAGACATTGCTAAGATGGGTCTATTAGTGATTTCTTTCTCTGGAGATCCTGTTGCTGCCTGACACCTATGGATCTCTGAACATAACTTTTCAGTGAAGTACTGATGGAGCGGCCACAATGAGTGCGGTACCATGGGAGATGCAGGGACAGGTGAGAGAGGACCTCTCTTCTGGGCCGGAGGCCGAAGGGCATCGTCAGGCAGATGAGATCTCCGGCTCAGCAGTGAGACCCTGGGATGCAGTCACACACCAGCCTCTTTCCCGAGCCCTAGTCATCAGGACAACTACCAGGGCCAATCTCAGTGTTTTACATGCACCATTTTATTTGTCCCCTTCACATCCCTACATTGTGCGTACTATTGTTTCCCCCTTTACACCTGCCACTTTGGCAGAGAGAGGTGAAAGCAGCCCAGGCACCTGGCAAGGCGACGTTGGAATCGAAGTGCTTTACCATGATACTCGGCCGGTCCAGAGTCATGAAGTGCAGACTGGGGAAGAGAGAGAGGAAGTTGCAAGCATAGAGAGGTGTTGTTGTTTCTTTTTAAAATTTTGAGAAATATCTATAATAATAAAAGGGTATTATGCAAATTAGACTGGACATCTTCCAGGCTTCATTCCGAACATCCTTCCTGACAAAGCCGGGGCCCGAGGGAAGCAACCCAGGTCCCGGGTGCCAGAGGGAAGCCAGTGCTGGCAGCTGGGGGAGGGAAGGCCTACTCTTGCATGAATTTTCATGCATCAGGCCTCTGGTAGAAAAATAAAATATAGAAAATTATATAACAATCACTGGGATTTTCACATTAATAAAAAATTACTTTTTGTTAGTGTTTCATATTTTTTAATGTAAAAGAAACAAAATATAACATGCATTACTGACATTCCTGTTATCCCTCCCTATTCCTTTTCCACTCCTACCTGTGCCTTAGTTGGGGAGATGAGATTTTTTTATTTCTAGAAAATATTTTTCTATTTTCCAGAAAAATTTACTGATATAAAATATATAATTATATACACATAGATATATAATTATATATGTGTACATATACTATTGTTTGAGCATTTAAAATATTTAGAAGTTGTAATATGCCATATGTAACCAGCTACAATGTACATTTTATTTGGCATTATGTTTTGACATCTGTCCAGATTGAACCACACCGGCATAGCTTTTTTATTTTAATTTTGTGGCATTCCATCTAATTATCAATCTTACTGTCAAAGGATTTTTAGGATGCTTATTATACCACTTTGTGAATGCTGGTGAAAACATTCTGAAGCAGTCTTCTGGGACGCAAGTGCAAGAATTTCCACAGGGTGTCCAGGTAGGGATGGGATTGTTGGATGTGAATCATGTTCTCTTTAAAAATGTCTGAGGTGGCGCCAAACTATTGCCCAAAGTGGTCGCAGCAGCCAGTTCCTTCCAGAAGCAGACTCTACTTTATACTTTAAAACTTGCCCCCCATGCACACTGTTTTGTGAGGTCACCTCGCCTTATTTGAGGAGTATGAAATGATATGCTATTGTTACTTTAATTTGCAGTAATTAGGTTGCCAGGTAATTTTTAGGGGGCATTGGGTTTGTACTTCGCCTATTCATATCATTGCCTTCTTTTTCTACCTCATTTATAGAAATTCTTATCTGTTCTGAACAGTGTCTCCCACGTGTACCAGTATATGCACGTGAATAACCACTTGTATGCTGTTGCTCGTTTCTATCATCTTATATTATCCATAAATTGATACATTTCATCGGGGTAAATCTTGGTTTTTCTTTTGTGAATTTTACTTTTTCTTTAGTAAAGCCCTCTTTGCTGAGAGGCAACAAAGCAGGATGGTTAGAAGCCTTGGCTCTGGAGAGAAAAAGACTGATACAGGAGCTGGGCTGTCATTTGATTATATTCTGTCCTATCTTATCCTATTCTGCCCAGTTCTGTCCTGTGCTGTCCTGTCCTGTCCTGTCCTATGTTGTCCTATACTGTCCTATCCTGTGCTGTCCTATGTTGTCCTGTGCTGTGCTGTCCTATGTTGTCCTGTGCTATCATGTCCTATGTTGTCCTGTGCTGTCCTGTCCTATGTTGTCCTGTGCTGTTCTATGTTTTCCTGTGCTGTCCTGTCCTATGTTGTCCTGTGCTGTCCTGTCCTATGTTGTCCTGTGCTGTCCTGTCCTGTGCTGTCCTATGTTGTCCTGTGGTGTCCAGTCCTGGGCTGTCCTATTGTCCTGTGCTGTACTTTCCTGTGCTGTCCTGTCTTATGTTGTCTTTTGCTGACCTGTCCTGTGCTGTCCAATGTTGTCCTGTGCTGCCCTATGCTGTCCTGTACTATATTGTCATGTGCTGTCCTCTGCTGTCCTTTCCAATGCTGTCCTATGTTGTCCTGTGCTGTCCTGTCCTGTGCTGTCCTGTCCTATGTTGTCCTATGTTGTCCTGTGCTGCCCTGTCCTGTGCTGTCCTATGTTGTCCTGTGGTGTCCAGTCCTGGGCTGTCCTATTGTCCTGTGCTGTACTTTCCTGTGCTGTCCTGTCTTATGTTGTCTTTTGCTGACCTGTCCTGTGCTGTCCAATGTTGTCCTGTGCTGCCCTATGCTGTCCTGTACTATATTGTCATGTGCTGTCCTCTGCTGTCCTTTCCAAGGAGATTTCATTAACTGATTGGAGAAGACTACAGGAAAAAACAGAATTAAGGAGAAACTAGCTTGATTTGGGGCACACTAATTTCTATGTCCAAGTAGAGGATATGTAGTCATCTGTACATAGGAGTTGTCCTATGCTGTCTTGTCATGTGCTGTCCTATGCTGTCCTGTCCTATGTTGTCCTGTGCTATCCTGTCCTATGTTTACCTGTGTTGTCCTGTTTTATGTTGACCTGTGTTGTCCTGACCTATTTTATCCTGTGCTGTCCTTTCCTGTGCTATCCTGTCCTCTTCTGTCCTGTACTGTGTGTCCTGTGCTGTGCAAAATTACTCTATCCTGTGCTGTCCTTTGCTGTGCTGTGCTGTCCTATGTTGTCCTATGCTGTCCTTTCCTGTGCTGTGCTGTCCTGGCCTATGCTGTCCTGTCCTGTCCTGTTATGTCCTCTCCTATGCTGTGCTGCCCTGATCTGTCCTGTCCTGTTTTCCTGTGCTGTCCTGTCTTATGTTGTCCTGTGCTGTCCTGTCCTGTGTTGTGCTGTGCTACCCTGTCCTGTCCAGTCCTATGTTTTCCTGTGCTGTGCTTTCCTGTCCTAGCATCTTATCATATCACATTGCATTCATGAAGACATTCACTGCAATGTTGGACAGTGGAGGAGGTTGACAGAGGTGGCATCAGTGGGGTTCTTTGTGAAGTAGCAGCATCGTCTCCACTGGGACTATAACATTCCTTTCTAGGCCTGTCCTGTGTAGACTCTGACATGAGGATAACTTTTGTTGGTTGTGCCTAAAAAAGGGGTTTGGATCACATGACTGTTAGCATATTTGAAGAGAGCAGACTCAAGTCAGAAATGCTGAAAACTGTTTTGGGTCCATCACTAATTTGCTGTTTGACTTCATATATTTTTTTAATTGCCATTTTATTTATTGATATCCTTCACTAGACTCAGGTCAATGTAATTGTTCTAAAAGTGCTATAGGTGGATACTTATTAACATATATCTGGCATACTATCTGGCATTTTATATGTAAACATTTATTGAATGATTAAATTCTTGCTCTCACTTTACCTTTCTGTTCAGTAATATTTGTGAAATGGGGTCAGTGGACTTGTTCTACCTCTCACAATGAGTTGTGGAGATTAAATCAGATCATGTGCATGAGACTTTATGATGGCCTTAGGTCATGCTGGATAGCAACAGGCAAAGAAGCACAAGCAATGGTGCATTTATCTGTCCCCCACCAGAGTGTGAATTCCATGAGAACAGGAATCTTATTTGACTTGTTTATGGCTTTGATCCAAGTGCCTAAAATAATGCCCACAACTCAAATATTTGTTGGATAAATGGAGTAGAGTGGAATTTAATCAAGAACTTTATTCGACTCAGAGAAAATAAAATAGAACATTAAATTGAATTCAAGTGTCTGACATGAGAACAGATATATGAATGAGGGTGTATATGAGAAGAGCAGAAGAGTAGAAGGCAGAAGAAAAAAATGAATGAGACAATCATTTATGAGAATGAAGAAGACATGGTCTAGGAAAAGTCCTAGACTAGAAAGATCAATTTGAAGTTTGAGGTCATCTTTTTCACAGAAAAGAATCGATTGAATGACCAATTTGATTGCATTAAACTGGTCATTAAGTGTAACTATAAATGCTAGATTTCGTAAGTCTAAGTCTATGAAGAGAGACAAGAGTCTGCAGAACTCTGACCTTTGCACTTTGCAGTGTTTTATGAGTTTGGACAGTTGCCTGTGCTTTGAAAACAATAATGGTATATCCTGAAGAACTTCGAATTCATATTTGGGTTTCGTCCATAGCAGCATTCCCTCTATTCTCATAAAAGCAGTTTTAGTAGACATCTGCTGATTTTGGTTGCCCTGAATCTATTTCCTCTTTTTCCTCCTAAAAGTATCTCAATTTGGACTGCTCTTTCATCTTCAGGGTGGTCACTTACCCAGCCCAGGCCAATCAACATAGACTATTTTTCTGATCTCAGTGCTTGACTTAGAGATGGAGCACAAAGTCCAAGACAGGCAAAGACTCTCATTCTTGGAATTTTGGGTCTAACTGTTATAGAGAGAAGTCATCCTTCAACAAAGGCTGCTGCATTGACTATTACCCAAAAGAGAGAACCTACCTCAAAGAGGCCAACCCACAGGAAATGAAACTAATATAGAGAAATTAAGTCCTGATGATAATGCTTGAGTATCTGAATTTGTTTGAAGCTCTTCTATCTTAGCCATTTCGGTTAGGTCAGCTAGTAAATTCTCTATGTCATTTAATATGAATGAGTATTCACTTGCAATTCAACTCAGGATCACCTGGATTACAATCTGCTCTGGAGGGGAACATAGAGGTCTCAGGTGGTGATGAGCACTGCTTAGATAACTTAGCTGCTTAAATATATGATGCAAATTTACGTAAAAGCCTTGAGTCGTATATACAATATTGTCAGGTTCTATCTAAAATTCAGACTCTTTTCTTAATGTAGTTATTGGCAGATGGAAAAAGGCTAAAATTCTAGAATGGCTTTATGTGTGAAAGACTGGAGGATGCTATTCAGAGACGTGGAGACCAAGGTAAAGACCATGCTTGCTCCTGCTAGGTCCTGCTCCTACTCCACACTCAATGTGTCATGGGATTGAATATTGTTCTTTCTCAAATTTGCTTCTTCTTCACTACTTCCTATAACATGGGAAAGGGAACTACTGTTAAGATTAAAAGATAAGCCCGGCCAGCATGGCTCAGCAATTGAGTGTCAACCTATGAACCTGGAGATCATAATTCCATTCCTGGTCAGGGCACATGCCCAGGTTGTGGGCTTGATCCCCAGGGTGGGGTCTGCAGGAGGCAGCTGATCAACAATTCTTTCTCATCATTGATGTTTCTATCTCTCTCTCCCTCTCCCTTCCTCTCTGAAATAAATAAAAATATATATTTTTTTAAAAAGAGAAAATTACCACTTAGCTCTGAGGTTGAAACATAGTAGGCTCTTAATAAATCATGGCTTATAGTTACAGTGATTACTATACACCGCTTTAATCTTTCAAAGGAGCTTATGAAGTCAGTACTACTATTACCTACATATCTAGATGAGAAAATTGAGTGTCAGAAGTTAGTGGTTGAGCAAAGACAACACAGAAATCAGAGCAGGAGGAAAACAGGCCTCTGACCTTAGAGAAAGCTTATACAGTCAACAAATCCTCTGGACCTCTGCTCTGCATGTCATACGCCAGGGTAATGACTCTGGAGCGGTTATGACTCCATGTCCTTGTAACTTGTTCTGATCGACCTGCTGCTTCACTCTGGGTCCTTCAGCATCCAGCGCCACTTTCATACTGAAAAGGTTCTTCTCAACTAGATACAGACCTGCACTAACTAGCTCTTGATTTAACTTTTTAGCACTTCAAAGACAAAGTATAGTTTAATGGTGTTTTCATTGTCACTGGAATGAAAAGTTGAGTGCCACTGAGTGCTGGTGTTTGTCCCCACTTCAGTTGATAGAGAAGCAATTATTCCACTTGAGGCTTGCTGGGATGTGTGTTCTGTGAGACCAACAATGAAGATCGACCTCTTGAGGCGGGCCATGGGTTAGTTATCATTAATATCACTTACTGGGAACAACTTACTGCCTACATTTTTGACCCACTATAACATTTTCCTTAATAGAAAGGTAAAGAGACCTTAGATCTACCATCACTAAATCACACAATAAATAACAACAAAAAGCCCACTTCTAGTCCTTAAAGTTGCCAACACAGGAGTGAAAGCAGACTTAGCTATTGTCACACGCTGATGAAACACCCAAAGAGGTCATTGCCCAAAGAGGCTGGGCTGACTCGCAGCTGCCCAGTGAGGAATGCACATCTTTGTGTGTCTCCTCCCGCCTTTACCAAGGGGTAGACATCTTTTCCCTGCTTACATTTTCCAAGCAGTTGTACCTTGTATTTTGCAGTTGGGCTTTCTCTCCTAGTTAGAGCAGCAGGTCTTATTGCTTTCCTCCATCTGGGAAATGCTTAATAGATAGTTGTTAACTTGATGTGCTTAAAGACAAGGTAAGAAGGTGGTGAAGCCCTGATTTTGTCCCAGTAATAACTACTGGAGGCTTTCTGAATCCAAGCCACCTGTGTCTACTGCTCAGGCTCATCAGGAGTGTAACCCATTCAAAGTCAGGATTCTGGCTGTGTTCTGGGAGCTAGGAACCAGATAGGTGATAAATGGGTGAAGGGACTGAGCTTTAAAGCTAGGAAGAGTTGTGGGGTTTGTGAAAACTGATTTGGTCAGTTATTAAAAGTATCCAAATCAAATCTCTAAAACAAAAGGGGAAAAAGTCCACACACCTGTAGGCTGCTAGGCCTCTGATTACAGAGAAACTGGGGCAAGTTAAGAGGAAAGCATCAAGGATATCAGAGGTTCAATTGTGTCTTTTGAGGCACAGTTAATGAATTCCTGTCACCAAAGGAATCAAACTTAGCATGAAGAACTTATAGCTGGTGTGTTGAAGGAGTTGAATTTGAAGCTATTTATAGTCTTTTACAAGTTTTACTACTTTATGAATCCTTGAAGGTCAAGGTGTAGAGAGACATTCTAGGTTCATGGATAGGTGTGAGCTTCTTTTACAGTTTCTTGCAGATGGATTGATCAGTTATTTGTCATTTGCCAAAGTGTCCTGGGAATGGATATGTACAGAAAGGAGTTGCAAATGCCTTCAGTCTCAGGAATCTGCCAGATCCCAAATGTTAGATACGTAGACCATTGAAAGAATATTACGGGATTTGTATCTTAATAGTCAGCAGCATTGATGAATATTTAAAACAATATTCACCCTATTATTAAATAAATAATAGCTTTACAGTCTAGAAATAAAGAAATTACTAGGTTATCTGTCTAGAGAATTATCTAGGTTTATTACCTGTCATTACATAACAAATTATCCCAATCATAATAGTTTGAAACAGCAAGAATAATTTATTATCTCGTGGCTTCTGTGGCTCTGGAATCCATAAGTAACTTAGCTGGGTAGTTCTGGCTTGGGGTCTCATGAGGTCATGATCAAGCCTTTGGCCAGGGCTGCAGCTGTCGGTAGGCTTCCAAAGTGCTTTGCTCACATGGCTGGCAAGTAGGTGGCAGCTACAGATGAAAAGCCTCAGTTCCTTCCCACGTGGCCTTCTCCTGGGGGCTGCATGAGTGTCTCACAGTATGGAAGTTAACTTTTCCTTGAGTGACTGATCTAAGAGAAAGCAGAAGCCACAACATCAGTCTGACCTCAGAAGTCACACTCCTTTATTTTTGTGTCCTTTTGGTTTCACAGGCCAGTCCTTTCATGGTGGGAAGGGACTAACTACACAGGACATAACTACCAGGAGCCAAGAATCGTTGGGGGTGGTTTTGGAGACTGGCTACCACATCTGATCAATCCTGCCCTTGTGGATTCATCTCTCAAATATTTCTCCAAGTTTGAAATATCTCAAAAAGAGCTTCATCATAATTCTGTGTTTTAGATTTCTTTTTAATTTTTAAGTCACTATAAGGGTGTTTTGAAGGACAGCTTGACAATATTTCATTGTGGATCTCTTGGAGTGCAATTCCTTACAAAATCTTTTCTACTTAGCTACCAAAAGGCAAATGGATTGGGAAAAACTCCTCTGACCAGATATTGAACAATCTAATATTATTGATCCTTCATTTGAAATTTTTTGTAAGGTTTGAAAATGTTCAGTTCTTATAAATTCTGGCATGTAATTAATGTGTATATATAAAATACATGGAAATTTATGATGTCCTTTATTGGTTACTGATATTTAACCTACTGCTTCAAGCCTGACCAACTCTGCTATTTTCTCAGTAAGAGAGCCATAAAAGGAAGGTTTTATTGAGTCCATTCCATCAGCCTTTGGATGGGTTTACTAAAACTATCAAACATTTGCTGTGTCAGCATATATCACTTTAAAAAATGGGCACTTGGATGAGATATTTTTGTTTTTCTGGGTATAATTTTATAGCATGTCAGTTGCTGAATTTTTTCCCTCTACCACAGATTGTGATAGTATTTAACGTTTATGTGTTCTCTCTCAGTACCAGCTGGGGCCATGGCCAAAATTCTGATTGGGAGCGGGCAGTGGGTTGGAAGCTAGATATATGGTGGCTGAACAGCTGTGATAATCTATGTTTTTTGAGGCAATAATAATGAATAATGTAAATTTAGCTATTAAAATAGAATGAAAAAATGACATATTACTGGGTGGGAATTTTAAGGAAAAGCAAAAGTTTTAGAGTTATAGAGCTAATACCTATGGCTAGGTGTCAACATTATTGACTCAGTGCTCTCAGATTGAAATGAAAATGAAGCATCTTTGATTTAATCCCAAAAGAACAGGTGACATTGTCTTCTCTGAGAAGTCTTCCCCTGTTGGACTCTCTGAATTGGGTCAAGTTGAGTGCTCCCATAGGCCTCTGTAGTTATCTACTGTAAGAAGTTTATTATGATGTTGACTCAATGAGTTGGCATTGCTGCTGAATGTTCAGCACTGAGCATACTGTAGGTACATTAACAGTAGACTTCTAGTAGCAAGTGAGGGAAAAGAAACTCAAGCAGGCTGAAGCATAAAGGATAATTTATTGCTCAATATAACTGAAAAGTTTCTTGGTACATGGATTTAAGCACTCAAAGAGGTGTCTCCATCTCTTAAACCTTTCCCCCTCCATGCTAGTGTGAATTTTGGGTGCCAATACAGCTACTAGGAAGCCCCAGGCTTACTGAGAAAAGGGTTTTACTCCCCATTATTTCTAGATGAGTGTCAGGTGCTAAAACACTTCGCTTTAATGAGACTATCTGGGGTCACATATTCTCTTGAGTGATTCACTGTCATTGGAATGATAGAAATACAATTGACAAGAGTTGTCTACAGATAAAGGGACCTAGAACTTGAAAGCATTGCCTAATAACCTTGGCTTAGGTGAGAGGAGAGAAAGGGGGAATTCATTCAAGCCAGGCAAACTCCATGGGCAAAGACAAAGAAAGGACCATAGATATGGAGCAACTAAAGAGGCAAGTAACTGGTGGAAGTACAATTTGAACTGGTTTTCTGAACATGAATAACATATATCATTATGCCACATTGTTCTCTTGGAAAAGCTCTATTATAAATGCTATTTTATGCTGATCTTTAAACCTTTCTAAAGTAAGGTAATTTTAAACACTGGGTAGGGTAAGACATCTCCAAACCATCTGGAGAAGGCAGAAGGAATTGATGGTTTTAGCATTCTGCATCTTGGTTGAGCAGATTTTACCACCTGGGTGATAAAGTTAGGTATAACTCTAAAGCTGCTCAAATAACAAAAGAAAGATAACAAGTGAGTCAGTGTAATTTCTGAAAATAGAAAGCAGATATATTAATCTATAAAGACAATGATTTTCCTCAAATGAATCTCAAAGCAAAAACTAACTTATAATTCTTACACAAAAGACACTGAGACAAAATAGTGTGTCATTGCTTAATCCATAGTTTAAAGATTTAAATGTTATTGGTTCATTTGCTATACTGTTTCCACAAAGGAGGTAAGTGATGGGTATTTCATATTTCAATTTTATCCCCTTACCTCCAGAGTTGATGCTGTATCTGTCCTCCCCCAAAACATATCCATGTAATGTTCCTACATGTGCAGAAGTAGAATACTTGATGTCCCCAGATGAGTAAAAGATTACATGATGACTGATGTGTTTACAAAGAGCACTTTGGGTTGATGTGTTTGCACTGGGGTCATCTTCTCTGTTGAAATTTTAAATATATGCAAAATATCGAATTATTTAGAATATGATCTACTATTAATTGTCATTAAGATTTACTGGAAGCCTTACCATGTGTTAGGCCCTGGTGCCAAGCACTTTAGAAGTGTAATCTAATTTAATTGACCAGTATTTGTATAGATTAATCGTGGTCTGGACAGAGTAGAGGAAATTTATTTAGCTCCTTCTTTGGAATTTACATTAGGAGCAAGGTTATTACTTCCTTATCTCCTTTTGATTTAAAATAAGTGCCCAGGACATTGGTGTGTGTTTCCTACCCAAACCCGTATTAATTAGGATCTGTCTGCAACCATGAGCAAGGTAGCTGTGAGTTCTGTCCCAGCCAGATGTTTCAGGCCACACTCAGAGGCAGACAAATGTGTCCAGTGGAGCAGTCACCACTTGTACAGGTGACCTTCACAGGACAAAATAGCTTCACTGAGTAGTTAGGAAGAGACTGAGCTGCCCTTTGTTTCTGATAGGGTGCAGGGGCTCTCAAAACAATACATTTTGTTCCCATTTTGGTGCCAAGATAAAAAACAAATACACGAAGTTTCTAAATCCTAAATATTTAGGTAATGTGTGGTAACTGAATTCCCTGGTGTGACTGTTGTCAAACTTGGAACACTAAGTTCCCACTTAGTGAATAATTCTTATACTAAAACAAAAGTTCCAATTTTCCGACTGTCAATGTTCATCAGATAAAAGAAATTTAAAGAAAAAGTCCGAAGAATGACCGTTCTGGGATTTTTACAGAATGATCTACTTCTATGACTTGACTTGCTTCACAGGAAGGGAGAATCACTCCTAGCCGCGTTTGCCACGGCAGCATCTTAGCTGTCTCTGACAGGAGGGAGTGTCTTTCCTTCCTTGAGGCAGAAAATAATTTGGAGTTTTGGGAAGCACTGAGGAAAAAGTCAGGTCTGACAGGAAAGGGCATGTGAAACAGCTGGTGAAGCCTACTTTTGCTCTTATGAATCATTGGTTATTTTATACTAGAGACCTGTTGCATGGATTTGTGCACTGTTGGGGTCCCTGGGTCTGGCCTGCAGGGATTGGGCTGAAACCAGCTCTCCGATCCCCTGAGGGGTCCTGGATTGCAAGAGGGTGCAGGTCAGGCTGAGGGACCACACTGGTGCATGATTGGGGCCAAGGAGGGCCCGCGGGAGGGCTCCAGGGTGTGTCCAGCCCATCTCACCCGATCCTGATTAGCTGGACCCCAGCAACAGAGTGCCTGCCCCCTGGTGGTCAGTGTGCATCATAGCGACTGGTCGAATGGTCAAATGAATGGTCAGACACTTAACATATTAGGCTTTTATTATATAGGCTAGTAGAAAACACCTATAAAAATTTCTGAAACTTACATAAAAGTATTGGTCTTTGTTATTCAAAATTCAGATTATAAAGTTTGTACTGGTGAACTTAAAGTTTCATAATGATAATCATTTTCAACTTTCTTAGGTAAAGTAAAATAATGAATCACTTAGCTAGTGAGTGAACTTAGCTAATTGCTCAGCATCAAGATCTCAATGAGGCTTTGATATCTTTGACCGTTTCTTATTTTTAGTAACATTTATCAACTGATTAAAACAATAACAGCAGAAGCTGTGTTTCTTTGGGAAAATGGCTACCAACTGAAGGTGAATTTGAGTAAAAATTGGAAGGGTTGAAGTCATACAGAGAAAATACGTTTCCCTGGATGTGATTGGTCAAACTCAACCTGTATTTATCAGCCTGAGCGTTTGTGATGGTCTCATTATGTATCACCTTTCAATGCCAAAACATCAATCTCATTTAATGTGTGTGCTTTAGTAGACAGTTTTCTTTTAGTGCAAATAACAACACAGTTAGTAGAATAATCATCAGTTGGGATGAGACAAAATGAATAAAAAATGACTCAGCCTGAAATGATTCTGATCTTCTTAACCCTGACCAAACTTGACACTGGTGTCTTTATCCAACTCTAACACTTTGTGTTCTCCAGAAATAAAATAAGGGGGACAATTAAAAAGAAAGCAATAAAGAAGAGTCAGCACAGCAAGCCAACCCTCAGTTTGTAGATGAAGAAAGGACACATGACTACAGATGATAGACTACGGGCTCCCAAAAGTTCTCTCCTCCTTAAAAATAATGAGAAAATTGGCAAAAATTGTCTGAATGTCTGAATCAACTTTTCAGAGCTGTGGAAATTAACAAAGACTTTCAGCAATCTGGGGAGTATTTCTTCAAGAAAAATGGGTAAGTCTTTTTTCCTTTTTATTGAATTTATTGGGGTGACACTGGTTAATGAAATTATACCTGTTTAAGGTGCACAATTCTACAACACATCATCTACATTGTATTGTGTGTTCACCAACCCCAATATGCCCAAGCAGGCTAATCTTCATAAGAAGAATAAGCTTTGTTGCATTTTAATTTATTCTGATATTCTTCTCTACAGCTCCACAGGAAAGCTGAAAGCAAGAGACCCGAATCATGCTGAAAACCATCCGCTGGCCCCTGCTGAAGGGGCAGCATGTAGCTGGAGCTTCTTTGAAGCCACATTCCCAGAGAATTACCAATATTTGACCTATTCAGTGGTTTCCAAGAAGACCTTACTCGCAAAGATGTCTTTATTCAACCTGACACCTTATCCCGTAAAGCAAGCCTTAGTGCAGCCTGAGGACATTTGTTTAAAATATGTAGAGGCCAATGTTTAACGTGCTGCCTGAGGCAATGGACAACATTGGGAAAAAAGCTGGGAAGTTCATAAAGCCTTTGAAAAACTTCAACACATTTCTGAGACTTTAGAAAACCATGCACATGTGTAGGATTATACACATGCTCAGGGCTCTGTGCATGTTCAGGAAATACCTGGGATACATCTCCTAAGCTTTCACCTTTAGCTGATATTGAGGCGCTATGCAAGCACTAAGTAAAAACTTAGGTAGAGTTGTCAACGGGCTGGCTAAGTGTTATGATGTGCCCCAATATGCATACAGAGCCCCTCAGCAAAGATGAGGGCACCTACTGGTTTCAAGTGCTTAAATAAATGTCTGTTTAATAATTAACAACCACTAAGATAACTGAGCAGATATTTCATTGACCAAATAAGACAAAAACTACAGATTTTACAGAGTTAGTTCAGAAAAGTCACTAAGCAAACAAATAACTATCAGCAATAACAACAAACCCTGGAAAGGGGAGAAAAATCATTATTCAGAGTCTCCACATTATGTTATTTAAATGTCTAGTTTTCAACAAAAATGAGGAGATATGAAGAGAAATAAGGATGTATATAGCCCAAACATGGAAAATAAGCAATTGACAGGAACTGTCCCTGAGGAAGCCCAAATGTTAAACAAAGTAGATGAAGACTTTAAATCAGCTATTTTACAATGTTCAGAAAATTAAGGAAACCATGTTTATGAAACTAAAGGAAATATGAGAATAATTTCTCACCAAACAGAGATTCCTAATACAGATATAGGAATTATAAAAAAAGAACTAAATAGAAATTCTGGAGTTAAAAAGCATAATAACTGAAATAACAAACTCATTAGAAGGGCTCAGTATAAGATTTGAGTGGGTGGAAGAACCATTGAACTTGACAATAGGTCAATTAAAATTATCCAGTCTAAGGCACAGGGAAAAAAAAAAAGGAAGGAAGAAAAATGAACAGAGCCTCAGAGACCTGTGAGACTCTCAATACATTAACATACATGTAATAGAATCCCCAAAAGGAGAGAAAGTAGAAAGAATATTTGAAGAAATAATGGCTGACACATCCCAAAGTTGCAGAAAATGTTTATCTATACATCTAAGAAGCTTAATGAGCTCTGAGTAGGATAAACTCTAAGAGATTAAACCTGGGCAAATAATAATTGAACTGTTGAAAGGCAAAAATAAAGAAAAAATCTTGAAAGCGGCAACAGAGAAGTGACTTATCACTTACAAAGGATCGTAAGATTAACAACTGATTTCTCATTGGATATCATAGAGGTCAAAGGCAGTAAGATGGTTTATTTAACGTGTTCAGAGAAAAAGAGTGTTAATCAATAAATTCATCAAAACTATCAAAAAAATTTCAGAAAACTTAAGACACTCTGATATAAAGAAAAATGGAGACTGCTATACGTGAAAACAAGCTCAGGATGGATCAAAGACCTAAATGTAAGATCTAAAACTATAAAACACTTAGAAGGCATAGATCTAAAGCTTCCCGACCTTGTGTTGGGCAATGGCTTCTTAGGTATGACACCTAAAGCACAAACAAACCAAAGAAAAAATAGGTTGAAGAACACCATCAAGGAAGTTAAACGATAACCCCTGAATAGAAGAAAATATCGGTGTGTGCACACACAGGTAATATACCCTTTTCCAATATATGATGAGTTCATTTATGTATATGATATGAGTTGTTTTGCATGTGGATATTCAGCTGACACAGTACAATTTGTTGAAAATACTATTTTCTAATTGAATTATCCTGGCACCCTTGTGGTAAACCAATTGGCCACACATGTATGGGTCCTTTTCGGGATCCCCGCTTTTATCTCATTGATCTCTATGTGTATCCTTTGCCATTACCACATAGTTTTGTTTTTTTTTTAAATATATTTTATTGATTTTTTACAGACAGGAAGGGAGAGAGATATAGAGTTAGAAACATCGATGAGAGAGAAGCATCGATCAGCTGCCTCCTGCACATCTCCCACTGGGGATGTGCCTGCAACCCAGGTACATGCCCTTGACCGGAATCGAACCTGGGACCTCTCAGTCCGCAGGCCGACGCTCTATCCACTGAGCCAAACCGGTTTTGGCTACCACATAGTTTTGATTACTGTGGCTTTACAGTAAGTTTTGGAATTGAGCTCTGGAGACATTTAAAAAGCTGATTTGAAGGAAATGATCATCAATTTAACAAGCAGCTGCCATGAAGACACATTATAATCTTAGTTCACGCCCCAACTGAGGAATTTCCCAAACTGTACTTTGAAAATTGGATCCATGTCAAGACATACAGCAATAATGATAGTTTGTGTGACAGGATGAACAAAGAAACATCATGTGGGTGGGTATTATTTCTGAAACTTGATCACGCAAGTGTGACTGCAGTATTTTTTGCTATAGCCATTTACTAACAACTCTTTTCCCTTTCTCTTTTTATTGATTGATTCAGCTAAATACCTAATTGTTTTAAATGGCAGCTTTATATTAAGCATATCCTAAGTGTTATCTATGAAATCATGGTCACTAACACATATTAAAGTAAATACCTAATTATTAAAAATGAAGATTGTCTACTTAACATCTAAAAAAAATTTAGGAGCCATAGGCACATACATACCCTATTTTGGGAGACACTGCTGTACAGAAAGAACCTTCCTCCTATGAGGGATCATTTGACCATAATTCTAATTTCCATTATATTGATTTTGTGATTGGTGAGCAAGGCAAATTCAGTGGCCTTATCTGAAAACTGTGAGCAAAATAGGTCATCCCCCATTATTTACTGAGGACCTCCTGGAAGCAATGATATTGAGATGGCCTTCCAAACATCACCCACTGTTGTGGGATGAATTGTATCCCCTCCAAAAATAATTTGAAGTCTTAACCTCTGGTACCTGTGAATGTGATCTTATTTGGAAATCAGGTATTTTCAGATGGATCCTACCCTTTCAACAAGTCCTAGTTCAGCATTTTGCAGCCCAGGAACCCTCCTTTCATGGCCTCCACACTGAGTTGTATTCCTCATGGGCACCACTCCTCTGGCACTTCTCTACTTCGGCAGGTACCTTGTGTACCTCTAGCCACACCCTTAGCCTCCCGAGCTTGCACCCGGCAGGTACATAATCAAGGTGGCCTGAGTTGGTGATATAAATGGTGCAAAAAGGTGCTGTGTGGACACGAGACACATTTTCCAGATTTCCCAGGATGACCACATTCTGATCATGTTCAAACTACCATGTTGCCTCCGACCTTCTCAAAGTTTTTAATCACTTGCAGTAGAATCCCTTGGGGCGCTTTTTAACCCTGGGCTTATAGAATCAGAACATCTCAGGGTGGGATCTTCCCAAGTTCAGCCTATGTTGTGTTATCACTTCACTGGAAAAATTCTCTTTGTGTTGCAGGTGTCAGCTTGGAAGTCTCCGTGTCTATGAATAATTCCTTCTGCCCCGGGCTAAAGGTGAAATGCTCCTCTTTGCTTGCTGTGCTCTCATTGAGCTCATTGGTGTTTAGCATCTGCCATACACTTACATCTTTACTTGTAATTCTCCCTTTGACATTCCTGTGAGCTCCTTGCAACCAGTCTCTCCAAGTTTCTGGCACAATCCCTGGTGTATAGCAGGTGGTCAATAATAAAACAAAAGGAGCTAATGGAATTAATGAGAAGTTAGCAACACTTCATTTCTACTCAGATTTCTGACAAGAACACAAAAGGAAACAACATGTAGTCTTTTATGTTAGCGTGGAGATCCACACTGTGCCCTTGCCCCACCCCAGCCATGTTCTCCATTGCAGGATTCAAGTTAGAATGAATAGTCACAGGAAAGCAGACGGAAACCACCAGAGTTGATGGGATTGTTTGTCTAACTCATCTAGTTTGAGAAGGACACAGATGCAGTAAATTTAGATGTTAATGGGCCAACAGCACTAAATAGCTCCTGGGCAAGCGTGGCGTGGCTGCTGTGGAAATGTATAATGAAACCAGTAATGACAAACACATAATTTTGCAAATCACAGTATTTCAAACAAAACACACCCCTTTGGCAATCCAAGCTAACTACAACCGAAGGGAGCCACATCCTTTTCTCTTAAAACGGAGATTTTCATTTCCTGATTCCATGTGGCAGGTGCTCCGTTCATTATGCAGGTGCTTCATAAGCGCTTACGCGCTGGACCTAAGTAGCTCGCAGCCTCCATACTCATCTATGCGGCAAAGACAAAATGCCTTTGGGATTCCTTTCCTTTGTGTGTATGCGTTTACAGAAAGCTGTGTTTGGAGAGGAGAGAAAATCCACTTTGTTCAACTAATCAATGAGCCGGTGGTTTTAGAAAGATTCCTGCAGCACGATAGAAAATATGCTTCGGTTTGGTCTAGAGTTTGTTTCTAGGTAGCCAGGTGGCCTCAGATAAGACATTTGACTTCTCTTATTTTTTTTAAAATATATTTTATTGATTTTTTACAGAGAGGAAGGGAAAGGGATAGACAGTTAGAAACATTGATCAGCTGGTACATGCCCTTGACCGGAGTCGAACCTGGGACCTTTCAGTCCCAGGCCCAATACTCTATCCACTGAGCCAAACCGGTTAGGGCTCTCTTATTATTTTTATTCTAACTTGTCAGAGGAGGAAAATTCCAGACCTTTAGTTAACTCATTTATTTTGAGGATTTAATAAGACAATGTGCTAATAAGAGTTTATCTTGTTAATAGCAGTTATGTAATAAATCTAAAAAATAACTAAGTAACTGAAAAATGTGTATGAAAGAACTTTAGAGGTATAGAATTACCCAGGAATATAAAACTTGCATAAAGATCAGAAATTTCCAAAGAAAATTATTTCTGAAGGATTTAGGCTTCTTCCTACTTAGACAAAACCAGTCAATCATCATCTGAGCACATGGCTATATAGGCCACGAGAGCCACAGATTGGATAAGTTTCAATAGAAAGGGACACAGTAAAGACTGAAGGAAGGAAAGCTCAGAGCCCAAGTGGGATGGTTCAGGGTGAGGCCACGGATTGCCAAGCCTTGGGGCCTGAGGCCTCTAAGAAAAGGTGATAGGCCGGGGGAGAGCGGAGGAGCCCCACTGAAAAGCCAGCTTCTGTGCTACTGGTGGGGAAGTTCCCCAACTATGTACAGAGTTCTGTGCATTGGGCATGAGGTCATAAGCAGTTGTGTGCTGGTTACTGTTTAATAATTCTTTTTTTTTTAAAGCCTTAATTGAAACATTAACTGGTTTCCATGGTGTAAGTACACCCACTACAACAGATTTTTAAAATTTATCTTTATTGTTGAAAGTATTACAGATGTCCCCTTGTTTTTTTTTTCCCAATTGACCCCCCTGTACCCCACACCCACCCTTCCCAGGCCTTCACCACACTATTGTCTATGTCCATGGGCTATACATATCTGTATATAAGTTCCCCAGTTAATCATTCCCTACCCACCCCAAAATGAAACTGCACCACCAACTTACACCATACACAAGAATAAACTCAAAATGGATAACAGACTTAAATGTAAGTTGTGAAACCATAAAAACTTTGAAAGAAACCATAGGGAGCAAAATCTCATTCATCTTTTGTAGCAATGTTTACTGATACATCTCCTACCGAGGGCAAAGGAAACTAAGGAGGAAATAAACAAATGGGACTACATCAAAATAAAAAGCTTCTGTATATGGACTGTTTCCAGATCTTAGCTATTGTCAACTGCATTGATATGAACATAGGGATACCCAAGGGCCCATCAGTAGATGAGTGGATAAAAAATCATCTGAGCCTGTGTTTTATAGAGTAGGCCATGAAAGCCACTGATTGGATAAGTTTCAGTAGAAAGAGACACAGTAAAGACTGAAGGAAGAAAAGCTCAGAGCCCAAGTGGGACGGTTCAGGGTGAGGTACATTTATACCATGGGATACTATGCAGCAGTAAAAAAGAAGGATCTCTTCCCCTTTGAAACAGCATGGAGAGACCTGGAGAGTGTTATGCTAAGTGAAATAAGCCAGTCAGAGAAAGACAGGTATCAAATGATCTCACTCATATGTGGAATCTAATGAACATTTCAACAATAAAGATTTAAAAAATTTTAAAAAATAGTTTACAACAAACTGGAAAACAAAAGCTTCTGCACAGCAAAAGAAACCATCAACAAAGTGAAAAGGAAGACCACTGTATGGGAGAAGATATTTGCAATGATACATCTGATAAGGGGTTAATATTCAAAATATATAAAGGACTCATACAACTTAACAAAAGTAAGACAAACAAAATCAATTTAAAAATGGGCAAAGGACCTAAATAGACACTGTGGATGATTTTAAGCTACCAATGGTTTAACAACAGGTGTGTAAAACTTCTAAAAATTTAATGATCAGCTCTCATGAGCCAGTGTAAGCCAACTACAGTGAAACACTGGGTAAGTTAACTATGAAGTTATAAAAAGTTATTACAGAATATTTCAAAGCATAGAGGGAATTGGCTAACAGACCCCCGTTTTCCCATTACCTTGCTTCGGTAATTATCAAACAAGGCAACATTTTGTTCCATCTGTACCCCACCTGTTCCTTCCATCCCCAGATGGATTATTTTGAAGCCTGTACTTCAATTTACATCTCTGAAATATAAAGACTCTTTAAAAATATAACCACAATACAAAAAACTAACAATAATTCCACAGCACTATCAACTATTCACTCAGTGTTGAAATTTGCCTGATTGCCTATTTGCATATATATACTAGTATATATTAGGGAGGGGTGTACATTTGGTTTATTCAAATCCAGATCCCAAAAGAATCTACACTTAGCATTTAGTTGATAAATCCTTTGTCTATTTTAATCTATAGGTTCCCTTCTCATTTCCCCACCCCGTTTATTGTCTTTGCAATTTGTGTGCTGGGGGAATCAGGTCACATGTCTTGTAGTTTTCCAGTATGGATTTGCTGTTGCATTTCATGGTGTCACTAATGTGTTCTCCTGCCCCTTGTTTTTGTCTACAGAGCAGTAATTAGATCTAAAGACTAGAAGGTGTTCGGTGTGTGTGTGTGTGTGTGTGTGTGTGTGCTCATACACGCATAAGGGTCTTTCAGGGAAGGGTATAACTTCCCCATTGCCTCATATTGGGGGGCACATTGGGCCTGGTTGTCTCTCTTTTAGTGACATTAAGATTGATCAATGGGTTGAGTATGAAATGAATGACATTCAATGTTGCCAAAAGAAACACCCAAAATCTGAGATATAAATATTTTCTTAGTCTTGAAGATGGCTTTTTATCACAAACACATAAATCAATATACAAGTATAAACAGCTACTATATCAGCCCATCTATTTTATTTCATGATCACTCCACATTTGAAAACTCTTGCTGTGTTTATTTTCTTTGAACTGTATTCGAGGCTTTGACTAGGAAGCCATAAATCGAGTTTTTGATGGAATATGACTTCATTAGCACTGGCAGACTGGAAAGCGTTCCTGCAAAATTTTCTTGTTAGCAAGATCTGATAAATCGTGAGCACCCACTTGCATTCCTTTCAGGGCAAACACACTACCAGTTTGGCTTCAACCTATTTTTGATGGACAACGTATTACTGGGGACATTTGAACCTGCCAGGCTGTGCAGGCAGATGTGAAGGCGCCTAAGGTGTGGGCAGGTGAGCAGGTTCTATCACCTGGACTTTGGCGGTTGCTTCTCACAGGCTAAGCCACTAGTTAGGCCTCAATGCACTTCGAGGTTGCGCTTCTAATTTGAACTGCGAGAGACATTGGCTGGAGGGTAGTTCTGTGTCCCAGGGATAAAAGAACACACAAAACAGCCCAGTGCCTGATCATTCTCTCTGGCTGTGGGAGAATCATGTCTAATAGCATCTCCATGCAGTTGGCGCCGATTTGCCTGCAATGGTATCCTTTTCCGTGGGCTGGCTGCTCAGCAGGCCCCGAAGCAATCTATGAATAACTTCCCAACAGATGCTGTTTATGAATTGAAGCAAATGGCTTCCCTGTTTCTCTTTTTTCTCACTTCAATAATTTTCAGTTACATTACGATGAATATTTATAGTCCTGTAGCAGTGCATAAAAATGGAGAACAAGCCGACCTGGGCATTGTTTCATACGTGAGTGCTGTTCTAATGGGCTTTGGCTGACTGGTTTTAATAATGTTCTCTTTATGGACTGAAAACAGGATGCAAATTGTAGATCAGTCATTTTCATTCACTGTTTTAGCAGGTTGGGCGTTGATGGAGCGCGGGCTGCATGCCCCCACACACGGCCCCTACCTGGCCTAAACAACCCCGTGTGTAGCATGTCTGTCTCCTCTTTAGGCTTCTTTTGAGTAATTTCAAATATTTGACTTCAGAAGAGACTGGCACTAATATAAGGGCTCATTAGGTTTATGGTTAGCACTCTACAGGTATCACTGTTCGTAATTCAAGTGACTAACTGCATTGAAACTGCAGCCCAACTAACACATTCCCAGGAATTAAAATGTAAAAGCACAAGGAACATGTTGGTTTTGATTTGCTGGCTTCTTTTATAGAAAGGTATTGGGCCATATCTTACTCTAAAATATCTTTCTCAAAATGTTTCATAATTCCATGTTCTCTTAAATATAGCAAATATAAGAGGCCTTATATATAAATGCATTGCCTAAATTTGATTCTAAGGTAACTACTCTGTCTTCAGTGGCTTATGTTTCAAATAGCTGATATACCTTACTTGCATTTTCTATTTACAATAATGAGTTACTTAACTAGGCTATATTTTCCAAACCATTGACTGTATCATATTGGCCCACAGACAAATAATTGCCTGTTTTGCTACTTGCTTATAAATAAGAGTGATGAAAATTATATGTAAATATGTATATGCCTGCACCGTGAATATATATTGAAGCCTCCCAAAATATTAAAATTCTCCCATTTTCTACTCCTGCATTATGAACTACTCACCAACTGCTGAAATAAAACCATATTCATTATGCATGCACACCTCCAACACGGTGACCGCCTAGCATTGGTATGCTGTACACAGAAGGCTGTACTGTAACACAATAAAAAGTAAAAAAGACAATTTGAGGAGGAGTATGCTTCTTGCTCTGACTGCAAAAGATGTAAAGAGAGATTTTTCCTTTGAAAAAAGGAAGTTTGACCCACAGTCCTGATATATTCTAAAGATTCATGAAAAGCCGAAGAATTTAATATTTGATAGAGCGATGTTATTTTTAAAGAAACAAATATACAGCATAATGTCTCAAAGTTATTATCCTGCCACAAAAATACAAAAATAAGGAACTCTGGAAAGATTTCCTGAAGCAAAAGGACTAAGAATAGACCGAGGTCCCTACTTTTGCAGAACAATTCACCCTGGTACTTTTCCATTTGTTTTCAATAAGAATCATATATTGTAAAAGAAGCAAATGCAAGCAGCACCTGAAGCTAATGTGAGAATTGTTCCCCTCACTAGGATAACTATAGGTGGCAGCGACTTATATGTAATTTAGATGGTTATTGAATATGTAGCATTCACATAGGAATGCTCTTCTTCATATGCAGTATTTTCTTCCACTATTGGAAAATTTTAGATCTTTATTTCCTTTTGCCTTTATGTCTATGATCAACAACTGTTCTGATTTCTAGGTAGGCAAGCCTTTCATTCAATTTGGTTCCTTCCAGATTACTCCTTCGCCGTAGAGTAAGTTAAAGCTTCATTTTAAGTGTGATTTTTAAAAAGCGGGAGGAGGCCCAGCCAGTGTGACTCAGTGGTTGAGCACAGTCCATGAAATGGGAGGTCACAGTTCAATTCCAGGTCAGGGCACATGCCTGGTCTGCATGCTCGATTCTCAGTAGGGGTCATGCAGGAGGCAGCCAATCGATTCTCTCTCATCACTGATGTTTGTATCGCTCTCTCGCTCTCCCTTCTTCTCTCTGAAATCAATAAAAACATATTAAAAAAGTAAAAAGCAAGGGGAGGCTTTGGGGAAAATCATGACTTGCTGATGGTCCTTTTTATAGTGGACACAACATGAGGAAATGAGTTCACTTCCCAGTGAGTGGGTGCTGCAAACTGCCATTTGGGTATGAAGAGTGGTGTGTGGGAAACTGAGGCCTAGAATGTTCCAAGGTCATGCTGGCTCTGCTGGGCCTTGAATGTAGGTCTGTGTGACACCAAAGACCATCCTCTTGACCAGGGTGCTCCACCAGCCTGTCTGGAACTCCCCAGAGGCTGGAGTGGGAAGAACACATGGTATAAGAGGCCATCCCATGGAAGCATGCTCTGGATGAATGAACGGAACAGTCTGGATCAACCTGCTCCTATCAACTAACCCTCCCCTTACCCTGACTCAGAGGGCTGCACGTGTCCCCACATCAGGCAAGAATCGGGGCAGCATAATTGTGAAAATCATCTGCATAATGCCTGGGTGTCCCCAAAGTCTAGAAACCTACTGGTAAGCAAATGTTTCACTGTTATTATGTAATGTCATCAAAGAAATCTTCACATTATAGAAAATAAAATATTATCTGTGTTTCCAGACTTTATGGAAATCCTTTCGAGATAATATGAAGAAATAGATCTTTATTTCTTAGAAGTGTGCTTTGCTACATTATAAAATTAAATGTGTTATTCTTTGATTTCCTAATCTAAAGTGACTCAAATGCTTTGTCAGGTTTTCCATATCTATCCTTTCTTATCTGTCCTGTCAGATTCTCCCCAGTAATCCATTTATCCATTCATCTTTCAACTTATCTGACAAATAATATTTGTTGGCCAATTACTGGCAGGCAGTGGAGCAAGCACTAGGGATTCCTAGTAAATAAGATAGACCATGAGCCCACCCTAAAGGAATCGCACCTCTGATGGGGTTTATAGTGACACCTGAAGCTTATTATGATACAGTGGGATAAATGTTAGAATAAGTAAGGGGAACACTATATAAATATGCTTGGGTAGCTGGGCCTGGGTGGGGAGGCTGGTATCTAAACAGAGACCTGAAGGATAGGTCAGAGTTGGCAGTGAAATGTGCAAGAATGAGATAAAAATGTTCCATGCAGAGGAACCAGGGTATCCAAAGGCCAAGTGGGAGAAAAGATCATGGTCTTGGGAAGAAATGAAAGAAGGCCTGTGTGTCTGGTGTCAGCATGTGCTGGCTGGAGATGGAGTCGGAGGAAAGACATCATTAGAAATGAAGACTTAGGATAAGAGGTGTGATTGGGCCTGTGTTTCAAAGACTGAGGAAGCCCTGGTAAATATCTTGGGTTCCTTTACCCTCAATATTGGGAAGTCAAGATGGGTTTCATGCAGAATAATGACATACATTCTCATTCTGGATGGAGCACTGTGATGGCAGGTAGGTTGGGAAGTGATGCCTGAAGGCACAGAGACCACTGAGGATGCTACTGTGGTCAGTTGGCAGGTGACGGTGGTGAGAACTGAGGGTTTCCAGAGAACAGACTGACCAGCATCTTTAGTCAGAAACCATATCATTGCTTACAGCATTTTTCTCAACCTGACGTTCAAGATGCTACTCACAATGAAGCTCACTCGCTCAGGTAAACCTGAAACACAACAGAAACACACAGCTGGGTCTATAGGAA
Source organism: Myotis davidii (assembly GCF_000327345.1). Taxonomy (NCBI): domain Eukaryota; kingdom Metazoa; phylum Chordata; class Mammalia; order Chiroptera; family Vespertilionidae; genus Myotis; species Myotis davidii. The sequence continues at coordinate 3,588,741 of NW_006295269.1, read as the reverse complement.
TTCTTTAGAGTCTCCTGAAAAATTTCTCTTTGTCTTCCTGCCTTTTCATATTGTTCTTCTCTCCCTTGTTGGTGTTATCTATGTTCTCTGTCATTCTTTCACATAAATTTGTAAATATCATGTAAGTTTGGTATATCTTCAAGCACTGTGGGGAAGGGTATAGAGTAGACTGTGATGTTGGGCACCCATGGGTTTAAGTTCTGGGCCTGTTACTAAATATCTAAGTGACCTAGAACAAGTTTCTTAATCTTCTGAGCCTCAGTTTACTTTTAAAATGGACATTGTCATCACTACCTCCATCATATTTGTCTTCCAGCTTTAAAACCACACATACTCCATCACAATAACCTTAGAGTGTCTGGTTCATTTGTCCTGGAGAGGGGCCCATGATTTACAACAAGCTCACCCAGGGAATTCCTGTTTATGGGACAGAAATGGAACACTAGGCCGTGTTTCTTTTTCATCAGATACACATACTAACTTAAATGTTTTGACATAATATAAATGAAAAATTCCATTATTGGGAAAATCAGTTAGACTTTGCAAAACATCAATGCCAATTAACTAATATAGGTTTTAAATTATTTTAGAAATTACATGGAAATCTTATATTATTTTACCCACATAACCCATTAAGTAGAAGTTAGATAGTTAAAAATTATTATTGCCCCAGTCATCATAAAAGCATACATTTTAAAAAACATATTTTAAACAGCACTTTCTGTAACTAATGGCAATTTCTCATAAAAATTACTTTCTGTTCCTGGACAAAGAGTTCAGAGCCAATCAAAACCAATCAATATAAATGATAATTTAAACCATAATTAAGGATGGCAAATAGGTTCTTGGATGATGGTAAGTAATGTATTTATAAAAATAAATATCTAAAGCAACACTTAAAAAGCCAAACCATCAAAGTCTAAAGGATGCATGCTGGTAACATTCCTGCCAATTTCTATATAAACTTTTATGGATACCAGCAACTATTATGGGATTGCAAATGCTGGTAGTGAGTCCTGCAATATGTTCAAGGTAGTCTAGGTTTTCATATACAGACGAATCATTTTAGCCAACTCTTGGTATTCACTTACTGTACTGACAGTGCCATGTGGATGGGCAGGGAGACCTCCGCTGTGTGTGGGGCTCTGAGAACCTGGAGGGCTGGTGGACATCTCTCATGTGTTAGCTGAAGTCAACACCTGAAAGAACTGACACACAAAACATTCTGTCCACTTCGAAACAAGGGTTTCTAGGAAAAAATAAAACAGGCAACCAAAGCTTGGAGTAAATTTGGATAGTATGTCTAACAGGAAGCCATCATTTGGCCGCAAATAGGACTGTCATACTGCACACCTCCAGGGGGCACCAGTTCCATGTGCTCCAACCAACATCATTCACACTGGGAAGTGATTATTCTCATCGTACACAGTACAGAAAGTGGAGGTGAAACAGCATGCGTCCAGACCTGAGAGCGGTGACACGCAGATCTATGTGCTGGTAAAGGGCTGAGCACTTGTGAAGGAAGTTACGTGTTTATTGCACCGTTATATCGGGTAGTTTGTATTTAAGTAGGAGTCATGTCCTAGCAGTACAACAACCCTTCTAAGCTTTCAGCATTCCTAATGAGTTAACGTCTTATACCTCTAAATGGGCTGTCTGATCAATAAAGCGGAGAGAAAGGTACTGTACAAAGTTACAGCTTTGCACACACATTTAAGTTGATGACTCTAGTTTGTATTACTTAAAAGTAAATTTCTGTTTCAAGTCACCAGCTGTTTATTTTGTATTTCCCTGTTGGAAGGTAATGTTGAAAGGGCTCTGCTCACCCAGTGGAGGCTGTGTGCACTGAGTTCGTTTTCTTTTAAACATTTTATCTATGACTCTGACTGGATTTGCCTGTGAGAAAGCCTTTTGGGATTTGGTCTCTTTGCTTTCGCTAGGCGTGTGGGGAGGCCGAGGACATTTGTGAATCAGATCTCCTGAACGCAGAGCAGAGCTGTGCCAAGCCAGCTGGCAAGATCTCGCTGGTCAGGAATAGATTACAAATACTTTGTTCCTCTCTCCCACAGAGAGTTGGCGGCAGGATCATCCCGTCCATCTAGTTAGCTCTTTGCAGGCTGTCCATCCTCAGGTTATGTTTGCTCTGTTCTTTGCATTACTCGGGTTGGAAGATGTTGTTAAGTAACGTGGGATTGAAATAGACGTGGGTGTATTGTTAACCCTCCAAAGCACATGCTTCTCATGGGATTGGAAGCTATGCCTAGGAAAACTGATGGTTTCAAATCTATACTTCTTTCATTTTCTTTCTCTCTTTACTTTATATGCAGAAATAACGACATGGTGAACTGTGGGTCCTACTTTTTCCCGCGAGCTGATAAGAACTATGTATTGAGTATCTGCTGTGAGCAGAGTGCTGTGCCCTCACTTGAATATATTGCCTGGTTTATTCTATTCAAGAACGTTTTGAGAAAACTCTGTAATGTTTTCCCCTTTTATAGACAAAGAAACTGAAGCTCAGAATGATTGAGTAGTTTGTTCAAGAACACACATTCAATGTTTAAATCCAGGTATGTTGTTCCTCAAAGTTTTTCTGTAACTGACAGCCCCTTTCTAACCGGTAGGCTTGGTGGGCGGTTTCATTCCTGGGCATGTCTATCACCAAAGTCCTAACAGAGTCACAGTAAGTTATTCGAAAGCTTCTTCCAACGATCCAGAATCTGGATTTCATTTATTCCATATTCTCCTATAGGAGGTAATTCACTGTAATGAGCGTCTTTATTCAACGGGGCTAGTTAATAAATTACTAAGTGCCTCATTAGTATTTGTTATGAAGGGAGTTTTGCCTATTAGTTGAGCTTCCTCATGGCACGTACCTGGAAAACAGCATTATTGCGTGTTTCTGATTTTGGGAGAAAAAAATCCTCCCCCAAACTAGAAATTTAGAGGCAGATTTATATAATTACAATACTTTAGGTGCTCATGTTTTAGTCTAGGAGTTGTCAGGACAAAAATAAATTAAGTTGGTTGTAAGGCCTAATTTTCACTGACTGTAACAAGCAGTTACATTTTTTTTTTTTTTAATGACACCTGTGGCATCTGGGAAGATAAAACCAGCCCTTTCTCAGCTCAGCTCAGAGCAGCGCAAGCGGCTCTCCATTCCCTGTGTTTTCTCCCGGCACGAGATGACTCAGGCACACGCAGCGCCCCACAGCGCAGATGTTCCTTTGCTCAGCTAACCGGGTATTGCTTATCTCGGCGATATTTTAATACAAACACACAACTGTTCATCCTGTTTTATGGCTGTCAGATTTTTGTTTCATATTTAACAAATGGAAGTTTATGAGCGGATGCATTATGGAGTCGGACTGACTTTTCCCCTCCTTGCGTTGCCTGGAAAAGCTAAACGCTGGCCGGAGGGCTCGCCAGTCCCTGCCGGTGGGAGGCGGGCGGTTCCTCCGCCCGGCAGTTCCCGCGGCTCCAAAGCCTCGTGAGCTTTACTCTCCAGGGTTCAGATCCGAAGATCAAAAATCGATTTCGTGATCCTAAACAAAATCTCCTCCATTCGCGACCGTGACCTGTGCTTGCTGCACCACCTCTCCCTCTGCATCGGGTACAACTTGACAGAAACGCCCAGCAGTTGCCTCCACCATCGCCGCGTGTCAAGTGATGCCCAGTGAGCAGGGCTGGCCGGGCCCACGCGGCTTCGGGTGTCCCCTCCTGCTGACCGGGGGGCCTGGCTGTGGTCCACTCGCTGACGCTGGTCTGCCCCTGCCTGTCCTCCGGCCTCATCCAGGCTGTCCTCGGGTCTCCCGGTCACACTGGCCTGAACCGCCTGATGGAAGCGAGCCGCCAGGACGCGTTTTCGCTGGAAAGGCCCTGACAGGCCTGCGCAGGGCTGGGCTGTGGACCGTGACTTCCACCTGCTGGAGCCAGTCTTCAGGGGAGAGGCCGGAGGTTATTAAACAAACAACCAGCAAAAAGAGCCAGACGGTCAAATAGAGACCCTGGCAGGTGCTGGCCTGCCATTCTTGCCCCCAGGCACAGTCTGATCAGAGCTGGGAAATGCCAGAGAGAGGATTTAAAGCAAAAACACTGATAGTGGTGGCAGCGGTTCTCAACCTGTGGGTCGCGACGCCTTTGGGGGTCAAACTGCCCTTTCACAGGGGTCGCCTAAGGCCATCGGAAAACACATATATAATTACATATTGTTTTTGTGATTAATCACTGTGCTTTAATTATGTTCAATTTGTAACAATGAAATTGGGGGTCACCACAACATGAGGAACTGTATTAAAGGGTCGCAGCATCAGGAAGGCTGAGAAGCACTGGCTGACAGGATCCTGGAAGTCTGGTTCTAGGCCAGCATTCTCGGGGTGACCTTTCAGACCCAACCGCAGGCAACCATGGGGTCCCAGGCGAGGGGAGTAGGTCCCCCCGCGGACCTGTGCGCTCTCTGTGCACACTGTGCGCAGGTCCAGCAGGGAGCTGCCTTCCAGGCGGCGCTGGGCCCTGCCGTGCTATCTGCATGCCTATCCCTGGCCCCTCCGCTGACACCTCCTGACCAGGGGCCATGGCTGAGCCACTCCTCTCCACTTGGACGTGGTACCTTTCCACTCCCACCCTTTCTCCCCTCTCCTCCCTTGCTCCTCTGCCATGGGCCCAGCTGCATTCAGGAGCCTCTGTGGTCTTCTGGGCGGGAGGTGAGGAGGTTCCCAGCCTGCATGTCCCTGAGCCTCACCCAGGACAGTTCCAGGGGGAAATGGAGCAGCTGGGAGCCGGCCCTCTATGCTGCATCTGCCTCGCTGGCCACAGTGAGTGAGTGAGGGTTTGGTTGTGACTGTCTCTTTAAGGACTCATGTTCTAGTTGGCCCAGCAGATATGCGAGTGCTTCCTGTTCTGTGTGCTTTGGTAATAGCAGAAGGGACCCCAATCTTCCCCGAGCATGGTGAATTGAGTACTAGGCACCATCTCAGTGCTTCACAAAAATGGGCTCAGGTACCACAGTTCTAAGGTAACTATCGTTTCTATTGCCATTCTGTGATGGAGACAGCAGACCAGAGGTTAGAGAAATTGCCTTATCTCTTGTACAGATAGTAAGTAAGTGGGACAGACAATGAGGATTTCAATTCAGCAATTCAGGCTCAGAGCCTGTCCCCTAACCCCAGGCTACGTGACTGCCCTCTATGTCCCTTAAAGGAATGCGCGTCCTCTGCCTGTGACTGCAGACTTGTCGCCACCCATCTCTCCTATGACTGCTGCTGGAAACCCAGCACCGTGTCATTTCCCCTCAGGCCATTTGCACATAAAGTCCTCCATACACTCATCCTGGCTCCCGTCCCACTACTGAAAGTAAACTGTGCCCTGGCCAGTGTGGCTCGGTTGGTTGGGCGTCATCCTGGGCACCGAAAGGCTGCCGATTCGATTCCGGTCAGGGAACATAACCCGGTTTCAGGTTTGATCCCCGGTTGGTGTGTGTGCAGGAGGCAGCCAATCATTTCACTCACATCAATGTTTCTCTCATTCTCTCTCCCTTCCTCAATTTAAAAAATATTTTTAAAAGTAAACTGTAATTGAAAAAAAAAATTAAATATTTTCTCAGAGAAACTTTCCTTGACTTGTCTGAGAATTTATTCACATAGCACCCTATACCTCTTTGTTGAAGACTTGTCACAAAGGGAATGAAATAATTGTTTGTTATCTAGTCTCCTGTGCTAACCTCAGGTGCCCTGTGGTAAAGGCCATAACTCTCCTGGTCATCAATGCCCCTCGACAGTGAGGTGCAATGCACAGCCCATCACAGAGCTGACTGTACAAGCTGTGGTTGAATTAATCACACTTTTCTGTGTATAAGCTTCCTTACTTTAGAGAAGATACAAAAACAGCTGTCTTATAGGGATTTGCAGACCATGAGATACAGTATGTCTAATAGCATATAAAGTATGGCTTGACATATAGTAGTTGCTCAATAAATACTGGTTATTATTAGGTATGGTAGCAATAGGATTGTTCTTCAAATATTTTCCACTCTTCCCTGTGGGATGATAATACCTTCCTGAACCCTGAATTTAAGCTAGGCCTCGTGACTTGTTTTAACAAGCGAAATTCAAGTGGAAGTGATTTGTGTTGCTTTCAAGTTGAGACTGGAAAGGTCATTGAGTGATTCCTCAGGGCTCCCTTTCCTCCTTTGCTAGCAAAGGCCTGGACACAGGCTGTTCATTCAAAGATGCAGTGTGCCTGAAGCGATGTGCAGCCCAGCTCCAGTTGTACGGACACAGATGGGCAGCGCTATCCACAAATTAAACTTTGTCATTGCAAGCCAAGGAGATTTGGGGATTGTTTTACACAACAGTAAAAAGTTGCCCTACCTAACTAATATCTCAGACCTATGCCAGTGCTCATCAGTTAGAGGGTATATAGTGATTCTTTTTGGGAGTAATTTTCTGAGGGTACTTTTTGAAAGTATAAAATACTCCCTTAACAACTTGAGGCACATCCCTGAACTTATATACAACATAAAAATAATGGCTAACATTTATCAATCACTTATAATAATTGAAGAACTTTAATTAGCATTTTGCAAGCACTAACCAGTTAGTCCTCAAAAACATTGTGAAACCAAGTAGGGACGGTGACACTCTTTTCACAAGTGAGGACACTAAGTCACAGAGTATCTAGATTACATCCTGCCAGGCCACACCACTGGTGAGGGTCAGAGCCCGAATCTGAGCTCCGTTGCTATGAGTTCAGAGCCTGGGTTTAACCACTGTGCTCAATTGTGTCACAGGTATCGGTGCTCAATGTGCAGACCCCAAACACCTGTAGAAGGCTAAGAAGAATGCACATCATTGGTTGAACACGATTGTGCTTCTTCACATGGAAATGAAAGGATGGACTGCTTTGAGAATGTCCCCAGATCTCAAGTTCTGTCATTTAACTTTATTTTCTTCTATAAGAAGAGTGTGATGTAGGAAAGAGAAGGACCAGTCCCACTCGTCATCTGCTCTCACCTGCTGCCTATAAGAGAGTGGAGGGCACCAGTGGTTCAAGTCTGCAGGTGCTTGGAAAGCCAGCATTCACCAGCATCGTTGCCAAAGGGAGTATTCCACACTTTCCCTCTATTTACCGACTTAACAACGTGCCGAGGTGTCCACAGTGAACATCCAAACAACTACCCTGAAATGGGTCAGACGGCCCAGGGATTTAAGAGAGCCGACCCTCAGCTGAGATGTCTAAGTTCTCTACGATAACTCACAGAAAGATCTGTGCTTTCATTTTGTTGAAAGTGTAATATATGAATACACACACATTTTGAATCATTTAGGATCTAAATGGAAAGTTGAGAAAAAGCCAAATGTTAGAGGTGTTGGAAGCAATACGTTCTGAGTCATCAGATCTGGTCTCAGATCCTGGCTGTGTCTGTGTGAGTCTGCAGCCTGCAAGCTTCAGGCTCCTTATCTCTAAAGCGAGCGAGCTGAATTCCTAAACCAGACGGCTGCTGTGAAAAATAAATGTAATTTTGTCATTAGCTAGCATGTAACAAATGCCCAATAAAGTGATAAAGTAGCTATTACTTATAATTAATTATTAATTAAGGAACACATTTATTAAAAGAATAATTCTATATTGTAATATGGTGGCTAGGTACTTATTAACCCAGATCTCTCCCAAAGGACTTTTCCACAGAGGGGTAATGTCATGCATGTTACTGCAGGAAACCGGCTTTCTTTTAAAGGCGTTAGTGCTATTTGGCAACCAGCTCAAGTCCAGCGTGCCCAGCTATCACTGAGCTTCGACACAGGGCCTGGAAAACAGATAATCCAAGGCAGACACTGTCTTAGCTTAACAACAGAGGCAGGTACAGCAGGGACACTGTGATAGAGCAAAACAACAGGCTTTATAAAGATTAAGTGAAAACCAAACCACCCTGGCAATTACGGCTTTCATGTGATTTATGCCCTTGATTTGTCTATATAGTGACCCATGAGGTACTGGCATAAAAATGTCAAATTTGGCAAGAACCTAAATCACAATAAGGAAACACCAAATTTGTATTAGTTATCTTTCTGTCATTGACTTCTTCCAAGCGAAATGCATTCTTCCTGGAGTGAGGCGCATGAAGCATGATGCTTTACTAAGATGGTATGGATCTGTGATTGTGAGCACCCAATGCGTCACGGAAACACAGAAACGCGACTTGGCCGTGAACTCCACAGTGTGGAATCACTATTTAAAGCATGTTCCCCTTTGCTCCTGTTTCACATTAACACCAGCTATCACATTTATTTGGCAGAAAGCAACAGAAATGGACTCTGGCTAAGTTGGGTTAAAAAAAAACACAACTTGGAAGGATAAGGCTCAGAGAGTGAAGAGGCCTCAGCAGGGACAGACATCAGTGCCTGCGACCTGGTCTCACAAATGAGTGACCAGCCCTTGCAGGTGCCCTCAGATGAGATGAAATAGCTCCAATAGGTTCCAGCCTTGACTGTCTCCATTTAAAACGTAAACACTTGGGGGACACCAGTTGTCCTTAATTGGCCAGAGGAGGACAAGGCGCCTTGATTAACTGTCTGCTCAAAGGAGATGTTTCCAACATTGGGGATCCCCACCAGCCTCCAAAATTATGGCACCCCTGTCAGCTAAAATCTTCATTTTAGCCCAGTGGGACCCATGTTGGAGTCCTAACCTATACAACTGTGAGAAAATAAATGCTTGTTGCATTAAGCCTCTGTATTGTTGGTAACTTGTTATGGCAGCCACAGAAAACTAGCACAGTCATTTTTTAGTATAAAAATTATCGAATGTGACACACCTATATTAGAAAAGACAACAGACACTGAGTGCCCTCACTGCAGCTCGCGAGCCACATGTGGCTCTTTGGCCCCTTGAGTGTGGCTCTTCCACAAAATACCACGTGCGGGCGTGCGTACAGTGCAATTGAAACTTCGTGGCCCATGCGTAGAAGTCGGTTTTCAGCCTGGGCGAGTCTATTTTGAAGTGGCATTAGAAGAAGTGCGGGGTGTCAGTAGGTCCTGCAACTGGAGAAGAGGAGCAGGCAGGATACGCAGTGCGGGGGAGGTACATTGTTTTGAGGTACATTCGCTGAGGTCGACCCCTCCAACTCTCCCATCCACACTCATCTATCTGAAACAAGTATACAAGATGAGTGTGGATGGGAGAGTTGGAAGGGGTTGACCTCAGCGAATGTACCTCAGTCAGATTGAGGACGTTTTAAGCAAAGGCCAGCTTAGGAGTACCCTAATTAAGTTAATAACAATGTACCTACCTATATAGTTTAAGTTTAAAACATTTGGCTCTCAAAAGAAATTTCAATTGTTGTACTGTTGATATTTAGCTCTGTTGACTAATGAGTTTTCTGACCACTGCTCTACGTGGAACCCATACATCACGGGGCCAACAAATGAACTGTATTTTCTTTCTTTCTGTATTCTTAGTGCTTTGGCATCTGGGGTCCTGGGGAGAGATGCCCACCGCCCAGGGCTAGGCGATTCTTAGAGATGGCAAGGACTCCACCAGGAGCAAGGCTCTCTTCTGCAAACCATCCAATCCCAAGTGTGCAGCCCCAACCACCTCCTCATCCAACCCTCACACACAGAGCCGACGTTTCTGGCCCTAAATCATTCCAGGGCCAGACAATGAGGGATGGTCCCTGCGCCTCAAAGCCCGCTGGGATGATCCAAATCCTGAACTGTTTACGCTGCCCTCCCTGGCCCTTTCCACTGAAACCTCAGGAAGGGCTAAGGGCCCTGGCCTGGGTGTCCCCTCAGACCTGTGTTCTGCCTCCTGACCATCCTGCTGCCCCCGCTGTGGCCCTGTGTGGCAGTGTGTCCCCCTCTCTTGAGAAATACAGATAATACATCCGTCTTTCCCTGACATTGGCCTCACCATACTGTTACTCAGTCAGACCACTAGACATTAAATCTCAGCTATAATTTTGGAACAATGGCAAACCTGATTCTGCCAGGTTTTGGAAAAAGAAGGGCATAGTCTTGGGTTGGGAGGAAAGTTAAAAGTGTCAGAGGAGCTGTAGTCAGAAGCTCCCCATAGGAGGGTGTCCCAGGCTTGACTCCTAAACCACAACATCTCCCTGCTTAGATTCTTCAGGCCTCAGAGCCCCTCTGGGGAGGGAGTGGGGGGAGGGTGGGCTGGTTACCGGGCCAAGCCAGCCCTTTGCTAACTACAGACCTCTCTGCCTGAAGCCTATCTGAACCTGGGGGGGCGGGGGGTGAACAGTTTAAAATTTAGAGTTAGACTGGACATTTTAGTCACTGAACTAAGACAGCTCTTGTGACTTGAAAGGGATGGGAGAGGCTATAGGACTTGTCCAACTTTTTAAATATGAACAAGATAGGATTAGCACATAGGACAGGTCAGGGAGACAGAGGGAGGAAATGTACCAATTTTTTCATGATTGCATCTTGTCGAGTCCAGCATTCTTCATAATCAGTTAAACAATAGAGTAATTAGCAGACCCAAGGAAACAAGTTTGTTTTAGGAAACAATGTCATTATAGAACAGATACATAATTCCCAATACTAAGTAAGAGAATCAATATTGAAGGTTAAATTATTATATATTATTGACATAGAAGGTAAAGTAGATAAAGTCATAATGAATTCTGATGAGATTAAAACAATGCAAGTGCTACCAGATATAACTAAGGCTAAAACAACCAGCAGAAGAATAGCTCATCTAAGGTAGATATTCCTCCAGGAGCGAAAGAAAAAAATTGCATTCAAAGATATATCACAAGAGAATTTTCCTGAAATAAAGAAAGAACCACATCTACAGATCAGCGAGCGCACAATGACTCAGCAGCACATTCCATTCTCCAGGTTTCTGGGCAGAAAGAGAAAACCAGGTCCTGGGGGAAGGACTCTGGCAGCCTCAGACCGCCCCACAGAACACCCAACGCGAAGACGCAAAGCAATGTCTCCAGTTTTGACGGGGAGAGAATACCATCCAAGGAAATATTACCTGACAAAGTGGCTTTTATTCCTGATGGTTACAGAGAGACATTATCAAGCATAAATCAGGATGAAGCCCTTGTTGGAGGAAAAATACCTTGAAAACCAAAGTCAGCCAGTTGAGAGACTAAGAATTCAGCAATGACAGAGTCAGGAATGATGAAGTCCCACAGGGAGCACTGGTTGCATTAGACCTAAAGAGAATTTCTCTTGGATGGAGGAGAGTATTCAGCCCACGTCCAGCCCAGGTGTCCTCCTGTGAGAGTGCACAGCTGTGGGGTGAGGCCCTCCCTCCCGGCATCCCTTGGTCGAGGTTGTGCTAACTCCAGAGGGAGGTTCAGAAAGCAGACTCGAGGTATAGGCACACTTTCCTGAGTCCTGCTCTTCTGCCCACGGGCCCCGAAGAGGAAGCCCGGACTTGCCTGTCAGCATCCTCAGTGAGTAATCCCGAGACTGGTTTCAGGCGGGGTGAGGGCGCTCCGTCTGTCTTCTTAGCAATGTGCATCGAGGAGGCAGGTGAGGCCCTGAGGCCCATGGCTGGGCTGCAGTGATTTTCTGCTGTCTGTGTCTGGCCCTGCCTGGAGTTGGCCATTCCAGTCGGTTTCCCAGTATCCCACTCTCCTGACCTGTTCTTTCCTATTCTTAAATAGTGTTTCCCAGCCTCATTATTGCTGACATTTTGAGTGGAGTCATCCTGTCTGGGGCTGTACTGTACTTTGTGGCCTGTTGCGCCTCTACTCATTAGATGCCCACAGCACCTGCCCCCTGCCCAGCTTAACAAGCACAAAGGTTTCTAGATCTTGCCATATGTCCCCTGGGGTTCAAATGAAGGCCTATGGAAAACCCTTCGTTTAAAATCATACAAGAGAAGATTTGACTTTGGGTGGTGAGCACATGGTACAATAAACAGATCTTGAAACATAGAAACCCACACCTGAAACTTATATGTTCATGTTGACCAATGTCACCCCAACAAATTTAATAAAAAACAAAAATCACAGAGCCTGCACAGCAGCCCTGCAGATGCCCCTGTTTGGTTTTGTGTTGTGTAAGATTTAAAGAATGGGAGAAGGTTTCA
>NW_006295269.1:3575049-3576622 GCF_000327345.1 Myotis davidii | reverse complement strand
AGGCACGCCGCATGGCCTGTATCCCCTGGACAGCAGGCTCGGTGTCGGGAGACGGAATTAATCTCTAGCTGGTGCGCAGCCTGGGACGTGGCTGTGCCTACGATTCCCCCCAATCCTTCTGGCTCTACCCCTCAGGGGTCTCTCCCAGGCCCACTAAGCTGGTGGGCAGGTCTTGAGAGTTAGAGCTCCACACAGCGCCGTACAGTGGGGGCATCTCCACGCAGGGAGTGGACTCTGCCGCAGCCTGGACAGTATTTTATAAAGTTTATCATTAGCAGTGGTACCCTAAGAGGTGCAGTTCTTATACTTTGTTAAATTCTAAAAGGATTATTCCTTATTCTACTCCCCTTCCATCTATTGAATTTTGGGCAGACTTTTTATAGCATTACTTTTCAAGTTATAAATTATAATAATACTTTTTTTAGAACATAAAAATATTTATTTTAGAAAATCTGAAAAATAAAAAGAATACAACAAAAATTACCTGTAAGCTAACTGGCCACAGATGCCTACTGCTCATGTTTTGCTGCCTTTGCTTTAAGGGCTTTCCTTCACATGGTTCTACATGTGTCCTTGCATAGGTTTGTGATTATCAGCTTTTCAAAACAAAATGGCCATGTTGGCATGTTGGTGGGTTTCATCCTGCTTATTCACATAGCTGTCTCTTATGTAATAGTCCACACATTATAAAAGTATGAGTTTCCTTCCACCAGCCTCAGTTTGTGCTTTTGGGGCCAATCTCCATCTTGTCTGTGCCACTCATTATTCAGCGGCTATTTATGGCGTTTTCGGTGTAGGGACCGGGATCCAAAGCTGCTCGGGAAATAGCTGTGCCCTTGAGGAGACACTCGAAGAAAGAAACAACTTCAATGCCATTTTCGTTGCTGCCAGTAAAGCAGCTCAGTTGCCATTTAAAAAAAAATAGGCATTGAGTTTCGGATTGCACAAAGGACTGACTCGGGCAGGAAGCGGGAAACCTCAGGAGGACGTGCGGGTGCAGACGGACATCTGAGAGTCAGTGAGCTGCTCCCATGCCTGGGAGGCTGAGGAGGAGTGCGTCCCAGCAGGAGGCAGGGCCATGCTACCCAGGGGGCCGCTGGGCGAGTGGATGCAGGCACCTGTCCGGCCAGTCACGCCCAGCCAGACCCAGGAGGCTGGGAGCGGAGGGCTGTCAGGAGAAGCACCAATGAGAGGCACCCGCTGGGAAAGCTATTGCATGCAGAATGCTACCTGTTGCTTTAGGCTTCCCTTAAAATAGAAAAGTAGCCGAAACCGGTTTGGCTCAGTGGATAGAGCCTCGGCCTGCGGACTGAAAGGTCCCAGGTTCGATTCCGGTCAAGGGCATGTACCTAGGTTGCGGGCACATCCCCAGTAGGAGATGTGCAGGAGGCAGCTGACTCCCTGGCTCCCTCCTCCCCGGCTCCAGAGTCCCTCAGCCGTCCCAGCAGAAATGCCCGCCTGGGCCGCAGCAGATGTGTAGAAGGAGACGTTCAAAATACAGAAGTCAGCCAAAACCGGTTTGGCTCAGTGGATAGAGCGTCGGCTTGTGGACTGAAAGGTCCCAGGGTTCGTT
>NW_006295269.1:3569346-3574971 GCF_000327345.1 Myotis davidii | reverse complement strand
GGTCCCAGGTTCGATTCCGGTCAAGGGCATGTACCTGGGTTGCGGGCACATCCCCAGTAGGAGATGTGTAGGAGGCAGCTGATCGATGTTTCTCTCTCATTGATGTTTCTAACTCTCTATCTCTCTCCCTTCCTCTCTGTAAAAAATCAATAAAATATATTTTAAAAAAATACAGAAGTCAAGTGGTTGGAACTCCCTGTGATTCTGTCTCTGGGGCTTAGATGGGCTCACCAGCAGTGTAACTGGTCCCGCTGTGTGTGATCATGACATTTTGTTGCTCGATGGTATCTTCAAAATTGTCCTTGAGTGGAGTCTTCCATGCGAGGAAGAACCGCATGTCCTCTATGTGGACTCAGGGGCCATGTGACCCAGGGACATGCCTCCTCCTACCTGCTCAGCCTGCTGCAGGCTCCTGTAGGTGTGGGCTGCTTGCCCAGCTTCCGTGAGAGCGGCCCCAGTGGAGGCTCCTGTTCTGTGGGCACAGGCCAGATTCCGGCATGTGCCCGTCCTGCTGGCTGTGTGAGAGCACAGCAGTCCCAGTGCCCAGGGCTGGGCCCCTAGCTGCCTGGAAGGATGTTGCACCCCGACCCAAAGGGGCGGGGACAGGGTGCCCTGGGGAGAACGCTGGCCAGTAAGTGACCGGGGAGGGAAAAAAGCCAGCAGATGATGCAGCCACTCATGGCCTTGCTGAGTGTTCTCTGAAACAGCTGTCCCTGCGGTGGTGATAGGTCTCCCTGGTCCTGGGGGGAAGCTGAGGCCGGTGGTCACACCGCTCAGGCCTGGTTACCTGTGCCCCTGCCTCACTCCCCCTCTCAGCCACTGGCTTCCCTAGGACCATGCACCCCTCCGAAAGGTGGGAAAACACTTTTAAAAACATGTACATCAATCCTGGTTGGATAGTTAGAGATACTTCTTCATTTTGAATTTTAATTAAGTTCAAAAACGTAAATAAGGAATGTACAGTATATTTTCCTGAACATTATTGCAAAAACAATGGATTTCACCTCAAACCCACAATGATACTGTAACAGAACACCCAGTAGCAGCACTTTGCCTACAAGGTCACCATGCCAGTGGGGAGGGACGCCCATAATAAAGAGCCTCCATCTGTAGCTGAAGGCTCCGTAGGGGTGTGTCGGAGGATGCTAGCATGAGGTCCGTGGCTCACTGCTGGGCATGAACATAATTGTTGATAATGAGACAGCTCAATACACCACAACATACATTCTTTGATAGAAGTGAGCTTTGTGCATTCCAATTCTTAGCATCTGTCCCTGCAAAATGAGTCATTAAAAGATGAAGACCAGTGCATCATAAGGGTGCATACCATTTTCTAAACAGCCATCTGGGCATTTCTATGAAGCTTTATCATATACCTGTTAACTGCATGTTCCAACAGGGAAATGGCACCAAGAGGAAATGTCCTCAGGCATAAACTCATCACCTCATAAATGTTCAATACCCAATGGGATGTTTTCAAATTAAAATAAGGTCCTACAGCACAAACTAGCATTTTACCAGATGAAGTAAGTTGAGGATATTAGCTGCGGAGAAATCTTGGAGAGACTGGTCGAGGTATGTGATATCAGTATAACCACATTGCCAAATTTCACTCCTGTTGAATGACTTAAAATGCTTTTCAGAAGCTGTAGGTTAAATCCCTAGCTTGAAGCCGCTGTGGACTTGGGAAGCAAACCAGAGCTCCCATGCCTGTCCAGCCACTGCTCTATCTGCTGGGGGCAGACTTTTAATTTAAATACTAGAGGCCCAGTGCATGAAATTCATGCATGGGGCGGGTGGTCCCTTCAGCCCAGCCTGTACCCTCTCCAATCTGGGACCCCTTGTGGGAATGTCCCACTGCCGCTCCCTCTCCAATCCGGGACCCCTCGTGGGAATGTCCCACTGCCGGTTTAGGCCCGGCAGTCGGACATCCCTCTCACAATCCTGGACCACTGGCTCCTAATTGCTCACCTGCATGCCTGCCTGGTTGCCCCTAACAGCCCCCCCACCCCCCACTGGCCTGATCATCTCTCACTGCCTCTGTGGACCAGCCTGATTGCCACTAACTGTCCCCCATGCCAGCCTGGTCTCCCCTAACTGCCCCCCATTGCATGCCAGGTTGCCCCCAACTGCCCCTCCCTGCTGGTCTGGTCGCCCACAACTGCCCTTCCCTGCTGGCCATCTGAAACATCAATGATGAGAGAGAATCATTGATTGGCTGCCTCCTGCATGCCCCATACAGGGGATCCAGCCTGCAACCTGCGCATGTGCCCTGACTGGGAATTGAACTGTGATTTCCTGGTTCATAGCTTGACATTCAACTGCTAAGCCACACCTGCCGCATATGGGGGCAGACTTTTAAGCACTAATACAAATTTTCTTATTCCCCTATTTAGTCCCAGTCCCAAGACTACTTCATTGTAACTTTTCTTTGGCAACTTATTTCCTTTGAGTAGTTGTCTGTTATAAGAGACCAATGGGAAATGAATAATATATAA
The DNA here is from genome assembly GCF_000327345.1 of Myotis davidii. NCBI lineage: Eukaryota > Metazoa > Chordata > Mammalia > Chiroptera > Vespertilionidae > Myotis > Myotis davidii. The sequence goes on along the minus strand of NW_006295269.1, from coordinate 3,572,473 downwards.
AATTTTAAACCTAACCTTTTCAACTCGCTCATCATGGCCCACTGTGTTTTTAGGAGCAAAGCTGCTAGTGGAGTGTTTGTAGGATTCATGACTTGAACTTCTAATTTATGAGCACTTAAAGGTGCACTTAATCATCAGCTCACTAACTGTTAATATTGTACTTGAGGATTTTCTCTCCAACTCTTACTCCAGACAAAAAGAAAACTCTTAAAAGTCATATTCAACAACTTCAATAAACAGGCAGGTCGGGTTGGAACATGGGCCACCGTCGTTGACGTGTGGATGATAGTGTTCTAAAAAGGTTTTTATGACATGAAATGCCAACCTTGCCAATTTTTAAATGTTAACAGCCTTATGGTGCAGATGAAATTTTATGCACTCCACCAAGGGATTGCAGAATTTGTAATCTTGGTCTGAGAATGGCTTTTTTTAACCTAATAAGTCATTTTTACTTCTTTTTAAATTATAGGTGTTTATGAACTTTTATAAATTTAAAAGCAAAACTTTCTGGAATGTTTTATATAAGAATTGAGTCTAAAAGACAATTTAATATGTTAGATTTACAGATTGGGGGGGAAAGACTGATTTCTTTGTTGGTCCTGGAGGAAAAATGAACTAAAAATAAATTTTAAATGGATTATGTGTAGCTCTTTAAGCAAAGCCAGAATGTTCCACTGCATTTGCAGGCAGTTCTATATGACTCACTATAACGTGAATGCGTCATCTTTAGCAAAGTAGAATGAGTTGCCTAGGGCCCAGCTTATTCGGAGAAACTTTGCCTAAATGCCCATAAGCGTATAGTTCATTACTTAGCTATTATTTATTCTATTGTATGTGGAATTCTTTTGAAAATGTTCCACTAAAATATACTTCATATTTGGATAACATTCCATAGATGAATTTTATCTTAAATTATTGCATATGAATTTACATATTTTAGGAGGCTAACCTTAAAGTCCTTATTTGAAGATATGGTTAAAACTTGCTGAAATTGTTCATGACACATTATTATCATTAATATGTTATGTACATGTTATGTGTATGAATGAATCTACTAAATCTGTTAGAACCCATTACCTGAACACTTCCTTAATTATTATGTGCTCTCCTCTGAAATTCCTTGTGGTTTCAGGAGATTTAGGAAAATATGTACTAGGGATCAGGTAGAAAGCCCTGTATCTAAGCAAAGCATTCAAGCTGTAATTTTTGTTAACCTCTTTAAGAAACACATTTTCAGCAGTGATTAAATTGTAATTCATAAAAGTGCTGAAATAATTTTGTAATTATAGTGGATAACTTTCTAACTACCCACTAACACACACCAAAAAACAGAGAGACAAATATGACTCAAGTTAGTGTCATCAAAGATAATCATTGTATCTTTTAATATATTTGTTTTTAGCTTTTATTTACACAGAGATTGTGTTTTTAGTAGTGCTATGTTCAAATCTATATATATAAAAGCCTGACTGTATATGACCGGTTGCTATGATGAGCACTGACCACCAGGGGGCAGACACTCAATGCAGCAGCTGCCCCCTGGTGGTCAGTGCACTCCCACAGCCAACCTCCCATGGCTGGCCAACCTTCCATGTCCCTCTCCATCCCCCCTTCCTCCACTGGCCACCCCAATCAGCCCTGATCTCCTGCCAGGCCGAGGGACCCCACTCATGAATGAATTCGTGCACTGGGCCTCTAGTATAAAATAAAATTCCATTCTTCCATCCTACATTATACTTATGCTATCCATGTATTTCTATGTAATTTTAATTCAGCAATGATGGCCTGAAGATGTCAGATAATTCCTCATGCAGAAAAAGAAGTTTTAAAAGAATAATCTCCAGAATTTGCCATCTGTATATCCTCTTCAGTGAAAAGTCTTTCATGTCTTTTGCCCATTTCCTAGCTGAGCATTTGTCAAGGTTATCTGTATAGTCTAGATCAGGGAAGTGCAAACCAAAACCCCAGGAATCCGTCACTGCACACCTAAAGGAATGGCTAAATTCAGAAGAGTATCGACACCAAATGTAGGTGAGGACATGGAGAACTGGATCGCTCATGCTGATGGAAATGAGAAATGGTGCAGTCACTCTGGAAGAAAGTTGGCAGCTTGTTTTGAAACAAAACAGGAAATTACCATATGGTCCCATAATTATTCTCTTGGGCATTTATCCTGGAGAAATGAAAACTTGTGTTCACACACACCACCATACCACCTCCACCACCACCACCACCATACCTCCAGCATGATCAGATTAGCTAAAAAATGGAAACATCCCAGGTGTTTTTCAACAGGTGAATGCTTCCATAAACAGTAAGCAGTGTGTTTACCTTTTGGAATATGACTATATAATAAGAAGGAAATAACTACTGATATATGCTACAACTTGGGCAAATTTCAGGAATTATGTTAAGTGAAAGAAGCCAATCTTAGATTACATAATGTATGAGTTCATTTGTAAAACATTTTGAAATAACAATATTCTAGAAATGGATTACAGATCAGTGGATGTCAAGGGTTAAGAAGGAATGGGGGTGAGAAGGAGGTGGATGGAGTCACAAAAGGGCAACAGAAGGGATCTTTCTGGTGGTGGAGCTGTTGGGTGTTGACTGTGGCAGTAGATACAAAACCTTACACGTGTGATAAATTTTATAGGATGAAATACACACACACGTAAAACTGAGGAAATGTGAGTAGAACAGTGTGTGCCTCAGTGTCAACAATACCTTTCCCCTGCAACGGCCAAGGGCAGCGCCCCTATAAAACCTTCTATCGGTCAGAGGGCATGGAAGTGGAGAAGCCCCTACTGAGGACGATGTTGCTAACAGATGCAGAAAACAAACCGGGGCACGCCCAGGTGCTCACAGACAGCTCCCTGCTCTGGAGGCCGGGTGCTGACCTGGAGGCCGGGCGCTGACCTGGAGGCCGGGCGCTGGCCTGGAGGCTGGGTGCTGACCTGGAGGCCGGGTCCTAACCTGGAGGCCGGGTGCTGTGACCTGGAGGCCGGGCGCTGACCTGGAGGCCGGGTGCTGGCCTGGAGGCCGGGTGCTGACCTAGAGGCCGGGCGCTGACCTGGAGGCCGGGCGCTGAGACCTGGAGGCCGGGCGCTGGGACCTGGAGGCAGGG
>NW_006295269.1:3555326-3569191 GCF_000327345.1 Myotis davidii | reverse complement strand
GGGACCTGGAGGGCGGGCACTGGGACCTGGAGGCCGGGTGCTGACCTGGAGGCCGGGCGCTGACCTGGAGGCCAGGTGCTGTGACGCTGAGTGTGGCTCCCGGGCCAGGAGGAGGCAGTCATGCCTGGGCTGCACCTTCCTCTGTGTCAGCTTGTGCAAAGCAAATGCTGAAAGTGTTTTCGCTTTCATCTTCTTTCCTAAAAGCAAAAATCCTTTTTGGATTTCTGTGAATGGAAGTGGTGGTGTAAAGTGCACTTTTGAAAGGTGGGGAGAACACCTGTGCCCTGTTGTGATCGCGTACCACAGTTTTAGAAGTCATGGGGGACACTGAGTATGCATGTCTACAACTTCCTATAAATTCCTTACAACTTCACAGAAATTGGAATTATCTCATGAGAACTCCCCGAACCTTCCCAGTGAGAGTCTAATAGTAAGAAGGCGCAGACATAGAGCTCAGGGAACAGGAAAGGAGGGCCTTGAAAGCGACACCATGGGAGGGAAGGAGCTGTGGAGGCCCCCAGCCCTAATGCGAGTCCACACTCTTCCCAAACCCCTCCCTGAGCTGCACAAGTTTGGCGCCAGGGGGCCCGGGACAGATGCAACGGGCTCTCGAGGGTCAGCGACCACTAACATTCAGAGCTGCTGCTGCTGCTGAGGTTGGTGCGTTTGCTGCATTTTTGACTGAGTGTGTTTCCCAAATCACATCAAGTGCCAGAAAGTAGAATCCTTCCTCATCCTAGGTATCAGAGGTAGGAAGTTCAGGCTGGAAATATATTGGAAATTTAGAGAAAAACCCCTAGAAACAAGAGAACCTCAGAGAGAGTGAACCCTAAATTCTGAATGTGAAGTTTTCCCAAGTCTCCGGCTGGAAGCTAAACTCTGCAGGCACAGGGGCCACTCAAGGGCCAAGCCCAAAAGCAGCAAGGCAGGAAGCCAACGCTAACGGGTCCTACACCAGCTGCTGGGCATAGCAGGGGGGGCGCCTCCATAGCTTCTCTCTGGGCAGGTCAATTGCCTTCTACTACAGCAACAACAGCAAAATAAAACAAGCAAACCAACGATCTTCAGAGGATTCCAGAATCACTACAAGGTATAACCAACATGTAGTTTCAAACCCAAAATTACTAGATATGCAAAGAAGCAGAGAGGTTCCGTGACAATGGCATACAGACTTGATATAGAGCTTCTCTTAAGTTTTTCTCACAGTCGGGGCTCCAGGCAGCAGTGTCGGCCGTTCTACATGTTTCCATAAATGTGGCTGTGCTTTCAGAGGGGCCTGCACCCAGCGGGCCAGTCACCGCCTTCACCATGAGGGTGAGCTAAGGGGTCTGTGCGTGTCTCCTCGGCCACGCATTGTCGTTTGCCGTTAGTGGAGGTGAGGCTAGTTAAAAGGGGAGAGGAGAGTCTAAGGCAGCCGTGGGCAAACTACGGCCCGTGGGCAAACTACGGCCTGTGGGCAGGATCCGGCCCGTTTGAAATGAATAAAACTATTGAAAAAACAGACCGTACCCTTTTATGTAATGATGTTTACTTTGAATTTATACTAGTTCACACAAACACTCCATCCATGCTTTTGTTCCGGCCCTCCGGGCCAGTTTAAGAACCCATTGTGGCCCTCGAGCCAAAAAGTTTGCCCACCCCTGGTCTAAGTTATAGTCTGTTCTGCAAGCATCATGAGCAGACCTCCATCAACACTGGGATGCACGAGGGCAACTCTTTGAATGTTGAGATAAAAATGTGTCCCTCTAGTGCAGGGTTATGTTTTATCCATGACTGAATAATCTCGACTCAAGTGGCCTATATTGAGAAATAGATTTAATAGTGGAGAGACTGTGGGTGGATGGGTCCCCACTGGGCAGGAGCAGAAAGCTCAGAGCCTCCACAGTCCCAGAGGAATATAGGACATGATATTATTTCCAAAATTATCAGAAGAGAAAATATAATAGAGGGAAAAAATAGCGAAGCTGTTTCCCACGCCCACCTTCCGGATGCTTCCTTGGATGCAGTTTTTGTTTCAGAGTTCTCTTTGGAAACTCTCAGTGTTTTATAGGTTCCTGTCTATTGAGAAATCAACCTGAAGCTTTTGTTATTTTTGTAGCAATCACCTTGTCCTCAGTATGTAATTCTCGGAAGCCCATCTGTTGGTGTCTAAGGAAATGTGCTGCCTTATCTGTGACAAAACCAGCATCCACAGCCATCGTCCAATTCAGTGCAGATGAGGGTGTCCACCTGTGCGTGGGAGCAAGCTGAGGCCCTCTCTCCAACGCACTTGCTTCGTCCTGGGGATACTAGTTTTGGGAGTAAAATATCTTGTTTCTCTTCTGCCCTCCCTCTCCCCCTTCCATCTCACCCTCATGCTGCCGCCTGCTTCCTGTACCCCCCTGTTTCCCCCTCCTTCCGTCTTCCCTTCTTCCTTTCCACATTAGTTCCTGTAACGTTGCTAAAAAAATCTGTCCCAGATATCAAACACTTGGAAAATGTACCCAGAATTTAATCTGATTATTTAAAAAAAGAACTGAAGATTCAATTTCTCATAATAACTTGCTACTGATTTATTGACTTTACTAGAGGCCCGGTGCACGAATTCGTGCATGGGGATGGTGAGTGGGGGAACCAAGGGAGGTTGGCCGGCAGGCCCCAGTCTAGTTGTGCAGATGTGCTAAGGTAGCGGCAAGCGAAGACCACAGACAGAGCACCCCCAAATGGCCTGAACACCAGCTATGCTTGGAGGTGGAATTACAGCTCTACTCTGTTGTCCATGCTCTCAGGCTGCCTCTCTCTCCTTGGGGTGGAGTTGCTGACAGACAGACGGGTCATCTCTCCTACCTCAGCTGCACATTTTCTTGGGGCTCCACTTCCAAGCATGATAGGTAGTTGACTTCAGCCAATGGTGGCACACCACCATAGGAGCGCTAGCCAATCAGTGATTGGGACCCTGGAAAGGTGTGGGGCTGAGCTAGAAGTGGCTGATGGGGGCAGAAGGGCAAGTGGCGTGTGGTGAGGTGGCAGAGAGAAGATGGTGGTGGTGCTTACTTTACGTCTTTGCAGTTGGGCTGCTGCCTTGCCTCTTCTGCCCCCTCTGAGCTGCTACTCTGTCTCAATCAGTGTCAGGGTTGCTCTCCTCCCACAGGCTTCCTGGACCCAGATTCTCTGGTGCCAGAGCCTTAGCCTGGGGGGGAGGGACCAGCTGAAAGGAGGGAGCACAGGAGGTTGGCTGGCTGCTGGCCATGGGAGGTTGGCTGCGGGAGCACACTGACCACCAGAGGGAAGCTCCTGCATTGAGTGTCTGCCCCTTGGTGGTCATTGCATGTTATAGCAACTGGTCGTTCAGTCTTAATGGTCATTTAGGCTTTTATATATATCGATGTTTTTAGGAATTAGCTAGCATCATCTGAAGTAGGTGGTGAAATGAAGACAAACCAACAAGCAAAAAACAAAAAACAAAACAAAACAAAACAAAAATAAACCCTGAATTTTTTCAATGTCACAGACTGTTTCTAAAATTTAGGAACTGTATTACTGATTTTTTTTTATACTGGGTGCTAATAGAACTTAGATGCATTTATGGTGCATTACACTATCTTTAAGGATAATTTTGAGAAGGGCATCATCAAGCAGCAAACCTTCCTGGCAGGATACAGGGTTCCCCGCTGTATGAACTTGGCTTCTGAAGAACCAAGACTGGCACCAGCACCGGTGAGATCTGCATCTGGGCTTTGGGTCTACACCTGAGACTCTGCCAGTCACCAGCACAGCTGCTCCCTGAGCACCTAGTTTTCCTATAAGGGTGCAGTCTGATTCCGCATATAGGCGTTCTTAGAAATGACAAGACTGGCTAATATTATTACAGCAATAAAAAGCTGTATAAAAAAGGAATTGTGCCTTTAAAGGATCTGATTTAAATTCAAGTCCCATTCTCTCTGTCCTGTCAAATTTGGGTCTGATTTTATTTAAGTCAGTGACTCCCGCATGGCTAAGCATCGTATGAGGTCATCAAATATTGGTTGAATAGAGGGGGAGAAAATTAACCCTGACTTTCAGCAATCATACCCTGTCTCTTCTTCAGTGAAGAGAATAAAAAGAGTGAAGGTTGAATAGAAGATTGTGCTTTACCACGTTCCAGACACCACGACGGCTCAATAGCATTGGCCTCTGTGCACTTGACTGGCTCTCTTCCTTTCAGGTTCTGCCTTAAATCTGTATATGCTGGCATGATGTGATTTCCAAATAAACTAATGTGAAATGCACAGGAGTGAGGAGGCGGGGCAAATACACACACAAACACACAGATGTTTACTTTTGTGTGTACCTATTATGCATACAAGCAGATTCAGTATCTCTGAAAGGCTAGATTAGAAATAGACTGAAATTGCCTTTAGAATGAGACAGAGCAAGAATCTGAAATTAATTTTCATTATATGTGCCTATTTAAATTTTAAAAAGGAGGTTAAAGCTGATCTCAATTAGGTGTTTCCTAATTATACATCAGGACTGAAATAAGGTGCTTACCCCAATACCTTCATATACGTCAATTACATGATTTATTTATACCATGACAGAGAGACAATGACCAGATCACATGCTGTTGGCTTTGTCACAGTAGGTCTACAGGAACTTCATTGAGAAATAGATGTAGAAGATTCAAGTCAATGAGAGGCAGTTTTATAAAACCAACTTCAGGTTTGTGTGTACATATATCTCACTGGAATATTATGGAATGCCTGAACATATTACATAATCTGTAGCAATGCTGTATCTGAACCTCAAATTACAAGTAATATTTTTAGGGCTAAAAGAAAATTTTGAAGAACTGATGACAGACTACCTGGTCTGCATCGGGTAAGTATGACTATAAAAAACACCCCAACGTGGTGACTTACAATAACAAGTACTGCTTGGCTCATGGTTCGGCCAGGCGGTGAGTGTGCTGGCCTCCCTCATGTCTCTGTGGTCAGCCGGGAGTGACCACAATAGAGCCGCAAGCTGGCTGTGCTCATTAGTTTGGGGTTTCGCACATGTCTGGGAGCGCAATGGGCACAATTAGGCTGACTGGTCACTGACCCACACTGTCCCTATCTCCTGCAGGCTGGCCCGAGGTGGTTCTCTGGCAGGCAGGACCTGCAGACACAAAGTGACAGCTTACACAGCCACTTGAGGCCCAAGCCAGGAACACAGCCCCTGCCCCAATGTCTGCTTTCTGCTGCCCAAACGTGCCCCAAGCCAGCCTGGGCCCAAGGGGCTGGGGACAGACTCACCTTTCCTGGAGGCCTCCCAAGCGTGTGTCAGGGGTGGATCTGGAAAGAAGCCCACTGGACACGTGGCCTTGAACTTTAGGAGAAGGATCCTGAATTGGGGGAAATATGTATAATTAAAATTTTAAAAACTTTTCCCCAAACAGTTGAAAAAGAGTAATTAATTTTAAATGAGCTTTGGAATAATAATTCTGTCTTTTATTTATTTTCTTATTCTCCCATTGTAATAACGGTTGTAATTTACTGAGTACTCCATTGTGCCAGAGACTATCCAATCCATAAGGTATTTCATATACATTTCTCTCTCATCTTTAGCACTACATGGAAGGTACTCTTTCCATTTTTCAGACAAGCAAACCAGAGTTCATCAATAAATGCTAAGTGGCAGGTCCAGCCATTGGTTTCAGATCTGCTTGGCTATACAGTTTGAGTCTTCTCAAAGCACAGTAGAGTTCTATATTTGGGCTAATTTTTGTAAATTCGATGTGGGTGCATCACATTGGAGCCAGGGATGGGGGCTGGAAGAGAATGAAAGAGGAAATAATTTAAATAAGAAAGATAATCCAGGCACAGCATCCAATGAATGTGAGTGTGTGTCTGGGGAACTCTGAGTTGGATACTCTAGACCTGCTGTTATTCAGGTAAATACAGCTCCCAGGTGCTTCTGAGGCTGGTGTGATTCTGATATTTTTGTTTCCTTTTAATAATATGACTCTAAATGCATGCCAACTCCTTTATCTCATGTTTAATTAGAGAAAAATGATCAAATTAGTGTTAGAGGAAAAATTTCAAGTATAGAATGTGAGTTTAAATACAATGTCTGCTGTGCCACATTTTTGGTGAATTTTCAAGAATAATTTTGATCCTACATACTTTTTGTTTTAAGGGCCGCGTTCTGGCCTTGAACTTCAATAAGGTGCAAATTCAGTTAGCTGTGCCATATTCTCTGGAGGAATGGATTTTGACGTTTCTGTATACAATGCCTTTGTAACGGGGTGCATAGGTTTATTCTGCCACCGTCAGGTGTGTCCATCTAGGTAAGCCTATCAGAACCAGTGACGTCACTAAGGCAGAAACCCCTCTGTGGACCTCGACTTTGCCTCCTGCTTTAGGAATGAGTCAGTAGTTAATTTATAAAAAGGCTTCTGCAAGGAAGATGATGGCTTTGTTATTAAGTACACGTAACTGCTGATTATCATAAAGTTTACATGAAAACAGTATATAAAGTGAAGGGAGCAAACAAAATTACCTTACCAGAGGCATTTTATTTTATAATGCTAATTTAAAAATATTCTTACCCGAGGATATGCTTTTTATTGATTTGAGAGAAGGAAACATCGATACATTGACTCCTATAGTCGCTCTGATCAAGGTTGGAACCTGCAACTTAGGCATGTTCCCTGACTTGGGGAATCAAACCCCTAACCTTTTGGTGTAAGGAACGGCACTCCAACCAACTAGCCACCTGGCCAGGGCTATAATGCTAGATTTTTGTTGAAATATAATTAACATAGAGACATGCACATAAACTTATACAACTCAATATATCTTCACACAGTGTGCACACATGTGTAAACAGCACCTACAAACAAGCATATTAGAAACCCCTTCATTGTCCATTCTAGGCACCACTCCTCCTACCCTCAGAGAAACCACTATTCTGACTGTTGACTGTACAGAATACATTCATCTCGTCTACATTGCACTTTAATTGGTGGAATCATATGGAATGTACTTTTGTGTGTCTGACTGCTTTATTGAGCACTGAGCTTGTCAGTTGACGCGTGAAGCCGCTCACCGTTGGAGACGGCTCATTCCCATTGCTGACGAGCGAATAATCCACTGGAATGAACACTTGGGCAGTTCCCAGTTTGGGGCCATTAAAAATTATGTTCCCCACTTCTAGGAATTTATCTAAAGAGACCCAAAACACTAGTTCGAAACAATATATGCATCCCTATGTTCATAGCAATGTTATTTACAGTGGCCAAGATTTGGAAGCAGCCCAAGAGTCCATCACTAGATGAACGGATAAAGCAGCTATGGTACATTTACACAATGGAGTACTGCTCAGCCATAAGAAGGAAGAAAATCTTACCCCTTGTGACAGCATGGATGGAGCTGGAGAACAGTATGCTAAGTGAAACAAGCCAGTCAGAGAAATACAAGTATCATAGGATTTCACTCAGATGTAGAGTTTAATGGACAAACTGAATTAACAAGCAAAATAGAGACAGATGCATAGAGAGCAGGCGGACAGCTGAGGGTCTGGGATGCTGTGAGGGTGGAGGGTTTGAGCAAAAAGCAGAAAAGAAGAGCCCTGGCTGGCGTGGCTCAGTTGATTGGGTCAGGGCACATGCCTGGGTTTCCGGCTGGATCCCATGGTGCGTGCTTGATCCCAGCTGATAGATGATTGATGTTTCACTTTCACACCAATGTTTTCTCTCTCCCTCTCCCTTCCCCTCTCTCTCAAAACCAATTTAAAAAAATCTTAATTTTTTTCCTTGCAATTTAATCCAATTTGCAAAAAAATAAAGAAAGAGAGAGTGAGAGAGAGGGTGAGAGAGAGAGGGAGAGAGAAAGAAAGAAAGAAAGGAAGGAAGAAAGAAAGAAAGAAAGAAAGAAAGAAAGAACTCATGGATGGGGACAACAGTGTGATTTCGGGACGGAGTGGGTGGTTGGAGTTAGAAGAGGGTATGGGGGATAAATGGGGATGGCAAAAAAATAAAATAAAGAAAAAATTAATGTTGCCTTGAACATGACCTTTATGAACACATGTGCACTTTATTATTGTGAATGTACCCAGGGATGAAATTTTGGGGTAATCTCAAGATTCCAAGTTAGCAAGTCTAAGAAAATAATAATAATAATAAAAAAAACCCTTTGATTTTTAGAAGAAAGATATTGTTGACAGAGTTACACTGAAACTAACCTTCAGAAAAACAGAACACAGAATATTTATAGATTTAACTGAAGTGATGGTAGCTGGTTTGTATTTATTTAGGGCCTTCTTCTTTATCTTATAAAACTGCAGCAATGACTAACCCATGCTTTATAGTATTAATTTTTTAAAAAAAACACAGACTTTTAATGCAACAATATTTTTTTTTCTCATGTGTCCAGTGACTTTTGGTTTCCTTTCCTCAATATGATTGAGGTCTGATTAGAGTTAGAGAACAATGCTTTCAAATCAGTCTCCTGCATTACAATCCTAAGACAAAATTCTAGTAAAAGAAAAACCTGTGGCTTCATTTTCTTAGTACTGTATGTGCTTAAAGAAGACCCTTTATATACACAAGTTTCCCTTTTGCATCTCAAAACAAGTATTTCTCTAAATAGTAAGTCTCTAGAGAGCACGCACTTTTCAAAGAATTAAATTTTTTATAAGTATTTGGTTAGGGAGCTATGACTTATAAAGTCAATAATAGCATTTTTATGAGTTGCTCAATAAACTATAAATAGATAAGAAAAGGTTAAAATAATAAAAATTATAGAAGACATTATCACTCTACAAAATCAATAGTGATAGAACTTTGAAAGTTGGTGTTTTCCAATTGTAAGTTTTATGTTTCCAAAGGCTTTATATAGCCATTTGCAAATGTTATTAACTGTTTTGACTTGATTGCATGAATTAGTTCATTTCTGGTAACTTTAATGGAAAAGACACAAGAGTTATGGGTTGTGTACAGTTTAATCACTAATTATTTTAATTGTTCCTCATAAAAGAGACTATTCATACTCATATGCAGGTCGTAAGTTTTCTGAACAGTGTACTTACAACTTATGAATGAACCCCGCCGGTGTGACTCAGTGGTTGAGCGCAGACCTATGAACCAGGAGGTCATGGGTCGATTCCAGTCATGGCACATGCCCAGGTTGTGAGTTTGATCCCAGTAGGGAGCGTGCAGGAGGCAGCTGATCAATGATTCTCTCTCATCATTGATGTTTCTATCTCTCCCTCTCTCTTCCTCTCCAAAATAATAATAAAAAAATATTAAAAAACACACAAACCAAACCAAACAAAAAAAACTTATGAAGGAATAACGACTGGTATAAGCAGAGTTCAAATTATTAAACAATAGAAATGCCATCTTTTAACCTCGTTAGCTGTGCAGTAAGAGGAACTTAGTGAAGGCCAACTAATCAATATAAATGAGGGAAGTGTGACAAAAGTATGAAAATGTCCAAAAGGAAGTGACATTAGAAAAAAAACCTCATATTAAAAGAACTCTTGGAGATATTTAATGCCAAACAAGCTTAAAAAATGTTGAAAGGCGATTCACACTTAGTTAGAAAGGAGTATGATAATTTCCCAAGGCATGGAAAAGATGCTGGCTCAGCATCATAGTCTATGATGAGAAGAGGAAGGCAAAGACTGTTTAAACTACTCTTAATACGATTATTTTTTAAATATGTTTCTATTGATTTCAGAGAGGAAGGGGGAGAGAGAGAGAGAGAGATAGAAACATCAATGATGAGAGAGAATCAACGATCAGCTGCCTCCTGCACACCCCCTGAGGATCAAGCCCACAACCTGGGCATGCGCCCTGATCTGGAATCAAATCATGACCTCCTGGTTCATGGGTCAATGCTCAACCACTGAGCCACACTGTCTGGACACTGTATTATTATTATTATTTTTTAAAATATATTTTATTGATTTTTTACAGAGATGAAGGGAGAGAGATAGAGAGCTAGAAACATCGATGAGAGAGAAACATCGATCAGCTGCCTCCTGCACATCTCCCACTGGGGATGTGACCGCAGCCGAGGTACATGCCCTTGACCGGAATCGAACCCAGGACCCTTCAGTCCGCAGGCCGACGCTCTATCCATTGAGCCAAACCGGTTTCGGCGCTGTGATTATTTTTTATGAAGATATATAAAACATCTTATTTTATTAAGTTTGGACTCCCATTTAAAAATACCGTATACTGTGTGGTTTAAACAACAGAAACTTATTGCTCGCAGTTCCGGAGGCTGGGAACTCTAAGACCAAGGTGCTGGCAAGGTAGGGTTCACTCTGGTGCCTCTTTCCTTGTTTTGTAGGTGACCACTATCTCCCTGTATGGGCACTGGACCTCTGGTCTGTGTCCTTGCACTTGGGGAAACGGTATCTCTCTCTTCCACTTCTAACAGATGAAGGCCCCACCGAAGCTATCTATCTTCAGAATGGGGACGCATTTATCCATCTGCTCCCAGTCCCAGTGGTCAGAAGCAGCCCCATGAACATTAACGACCTCACACTTCCAGGCTTGTGAATGCCACATTATCTTAGAAGTATCACGGGCTAGAAAGCAAGAGGGACATGGAGTGTGGTAAATCTTCACAATAAAGGGACTCCTGGAGCTGTGTCATGACATTGAAGTGCCAAAGATAAAATGTTGGAAATGGATTCAACTTTAGAAATGAGTGAGTCACTGTGAGGTTGCACCAGCACAAAACTGGTCAAAACTTAGAAGAAGCCATCCTTGTGTGAGTGGCTGGGGTGGGCGGTAGACAGGGCTTAGAAGTGCTGTAGAGCAGGTGTCAGATACACTGTCAGGATTATGCATGTACGTACTTGCGTAGTGTTTATCTCCACATTTCACAAGAAATGACTGTCCAGGGTAATTAGGTGACCAGAACCGGAGCTTCCTAAATTAAGCCTGTGGCCTCTGGAAGGCCTAAAGTTATCTCAGGTGGTAGCATCCCTGGTTCTCAGCAGCTTCTCAGTGGTGACCTTCCTAGTAAGCAGAGGAATGCAAGTTAATATCACAATAAATGTTATTTTGCTTCCTCTAAATTATGGGCCTGACAATACCAATGTTGGCAAGGATGTAGCATAGCAGGAACTCCTACATTACCAGTGAGATTGTTTATACAAGCATTATTTTTAATAGCAGAGCATTAGAAGCAGCCCAATATTTGTTGGTGGAATAATTGATATATTGTGATATATTCACTAAATGCACTATTATACAACAATAAAACATGAATTGACTACAGATTTATGTGACAGCACAATTGAAGGTTCAACCAAGCAAAACTATATGAATAATCTATATTTGAAAAAGCAAGAGAATAATAAACATAAAAATCAAACTAGTGGTTACCTTAGGAGGGATACAGAAGTTGATACAGAGAAAGAGCACACAAAGACACTGGTAATATTCATTTTATTAGGCATCATATGGCAGGTGAATGCTACAGATGCTTCGTGCATAACAAATATTTTGTGATGTAAATAAAACAAAACGCGTGTATTTTTGAAGCATCATGGTATGAAAACCCAGGTATGTTCAACGCTTTGAAACCAGCCGCATTTTAATCGCAGTGCTGGGTGACTAGGATGTCAGCTGTCGATAGGATGTAGTGGCAACTCTACCGTCCCGGGAGTCCCACTGCCTGTGTTGGAACCTGACTGCCATTTACTAGCTGCAGGATATTGGGAAAGTTTCTCACCTTCTTCACCCCCATTTCTTCGTCTTTAAAATGAGGAATAAAATGGGCCCAGCTTGACAGGGTGGTTGTGAAGATCATGTGAGAGAATGTAGGTAAAGCTCTTAGAATGTGGTTGCTTAACACATGGTCAGTGCCTAGCGAATATGACCCACATAGGTCAGATCGGAGGCCTGGAATGTGATCACATACATGGTCTCTTGCACGCCTGCCACTGCCCTACATGGGCCTGGCCCCAGGTACCACACCACAGTGAGAAGCCAGGGCCAATGGGCCTGCAGCCTGAGGCCGGGTTGCCTGTGTGTGCCCTGCCTGGACGAACGCATTCTCACCCAGCCTGGACGACCCAGTTCCCAGCCAAGTGCAGTCAGTTGATAATAATACAGGATGTCCCCAAAAAATCTATACACAATTTGAAAAATTATAAAGGCAGTGTTTATTAAAATACATTTCATTTTCAAAATGTAATAGAATCTGCTGTTAGGCTGTGCACACATTTTTTTGGGACACCCTGTAATTGTTTTTAAGGCTATGATTCATAGAGTATTTTGTTTGCAAAAATAGTTGACTTATACATGAGATGCTATTATTATTGTTCTTATTGTTATTGGTATTAAAGATTTGAAAGATAGTTGCTCCTGGGTTTCAAAATTTATCTCACTCAAGTTGAACCTAGATGGGTTGAAGTAGTGCCTTAAGACAGCGAATTTCAATCTTTTCCATCACTTGCCACACATAAACTGATTACTAAAATTCTGCAGCACATAAAAAATATGTTATATTTTTTGCTGAAATTACAAAAAATCAGGTATAATTTTGATTCATTCACACTGGATGGCTTTTGTTGTGTTGGCGGTTATTTTTTTTGACAATCTAAGGGAAAAGGGACCAGTGCCCCAACTAGATGTTCAGGTGTTGCATGTTTAAAAATTCTTGGGGCGCACCAGCACACGCAGCACACCGGCTGAAAATCGTTGCCTGACGCTGGCGGGTTCGGCTTAGTTGGTTGGATGTCCTCCAGTGCTCTGAAAGGTTGCCATGCATGCAGGAGACAGCGGATCAATGCTTCGCTCTTACATCAATGTTTCTTTCTCTCCCTCTCCCTTTCTGTCTCTCTAAAAATCAATAATTAAATAAAGAAAAGAAAATCACTGCCTTAAAATACTGAGAATTTTCAGTTTTCTACTTGAGTAGCTGACTCGGGCATAAACATCTGACTCCCATTGGCCTCCTCCTCCTCTAGCTCCAGAACACACAGGCTAGCACAAGCGCTGCTTCAGCACACGTCGCTGTCTAAGACCTGAGGACAAAGAAGAGGCACGCTATCCCTGGGTCAGTAAACAGTCAGCTTGGTAACCAGCTGTTTGACATCGCCATTGCAATGTCTACTTTGCTGTCAGAGCATTGTACAGTCCACAGACCCCCTGGCACAGATGGTTTTGTTGATGTGCACTGCAGCCTGCCTGGGCACCAGGGTCAGGGTAATGTTTCCTCCTGCGCAGTGAAGAACCCTACTCTCAGAGCGTGATGTCACTTGCCCAAGGCGACAAAGCTTGTAAAGATACAACTGGACCCAAATTGGAAACTTATGATGGTAAATGCTGGCTTTCTTTCATAGATGCCTTTTATTTATTTACTAGAGGCCCGGTGCACAAAAATTTGTGCACTCAGGGGGTTGGGAGGGGGGTCCCTCAGCCTGGCCTGTGACCTCTCGCAGTCTGGGACCTCGCAGAGGATGACCACCTGCTGGCTTAGGCCCGCTCCCCAGGGGATTGGGCCTAAGATGGCAATCAGACATCCCTCTGGCAGCCCAGAAGTCCTCAGGGGCTGTCCACTTGCCAGCGGGGAGCAGGCTTACACTGCAGTTGGACATCCTTAGTGCTGCTGAGGAGGGAGGAGAGGCTCCCACCACCACCGCTGTACTGGCCGCCATCAGCCTGGCTTGTGGCTGAGGAGAGCTCCCCCATGTGGGAGCTCACTGACCACCAGAGGGAAGCTCCTGCACTGAGCATCTGCCCCCTGGTGGCCAGTGTTGTCATAGTGACTTGGTCGGAAGGTGGGAAGGACATTAGCCTTTTATATAGATAGATAAGATACCTCCTTTTGAACAGGCAGTGGTTAAATGATTCCTTTTTATTTCCGTAGGATAATGATCCTTTATTATGACAGGAA
>NW_006295269.1:3551741-3555088 GCF_000327345.1 Myotis davidii | reverse complement strand
CCTGG
Organism: Myotis davidii; assembly: GCF_000327345.1. Taxonomy (NCBI): domain Eukaryota; kingdom Metazoa; phylum Chordata; class Mammalia; order Chiroptera; family Vespertilionidae; genus Myotis; species Myotis davidii. Next base: position 3,555,083 of record NW_006295269.1, on the reverse strand, counting down.
CTGCCGGCCGCCATCTTGGCTGGCAGTTAATTTGCATATCGCCCTGATTAGCCAATGGAAAGCGTGTCGGAGGTACGGTGAATTAGCATGTTTGTCTATTATTAAATAGGATTTTCTATTTATTGAGGTTGTTAAGAGTATTACAGATGTCTCCAATTTCTCCCCCTCTGCCTAGCTCCCACCCCACCCCAGGCCTGCACTGGACTATTGTCTTTGTTTATGGGCTATGCATATATGCATGTAAGTTCTTTGGTTAATCTCTTCACCCCTGCACCCCTTCGCCTGAGATCTGTCAGTCTGTTCCATGCATCCATGCCTCTGGACCTATTTGTTCATCAGTTTATTTTGTTCATTAGATTCCACATATAAGTGAGATCATGTGATACTTGTCTTTCTCTGACTTGCTTATTTCATTTAGCATAGTAATACTCTCCAGGTCCCTCCATGCTGTTTCAGAGGGTAAGAGATTCCTCTTTTTTATTGCTGCATAGTTTTTTATGGTGTAAATGTCCCACAGTTCTTTTATCTACTCATCTACTGATGGGCACTTGGGCTGTTTCCAGATCTTAGGTATTGTAAATAATGCTGCTATGAACATATATTCTTTCTGATTAGTGTTTCTGGATTCTTAGAGTATATTCTCAGAAGTAGTATCACTGGGTCATTTTTAGTTTTTTTAGTGGTCTCAATACTATTTTTTAGTAGTTCCCCACAGTGGTTTTGTCAGTCTGCATTCCTACCAGCAGGGATGCAAAGGATTGTAAGAAAACTATGACATCTATTTGCCAAAGAATCTGGGAGAAATGGATACATTCCTGGAAATATACAATCTTCCAAAAATCCATCAGGAAGAATCAGAAAACATGAACAGGCCAATAACAACTGATAAAATTGAAGCAGTAATCAGAACACTCCCAGCAAAGGTAAGTCCTGGACTGGATGGATTCACAAGGGAGTTTTATCAAACATTTTAAGAAGAGCCAACACCCATCCCCCTCAAATTATTTCAAAAAAATTCAAGAGAAGGGAAGACTTCCAAGCTTTCTTTTACAAAGCCAGCATCATCCTAATTCTAAAACCAGATGAAGGCACTACAAAGAAAGAGAATTACAGGCCAATACCCCTGATGAACAAAGATGCTAAACTCCTCAACAAAATATTAGCAAATCAGATCCAGCAGTACATTAAAAAGATCATACACCATGACCAAGTGGGATTTATTCAGTGGATGCAAGGCTGGTACAATATTTGAAAATATTGTATACATCATATAAATAAAATGAAGTATAAAAATCACATGATCATATCAATAGGTGCAGAAAAAGCATTTAACAAAATCCAGCACCCATTTTTTATAAAAACTCTCAGCAAAGTGGAAATAGAGGGAACACACTTCAACATAATAAAGGCCATTTATAATAAACCTACAGCCAACATCGTACTCAATGGGCCAAAACTAAGTGTTTTCCTTAAAAGCAGGAACAAGACAGGGATGTCTGCTTTGACCACTCTTATCCAACATAGTACTGGAAGTCCTTGCCATAGTAGTCAGACAAGAAGAAGAAATCAAAGGCACCCAAATTGGAAAGGAGGAAGTAAAACTCTCATTCCTTTGTTTGATATGATATCATAGATAGAAAACCCTAAAGACTCCACCAAAATAACCTACTCAATTTAATAAATGAATTCAGCAAAGTATCAGGATACAAAATTAAAATCCAGAAATCAATGGCATTTTTATATAACAACTAGAGGCCCGGCGCATGAAATTTGTGCATTGGCGGGGGATCCCTCAGCCCAGCCTGCTCCTTCTCACAGTCTGGGACTCCTTGGGGGATGCTGCCTGCTGGTGGGGAGCAGGGCTAAGCCAGCAGTTGGACATCCCTCTCACAGAAGGGCCCCTCACTCCTTATCACCCACCTGCTTGCTGCTCCTTAGCACTGCCACGGAGGTGGGAGAGGCTCCCACCACTGCCACTGTGCTCACCAACCATGAGCTCGGCTTCTGGCTGAGTGACGCTCCCACTGTGGGAGTGCATTGACCACCAGGGGGCAGCTCCTGCATTAAGTGTCTGCCCCCTGGTGGTCAGTGAGCATCATAGCGACCGGTCATTCTGGTCGTTCTGCCGTAACAGTTGCTTAGGCTTTTATTATATAGATAATGAACTCTCAGAAAGAGAAACTAAAAGAATAAAAAATAAAAAATCCCATTTACCACTGCAATGAAAAAAAAAAAGGAAGCTACCTAGGAATAAACAACCAAAGAATACTATAGGACATTGAAAAAAGAAATAGAGGAAGACACAGACAGTGGAAGAATATACTGTGTTCATGGATAGGAAGAATTAACATCATTAAATGTTCATATTACCCAATGCAATCCCTATTAAAATACCATCAGCATATTTCACAGATCTAGAAAAAATATTCCAAAAATTTATATGGAACAAAAAAAACAACAGCAGCACAAAAACCTAATAGCCACACCAATATTAAGAAAGAAGAACAACGTTGGAGGGATCATAATACCGGATATCAAACTATACTGCAAAGCCACTATAATCAAAACATCCTGATACTGGCACAATAACAGGCATATAGATCAATGGAACAGAACAGAGAGTCCAGAAATCAACCCAGGTCTTTATGGTCAATTAATATTTGACAAAGGAGGCAAGAGCACACAATGGAGGAAAGACAGTCTCTTCCATAAATGGTAATGGGAGAATTGGACAGGTACATGCAAAATTCAAAACTAGACCACAAACTTACACCATGCACAAGAATAAATTCAAAATAGATTAAAATACATAAATGTTAGTCACAAAATCATAAAAACTCTACAAGAAAACATAGGCAGTAAAATCTCAGACATATCACATAGCTGAATTTTTGCTGACACACCTCCTAGTGCAAGAGAAACAAGGAAAAAATAAACAAAAGGGACTACATCAAACTATAAAGTTTCTGCGCAGCAAAAGAAACCATCACAAAATGAAAAGGGAACACACTATGGGAGAACATATTTGCCAATGACATATCTGACAAGGGGTTAATTTCCAAAATATATAAAGAACTTATAGAACTCAAAAAAAAGGAAGGCAAACAATCCAATTAAAAAATGGGCGGAAGGCCTGAACAGACCAAAGAGGACATACAGAAGGCCAAGAGACATGTGAAAAAATGCTCAGTGTCACCAGTCATCTGAGAGATGCAAATTAAAATGACAATGAGACATCACCTCACATCTGTCAGAATGGCTATCATCAACAAATCAACAAGTGACAAATACTGGAGAGAATGTAGAGAAAAGAGAACCCTAGTACACTGCTGGTGGGAGGGC
>NW_006295269.1:3550383-3551578 GCF_000327345.1 Myotis davidii | reverse complement strand
CAGATACACAGATTCCAAAACAGTAGCTTCTGGAACTCTAGATCTGTTCTGATTTTTCAAATGTGTTTGATTAGAAGACCTGTAGGTGGGGGTGCAGGTAGGGTAGGAAATATCCTTTACCTAAAGGAACTTGGAAAGATCTGAACTTATTAACTATCCTCTGCATGAACAAGAGATTGCAGAATCAACAACCACATCCTCTTTTCATATATTTAATTGAAAATTAACATAGCATGTGAAATAAATTGATACATTAATTTGTTTTATTTTTAAAAAGAAATTTCTGCACAAACAGAAACAAACAATGGAGGCTTCCCAAGGGATTGCCTCTGTTTAGAACATTATCAGATACTAGAGGCCTGGTGCACGAATTTGTGCATGGATGGGGTCCCTCGGGGTAGTCTGCGGTGATGGGGCCTAAACCCGCAGTCCAATGCTGACTGCTGCTCCTTCCTGCCACTTCTGCTCATCCCGGCCCCACTGTACCTGTTGCGGGCTCACGCCCAGGCAGTCCTGATTGGGAGAGGCTTGCACTGCCACAGCAGTGTTCGCCGGCCTTGAGCCCTATGTCTGGTGCCCATCCTGAGGGGGCTGAAGGATGGCCAGGACATGATCAGCCCTCTGGGCAGGTGGTGGGATGCCTTTGCCAGGCCAGGATCTGGATCTGTCCTGTTGACATTCATGCTGGTTGTAGGGAAGCTGCCTGACAGCCACTTTTATGTTGTTTCTTCCTTGTGGAGCCTCCTGGGAGGGGAAGCGAGGTCAACTTCCAGGAGGCTGGCAGAGCTAGCACTGTCAGGATCGTGCTGGTGGCATAGGTTTATCGGTGCCTGGTCCCATTCTCTAGAGATTGAATTTGCAGGACTATTGAGGTAGTGAGTGGCTGCCGCCAGGCTGGTGGGCCACTGGGACAGGTTGGTCAGCTGAGTGGTGCTCCTGCTGTGGGGTGCACTGACCAACAGGGGGCAGCTCCTGCATTGAGCGTCTGCCCCCTGGTGGTCAGTGCGCATCATAACGACCCACCATTCTGCAGTTCAGTTGATTTGCATATTAGGGTTTTATTATATAGGATTTTATTGTTGGCTGAAAAGCTCAAACTAATTCTAATTTGTTTTTCTGCCTGAATGTCTTTGATTTGTACAAAGCACTAGCCCAGAATAAAAAGAGCTTGGCTATAATGAGTGAAAATTTGGGA
>NW_006295269.1:3542030-3549954 GCF_000327345.1 Myotis davidii | reverse complement strand
CCTTTTTTTTTTCTTGTTTTCTTTTTTATTCTGGGATTTATGTACCTTGTATAATTGAAACTTTGTAGCCTTGAGTGGAGCTCAGAGCCAGCCAAGGCGGGGCGGGAAGCTTGTCTTCCTCCATCGCCACGAGCAACCCAAGCCTCCTGCTCGCTCCAGCTCTGTGGCCATGGCCGACTGAAAGCAAGTATCTGGGGTTTATTTATCTTCTATAATTGAAGCTTTGTTGCCTTGAGTGTAGCTCAGAGCCAGCTGTGGCAGGTGGGAAGCTTGGCTTCCTCCATCACTGGGGCAACCAAGCCTCGTGCTTGCTCCAGCTTCCTGGCTGCCGGCCACCATCTTGGTTGGGTTAATTTGCATATAGTCGCTGTGATTGGCTGGTGGGCGAGGTTTAAGGCATAGTGAAGATACAATCAATTTGCATGTTTGTCTTTTATTAGTATAGATACTTGTTTGTAAAATTCTTCAAATAATTTCATATGATTTTAAATAATACATCTTATTTCTACCAAATAAGATTAAAAGAGTTTCTAAAACAGTTCCTTGTTGTTGGAAGAGAGCTGGTTCTATTATTTAGTGTTAGGAGTGAAGGCCTGCACATTTGAATGCTAAATTACAATCTTAATTCTACCACTTGCAGGTTCTATGACTTTGAAAAAGTTACTTAAGATCTCTAACCTTTGGGCTTCTCATCAATAAAATGAGACAACTAGTCAGACATTTCTCACAGGTTTAATCCTGAAGATTAAACAGGAGAATTCATGTACAGTGTTTAGAAAAATCACTGGCGCTAGTAGGTGTTCAGGCCTAGCAATTTATTACCAATTGTTCCTCAAACAGGTATTGGTTGGATGTGACCTTTGGCAAGTGATTTCATCTTTGTCAGTTCCTTCACCTTAGCAGTGCATGGAATTGATTGCTTTATCTGACTGTTATATGGTGGGTAAGAGATTAGACTTGAGACAGACTGCTTAAGTTTCAGATTCCACCAGCAAGCAACACATCTCTAGGTTCCAGTGCCCTTTTAAAAAAAAAAATAAAAGGCTGAAAATAAGATAATCTATCTTACAGGATTGGTCGGAAGGTTGGATGAGGAAATGAATGCAAAATGCTTAGGACAATGCCTTACACATGCCAGTACTTAAAGACTGATTGCAGTGACGAGAAAGTTGGAATAAAGAGTCCCAGGTTATGCCCTTGTCTCCAAAGGTCTCAAAGGGTTGCCTCAACAAACCTCTAACAAGAATATTTTAGAATCAAGCCATTGACATCTTTGTGCTGTTAGTCACCTGCTCCTGGGGTGTTGGTCTCTGGCTCCTGTTGGGTAGCTCGTCCTGCACTTGGCTTTGGGCCCACCTTCCCGCTGGGGCATGTTGGAGGCTGAGCCAGAGTCCACACGCTCGCAGTGGGTCCCACAGCTCGCAGCTGCTGGCAATCTGTTCCTAGAACACACTCTCCTTGAGAGAGCTCCTGTGGTTGGAGGGAAGATGTCCCTCCAAAGCCCCTTGTGCCTGCCTTGGATCCCACAGGTCTGACACTTCTGGAATAGCACTCCTGTGCAGCCAGGCTCCACCATCTGTGATCCCTTATCTGTCCCAGGAATACTTCTGTCTTCATCTCAGACTGTGAAATCTAGGTCTCTCCACCTTTAAAGGCCCAGCTAGAAACAGTTTGTCCTCCACAACTAATCAGATACTCTCCACCGAAACTTTTTATAGCATTAGCAAAACACAACTAAACTCTCTACTATGGCCTGTTAGTCTTATGTGATCTTATGATCTGTTCTTGTCTGCTTCTCTGATACCTTCTCTTACTCCATGCTTTAGTCACAAAAGCCACCTGTCTGTTCCTTTAGGACTCCAATTTTATTATCACCTTTCACCTATTACTTACTGTTCAACTCTGCCTGGAAAGCTTTCTACAAAATCATTTCCTGATTGGATTTTTTCCCCTTTTACTTTTAAGCCCTCCAAGAGGTCTTTCCTGAACATTCAATTACAGAAATTCTTGCCCTGCCAGTGTGGCACAGCAATGGAGTGTCAACCTAGGAACCAAGAAGGGCACATGTCCGGGTTGTGGGCTCAATCCCCAGTAGGGGTGTGTGCAGGCAGCCGAACCATGATGCTCTTCTCTCATCCACGTGCCTATCTCTCTATCCCCCTCTTTTCCTCTCTCTCTAAAAATAAATAAAACCATATTAAAATAATTCTCATCCCGTTGTCCTGGTCACTTGCATAGCAGTTCTTAACTGGGAGTGATTTTGCTCCCCAGCGGGCATTTGGCAATTTCTGGAGATAGTGTCAGTTGTCATAACTGAGAAGGTCTTACTTTTGGAATATAGTGTGTGGGGATGCTATGAGTATCCTACAATGCCCAGCACAGTCCTCACAGTACAGACTTTCTGGCACAATGAGTTAGTTGTGCTGAAGATGCAAAATTGCATGTAGCATATAGCCTTGACTTACATTCACCAATGAATTGGGCACTCATTGGAACTACCTCATCCATTTATTCCTTTCTTGGTTTTGCTTGAATCCCAAATTAGATGGAAGCTCCACAAGAGCAGGCATCTTGCCTGTCCTGGTCAGGGCTACATTTCCAGTGTCTTTCATGGCACCTGGCACTTGTAGAAGCTTCAAAACTATTACTCAAATCAATAAACGACTCAGTGAATAAATTTTGGTAGAAACCTTTACTGAACACATTGAGTACCGAACCACATAGGGTCCTGCCTGCTGTGCGTGTGCTGGTTACGTGGGCATGTTCTTGGATTATGTCCTTGGTGGCAGCAGTGTGACCCCACCGGGACCAGCATGATGACTAAACACATCATGGCTGAAATGAACTCAATAGTAGGAACTACCACTGCAAGTGCATGTTGCTTCCCCTGTGTCTGCAGAGCCATGGAGCAATGCTGTGTCCCACGGGCGGTTTTCTTAACTGTGCTCTGCTGACAGTGCCTTAGGGCTCTTGGTGCACTTAATTCTGATTTTATTTTGAGCTATATTTTTAACTACTTAAAAATTAATTAAATTCAACACTCAGAATGCTTGTGACCAGTTTTGAATACATTCGAATTGCTAACACTGAACTTTTGTGACCAGGTTCACGTATTCTTTTTGTGTAGGTTTTGAAAGACCCCCATCACAGGCGCCTTATTTCTGTGCATATGCGTTGTTGGAAAACCTTGAGAATATTTTAATGATTAGGGATCACTTAACTCTGTTCAGTGCCATTGGATTCAAATTCAGAAGTGAACTGTCTGCTTATTTAAAACTAGAGGCCCGATGCACGATATTCATGCAAAGGGCTCCGAGGCCTGAGGCAGCAGCCCCAGCCACCGCCCCGGCCCTCACAGCAGCAGCCCCGGAAAGACGTCTGGTCTAATCGGTGTATTACACTTTTATTATTATAGACTAGGCAGGCGAGAGCGACCTCAGTGAAATGCCGGTGACGTCTCTTTGGCGTAGGCCACCTAAGGGCAGACTAGCACACTGAGCGGTGACAAGAATGTGTGCAATGTGCGTTGGCACTGTCCTGTTTACGATAGTTCCAGCAGTTATTTGAAGCAAGATAGAATGTGGAATTGGACTTTAGTTGTTGTCATGGGATTGGGGCACTCTGCACCCCTCTGTTCATAAGGGAGCCAGCCGGGGGATCCATGCGAGGCTGCTAAGTCCTGGTTGTGCCCTCGCATTGCCACACCGCTGCAGGCTATGCAGGCAGAAGATTGGACGTTCATGGAAGCAGCGCTGGGCTGTGGGTTCTCCCCTCACTCTGGGAGGGAGGGAAGGAACTTCAAGAAGATCATGAAGAAATTGGGGATATTAGATCAAGCTTGCTAATTGTATGGTGTAAGTTTTCTGTCTCTGCTCTGTCTTTCTCTGCTGTACAGAAGGTACATCATCCTTTCACTCTAAAGATGAACTTGCTTATCCTTCATTTTGTAGTTGTTATTTTTTACTTTATGGGTTTTGAAGTTAGGTTTTTAGGTTTATACTAGTTTAGAATTGTTTATCTTCTTAGTGAATTAAATTTTTATTACTTAGTATTAAACTATTACTCTTTGTATGAATTATTTCTGTCTTGAACTCTATTGTGTCATATTATCTTTTCTATACCCATTTTCTTTCAGTTATTGTTCACCTGATATGTCCTTTGTCTTTCAATTCTCTAAATCTTTAAATTTAAATGTATCTCCTATAATAGCAGATAGTTGCTGGACTTTAAAAAATCAGTAGAATAATTTTTAAAAACTAGACTGGAGAGCTTACCAAAGAGCTTAGCCCATTTACATTTGTATGATTTCTAAAAATTAGCATTAATTGCTGTCATTTATGTGCAGTAGGTCTTATTATTTTTCCTATTTTTTCTTCTCTTATTTTAGATTCATAAAGAAGATTTTCTCCTTCCATTTTATCCCTTTATTTTTTGGGAACATCTGTGTCATATATCCATTATTTTAGTAAGCGATAGTAACATGCCTCCCTGTCTTAATGACATCTGAAGTTAATCAATATCTTTATCATACTGCAGAATAATACAGGACATTAAATATTACCACTACCCAGTTCTTTGGTTATAATTTCTCCCAAATTAGACAATATAATATTTTATATTGTTACTGATTTTTTAATTTACACAGATATTTGCCAGTATGTTTTGTCACATTGTTTCTTGCAACCCAGCCCTTTTGTGTGAGGTATACATCCTTCTGCTTGATATACATCCTTTAGAGTTTTTCTTAGTGAGAGTCAGAACCTTCAATAAAACATTAAGTTTTAGTTGTATGACACTACTCCTATGTTACTGTGAGAATATTCTTGATATTATTAATGATTAAACTTTGAAACAAATTTTTACCATATTTCTAGTTTCTGGATACTGTAAATCAAAGAAAATGGAAAGATTACAGGTAGATACAGGTAAGAAACATAAACAAACACAACTATTACTGTTAGTTAAAATACATGATGTTGTCCTTTTTGGTCAATATTGGGAATTTTATATTATTTACTCTAGTATTTATAGTTATTCACATGTAAAATTACAGAGAGAATGAGATGCCAAAATTGAAAATAATCTTAATTTTACTAAATATTTTAATTTAGCAAAACTGCCTTCTTATTAATGGACATTAATAACAAAATATAAATATGAACATAAAATTAACTTACATTAAAAAAATATTACTTTAGTTTGTTTTACATCTTGGAGTTATTCAAAATATTTCATTTGAGAAGACAACTCCTGTAAACCAAACCAAGGGGGAAGGGTGTATTTTGTTCTTAGATACATTATCCTTTACCTGTTTATTATCCTACTAGTGACCTGGTGCACGAATTCATGCACCAGTGGAGTCTCTCAGCCTGGCCTGCGGGATTGGCTGAAACTGGCTCTCCGACATCCCCTGAGGGGTCCTGGATTGCGAGGGGGTGTGGGCCAGGCCAAGGGACCCCACAGTGCATGATCAGGGTGGGGGGAGATGCGGGAGGTTGGCCAGCTGGGGAAGGACCTTGGGAGGGCTCCACAGTGTGTCCAGCTCATCTTGCTCAGTCCCAATAGGCTGGACCCCAGCCGCAAGCTCACCTACCAGTCAGAACATCTACCCGCTGTTGGTCAGTGCTCATCATAGCGACTGGTTGACCAGTTGACTGTCTGCCGCCTGGTGGTCATTGCATATCATAGCGAGTGGTTGAGCAGCCTTAGCATATCGTTAGTATATTATGCTCTGATTGGTTGAACAGACACCAGACAACCAGGCATTTAACATATTAAGCTTTTATTTTATAGGATATAGAATCTTAACATATACTGTTGGTTTCTTTTTAAATGAGAGTAAATGTTCTCTGTTTTACTTTGACTAGTAGATCTAAAGCTTTGAAAAATCCTCTATCAAAATGTGAGTTAATTCAGACTTTTTTCTCATGAATCTATGCCTAACACTTCTCTCACCAAAGTGAAGGCTAAATATAATTTACAACTTAAAACCCATGCTTTCCCTAAAATTACTTAACTACTTCTAGCATACAATTATGTACTCTTGCTTACAAGAGGATTTGTAGTTTGTGATAACGCAGTCTAGAATAAATAGTTATCAATCCAGCTGACAGTAATGACTTAATTAAACTGTTTCCTCTTAAAAGTTCATGCTTTCTGGTAAAATATAATCTCTCTCTAGTTTATTTCATTGACACAAATGTTGACATCACTATTCATTATATTAACATAGTCAAAATAACATTTTCCTTGCCTATAGTATTCTTCCAAATATAGATTACCATTCCCACTATGGTCTGCATGCCTATCTCCTTTATCTCTTGACATATTTTTAGAGCTAAATATTTAATTTTGGTGAAAAATGAAATAAAGGTAACTGTTAAGAAAATTTGATAATTATAAAACTGGTTGGTAATTTTAGTTTTACTAAGTTAATAATTTATTATTTAAGTAAAGCTCTATTTTTTAGAATTATGTTTCTTTGGAAGAATGATTTGATCTAGGCTATAAGGGACAGCAATGCTGACATCATCATCGTCACCATCATCATCAACAGCACTCACAGTTACTGTTTTACATTGTAGTATTCTCTACAAGTTCACTTAAGTTTTTTATTCAGTCCTCAAAACAATGCAGGGCGGGAGAAAAAGCCTGCAACATTCCACAATTTAGAGATGAGGACAATGAGCTGCACGAATTGTGATTTACTCCAGCCACAGCTGGATTCCAGGCCTCCCATTTCTGCCTCGTGTTCTTTCCCCTCCCTCGTGCAATCCCAGTACTTGTGAAAGCCCAAACCATCACCTGTAACAAGCAGCGGTTTATATAGAAGCTTATTAAAGCAATTCTTAAATCTCAAAATATAAGTGAATATATAATTTTCATAGATTAACACATTGTTACCCACAGTTTGGAGAGACCTAAACCTATATTGTCCATCACTAGTTAGTACATGTAGCTGTTGAGCTCACGACATGCAGATAGTCTGAACTGAGATGTTCTATAAGAATTAAAAACACACCAGATTTCAAGGCTTACTATGACAAAAATCTAATATATCTCATTAATAATTTTAATATTAATTATACATTGAAATGAAAATAGTTCAGATGTAATGTTTAACATATTATTATGATTAATTTCACCTGTTTTAAAAAGCTTATTTTAATGTGGTTACTAGATAATGTAAAGTAATATATATGGCCCATGTATGCCTCACTTTGTATTTTTATTGGACAACGTTGTTCTAGAATTTTCATTTGTCTTGGGCATATTTCCCTCCTTAGTTAGCATACTTTCCTCTTTAAAATGATTGAAACTTTTATGCCAGCATGTGAGCCTCATTCTATGTCCTGTTTATGTTCTGAATCTGATTCTCTACTCTTTAATCTAGACTCTCACGTTTCTTAAAAATTTATTAAACCTTCTTAGTTATTTGAAATGACATTCAAATGAGAATTTCAGGTATATTCTAAAAAAAAGATACAAAGATGGAGAGATTTTGATTATAAATCATAATTTTATCCTGCAAAGACTAAACTTAAAGTAACATTTTATTGAATAACTAGAGGCCTGGTGCATGAATTTGTGCACCAGTGGGGTCCCTCGGCCTGGCCTGCAGGATCAGGCTGAAACTGGCTCTCCAACATCCCCTGAGGGGTTCCGGATTACAAGAGGGTTCAGGCCAGGCTGAGGAACCCCATTGGTGCACAATCGGGCCAGGGAGAGAGGCAAGAGGTTGGCCAGCTGGGGAGGGACTGCGGGAGGGCTCCAGGTGTGTCTGGCCCGTCTCGTTCAGTCCCAATCAGCTGGACCCCAGCAGCAAGCTAACCTACTGGTCAGAGCATCTGCCCCCTGGTGGTCATTACACGTCATAATGACTGGTCAACCGGTTGACTGTTGCCCCCTGGTGTCATAGCAATTA
>NW_006295269.1:3540174-3541669 GCF_000327345.1 Myotis davidii | reverse complement strand
AAGTTTTTACCCAAAGAACTTAAGGAATGTGTCTTGCATTCAAATAGGTAAGAAATGCAAGAGTAAGAGCAGGACTTTATTGAGGAATAGCAGCAAGACTAAGTAAAAGCTTTGAAGATTGTATCTTATTTAATTCTCCTAACAAGCAACTAAAATAAAGACTGTACTTCTCCTTTGTGAAGGTGAGAAAATGAGAGAGCTGAAGAGGTGGAGTTAGCTGCCCAAGTTCAGGGAGATCAGAGCCAGGGTGTAAACTCCAGTTTGATTTCAAATCTGTGCCCTCAACCCTGTGGTGTACTGCTTTTCATGTTACTCTTGTTTGTTTGTTTTAAAATCAAAGTGACAACATAAGGGGACACAAGCAAATTATCTCTTTCTGGTCAGTCTTGAATGAAGCTGAATTCAAGATATTTGACAGATCTAGACTCTCATAGGGGACAAATACCAATAAGGAGCAGAGGCAGCTCAAGTTTCACGGTTCTGGAGCCCCGGACACACAGCCCTGGGAGGCTGTCTGTTCATCTCAGTGGGAATAAACTTACAGGATGAGGAAATAACTGGGTTATAGATAAAACATACAGACACACTTCCTGGAGGGACATGTGAATGCATTTAAAGAGCGAGACAGAATGTGTAATAGGTGGTGAAAATGACATTTTGCTTTTCTGTTTAGAGACAGAGTTTAACTTTGATCAAACAGATCTCAGGAACTTTAGTCTGACAGACCCAGCATTAACGGATGAAAATAACTTTAAAATTGTGTAAAAGACAATTAAATCAATTTAATTGCTCATTAATTAAATAAAAAATTCAACTTCCCCCATTATTATTAAACTGCTTCGAAATTTATCTTAGAATTGCTCATTAATTAAATAAAAAATTCAACTTCATTATTATTAAACTGCTTCGAAATTTATCTTAAGTAATTTATCTAAAGTCATTTGAGGTCTACTGGGTTTAATGATTTGAACAGCCAAATTTGATTTGGAGATGAAATGATTCTTTGGATTCTTCTAGGTTGAAAAATATTCTCTGTAAATAAAGTCTTTCAATCCTAAATTGAGGGGTGCAAGGAGGAATGAAAGCTGAAGAAAATTTATTCTGACAAAAATATTTGTCCAGTTTACTGGATTCAATGAGTACAACGTAAGATAGTCCCAGAAAATTCACATGAAAAGTGGCAAGAATGGGCCTGTTGTTTTCTCTTGCTATTATAATAAACTGGAGGCCCAGTGCATGAAATTCTTGCACAGGTAAAGTACCCAGGGCCATCAGGGCTGATTGGGGCCTTCTGGTTGCTGGCTCCAATCCTGGTTGGTTGAACTCCCGAGGGGACAATTTGCATATTAGACTTTTATTATATAGGACTAGAGGCCCGGTGCACAAAAATTTGTGCACTGTGGGGGAGGGGGGTCTCTCAGCCCAGCCTGTGCCCTCTCACAGTCTGGGACCCCTCAGGGGATGACCACCTGCTGGCTTAGGCCTGCTCCCTCGG
>NW_006295269.1:3524959-3539422 GCF_000327345.1 Myotis davidii | reverse complement strand
GAATAAGCAAGCCTCCTGCTCACTTTAGCTGCGTGGCTGCTGGCTGCCATCTTGGTTGGGTTAATTTGCCTATTGTGCTGATTAGCCGATGGGAGGCATAGCAAACGTATGGTCAATTACCATGTTTGTCTATTATTAGATAGGATTACCACAAAGTTCATAGCTTAAAACAATAAAATTTGTTACCTTATAGTTCTGTACTCCAGAACTCCCACTGGGCTCAGAATCAAGGTGAGGGCAACTGGGATGCTCTGGATCTTCGGAGAAGACCCATTTCTCTCCTTTCCAGCTTCCAGATCCCACCTGGATTCCTGTGCTTGTGGCTCCATTCCTCCATCTGGAAGGCAAGCCAAGTAGCATCTTCAAATCTCTTTCTCTGGCTTTCACCCGCACACTTTCTCTCCTTCCCCTCCCTTTTAAATATACTGGAACCCTGGCACAATCAGCCTTCACAACAGAGATACAGTCCGTTTGTGCTGTCCCCATCTCCCCGTGACCAGCCTTCCCCATCTCTTTTTCCACTTCCGCTGTCCTCAAGTAATAGGCGTCCCAGAGGCTTTGTCCACCAGGAAACAGATTTATCCAAGATGGTGTTTCTTTGGTCATCTGTCCTTATGGGACTTTTGGCTAACATAGAATCTTGCAACAATGCCTTTGAATTCTTTTTCTGATGGTTGTGTGTCACCACTGATATTTTTCATTCTATCCTCACCATATAATTCCTACTATTTGTAGAGTTACCTGGTTAATCCTTGTTCTCCATTTCTGTTTTGCTGTGTGTACAGTTGCTTACAGTGTCTGTGTGTCCAGACCAGACAAGTTTCACTGACAAAAGGTAAATCCTATCACCAGATTCTAGGAATAGTTAATCACCAGTGAGTCAGCTCATAGAAGCAATGCAGTCCTATATCGACATAGGTCACTACTTGTGAATCAATGGTAGGCACTAGATGTTATTCTAATAGGTGGACTTATAATACGATAGAGCACCTGTATTAATCTCAAAAATAATCATATTATTTTAAATCTTAGAACACATATACTTATGTGAATAGGGGGTTAAGTTTCTCATATGTGAATAGGGGGTTAAGTTTTTCTCAAGCATTCCTTTGAAGGCCTGTGAGAAGCGATTAGGGAGGTGATTCCGCTGTGAATCCAACAAGCAGAACCAATAAGTATGGGCAGGTCGACCCACCAGGAGACAAAACATCATCTCATCAACATCATCTCATCAATATCATCTCATCGCCTGGCGATTAAGGACAATAGCTGATGTCTGCGGACCCCAGGACTGTACATAGCACCCTAGCCCCTTCCCCTTTATAATCCTGTCCCCTGCACCTGCTGGAAGACAGGATTTGAATGCTTGTAAGCACCCTGGTTTCTTGGTTGACTGGCCTTCTCAATAAACGCCTCATATGATTCAACCCTGTCTTTGTTATTGGACACAGTGACAAGCAGCCCGAGCCCAATCGGGGGTCTGCCAGTAACAATTCTACCATGTATGTTATCACTAAGTATAAAGCATTGTGTGAAAGAAATAAGCCTGTAACAGTTATATTCCGATTCAATAAATGATCATTTTTTCCCTTTGAAGTTTGGTAAATAATTTAATAAATCTCCTACCAGAATTCCATGTATTTATAAATAAATCACCAGATTTTCAGTTTAGCTCTTTAGTACTCATAATGAATCCTTAATGTCTAACAGCATCCACTGTTTACATTTGCCTGGGGTCTCTAAAGCATTATGAGATGAAATGATTTTCTGGCTGTCTTAGATTTAAAGCGTTTCATGAATTTCATATTCGAGTGAATAACTTCCTCTCTCCGTCTCTTGCGGGAAAGGAGAAATGGGTGGAGCTGCAGTGAATGGCGTGCTGTCTTGTGTAGATTGAATTTGTTATGAATTGCATGCTCTCCATTGTACTCTCATGCATCCTTAAAACAAACCACAAATTCTATGGGACACATATTTTGTTCTTTGCTGAACACTGAGAGTGTATAAATGATGATTTAAGTGCCGTGAAAGTGAAGCTGGTATAAGGCTACAAACAGCATGTTAATTTTCTTTAGAAACATAAAGGAAAGCTTGCTTTGAATAGCCTTAAAAGTTTCGTAAGAGTTTCTCTCAAGGAACTATAGATGAGCAGCTCCACAGAAAAATAACTAGGTATCCATTAGCCTTGGCGAAGATGTACCTGGCTTTTCAACTATAAAATTCTCATAAAGCCAATGATTTCCTGTTTATAGAATCACTTAAAACAAGTCCTAAGACTTACATTGTTATTTAAGTAGGAAACATTCATGTATATAGAACAGTGATGGCGAACCTTTTGAGCTCGGTGTGTCAGCATTTTGAAAAACCCTAACTTAACTCTGGTGCCGTGTCACATATAGAAATTTTTTTGATATTTGCAACCATAGTAAAACAAAGATTTATATTTTTGATATTTATTTTATATATTTAAATGCCATTTAACAAAGAAAAATCAACCAAAAAAATGAGTTCACGTGTCACCTCTGACACGCGTGTTATAGGTTTGCCATCACTGATATTGAACATATTTCTGTCTAAATGTTAGAGGTTGCAAGAATGAAACATGATCCTATTTGAATGCTTTGGAGAATTCATCAGGAGAAATCAAAACAGCATAGAGCGCTGAGTTAGCTGGCTGGGCTCTGGGAGTAATTGGTCACTAACCTTTTCCACAAACTCAGATAATTAAGTTCATGTAGACAATCTCCACTGAGGTCCTATCAGGGCTACACTTTGTCCCAGGCGCTGGGGATACCGTGCTGGACATATTAGGCAATGTCCCCCCTCAACAGTATTCACCTTCTATTGGGGTGACAGACAAAACCTCAACAAATCGGTATGTAATATACTGTCAAGTAGTTGTTTACAAGTGCTACACGCTAAAATAAAGCAAGGTTAGGAACAAAATGATGGAATGTGACTTAACTGCCCAGGTTTAACTTTTCTCACAAGAATCTTATGCTTTGTATTTGCACAGGAGTCTAAAGCAACTTACAAAAATACAAAAGGCACAGAATAACTGCACCAATATTCCAGGAAGTTGGCCATAAGGTCAGGGAAATGGTTACTTCCAGGGTTAAATTAGATGACAGAAATATGGATCTCAGGGCCTGGTCTAATTGCTGCACGTGAACCACAAACTTGGCACTAAGCCTGTTAGCCAAAGCAAAGAGGAATACTCCAGCGTTTTGTAAGACTGGCTATTTCCAAAACATAAACACTGGCAGGGCTTGCTGAGAAAAATGTTCTATTGAGTAGGGACCCAGGGAGATTTTCTGGTATGGAACGAAGACCATGCCATAAAGTGGGTGGAGTCTGGTAGCCCTCAATGAAGGCCAGTGGTTCATCACTATGATCACCTTGAGAAAAGTAAAGATCACATTATTTTAGCATGCTTATTCACTTTCTTTCGCCTTTGTTTTGTTTTATTTTTTAGGGGGGAGGGCTGTATGTTGGGTTTTGTGTGCATGTGTGTGCATGTGTGTGTGTGTGTGTATGCTATGGAAAAATGTCTAAGACCCCTTTGAGATTTTAATGAAAGCTACAACACTGTTCCTAGATTATATCCATCCATAATTTGGCATACAGCATGATGGTGTTAAGGGGATTTTGAAGATTAAAAAAAAAAAACCCAATGCCTGCACGTGGAATCCTGGAGAGAGACCAGGTGGGCAGACATCCTCCCAGGGCCCTGAGCCCTGATGATACCTTTTCCAGAGAGAGAGAGAGAGAGAGAGAGAGAAACCTGCTCATTGTTGTATGTTCTGATTTAATATTTCTTATTTTTTAAATTTATTTTTCAATTACTATTGACATACAATATTATATTAGTTTCAAGTATATGACAGAGACTGGGCATTTATATTATAATATTATAAAGTGATCACTCTGATAGTATAGTACCCACCTAACACCATACATAGTTATTACAATACTAGAGGCCCAGTGCACAAAATTCAGGCATGGGTAGGGTCCCTAGTCCTGGCCGGCTATCAGGGCTGATCTGCAGGGCAACCAGCGGGGTAATCGGGGGTGGGGGGCCCACTGGCACCCACCTCAGCTGACCTGGCACCACCCACTCGCCAGCCCAGGTGACCCCTCCCACCACCAGTCACCTCCCTCTGCAGGGTGACCGGCAGGGTGATTGGGGGGTACTCCGCCTTGGCTGGCCTGACGCCACCCGCTCGCCGGCCTTGCCACCTGCCACTGTCGGTCAGGGATTGGGGGTTGGGAGCAGCTCCTGCATTGAGCGTCTGCCCCCTGGTGGTCAGTGCACATCATAGTGACTGGTTGTTCAGTTGATTTGCATATTAGGCTTTTATTATACAGGATTATTGACTGTATTCCCTATGCTGTACCTCACATTCCCATGACTATTGCATACCTGGCAATTTGTAATTCTTAATACCTTTCACCCTTCTCATCCATTTTCCCAACTTCTCTCTCATCTGGCAACTATCAATTTGGTCTCTATATCTGCAAGTTTGTTTCTGTTTTGTTTATTTTTTAGATTGTGCATATAATTGAAATATATGGTATTTATCTTTTTCTGTCTGACTTATTTCACTTAGTATAATACCCTCTAGGTCCATCCATGTTGTTGCAAATGGTAATATTTCATTCTTTTTTATGGCCAACTAATACTTCATTGTATATGTACCACCTCTTCTTTACCCAGTCATCTACCTACGGACACTTAGGTTGCTCCCATATGTTGGCTACTGTAAATGATGCTGCAAGGAACATAAGGTTGCATATCTCTTTTTGAATTAGTATTTTGGAATTCTTTGGATAAATACCCAGAAGTGAAATTTCTAGGTTTAATAGTAGTTTAATTTTTAATTCTTCGAGGAATCGCCATAATGTGTTTCATCTTGGCTGCACTATTTTACAATCTCATCAACAGTCCATAAGCATTCCCTGTTCTCCACATCCTCTTGAACATTTGTTGTTTGTTGATTTATTGATGGTAGCCGTTCTGATGGGTGTAAGATGATACCTCATTGTGGTTTTAATGTGCATTTCCCTGATGATTAGTGATATTGGGAATCTTTTCAGTTGTATATTGGCCATCTCTATGTCCTCTTTGGAGGACTATAAGGTCCTTTGCCCACTTTTAAATCATGTTGCTTATGTGTGTTGAGTTGCATGAGTTCCTTATATATTTTGGATATTAACCCCTTATCAGATGTGTCATTAGTGAATATCTTTTCTCATTCAGTAGGTTGTCTCTTTGTTTTGTTGGTGATTTCCTTTGTTGTACAAATCTTTTCAGTTTGATGTAGTCCCATTTATTTATTTTTCCTTTGTTTTCCTTGCCTGGGGAGACATATCCAAAAATATATTGCTAAGAGCAATGTCAAAGAGTTTACTGCCTAGGCTTTCTTCTAGCAATCTTATGGTTTCAGGTCTTGCATTTGTTTTTAATCCATTTTGAGTTAAATTTTGTATATAGTGTAAGGAAATGGTCTCATTTTATTGTTTTGCATGTATCTGTTCAGTTTCCCAAACACCATTTATTTAAGATACTGTCTTAATCCATTTTATATTTGTGCCTCATTTGTCATAAGCTAGATGATCATAAAGGTATTGTGTTTATTTCTGGGCTCTCTACTTTGTTACATTGATCTATGTGTCTGTTTTTATGCCTGTACCATACTATTTTGATTCCTTTGGCCTTGAGTAGTTTGATATCATGTGGCATGATACCTTCAGCTTTGTTCTTCTTTCTCAATATTGCTTTGGTTATTCGGGTTCTTCTGTAGTTCTATATAAATATTAGGATTATTTTTTTCTAGTTCTGTGAAAATGTCACTGGTATTGTGATAGAGATTCCATTGAATCCATAGATTGCTCCTGGTAGTATGGACATTTTAATGATGTTAATTCTTCTTATACATTAGTGCAGTATAGCCTCCACTTATTTGTATCTCAACAAAATGACAGTGGTGCCTGCCAGGGCTTCCATCTCTGAGAGAGTTGCCTGACCCAGTCCCTCCAGTCCTCATGCTGAAGTTATTCAATGTAGTTTTGTCCCTCACAACGTGGCCCTTTTTGAGCTATAGCCCTTACACTGGAGCTTAACATGCATGAGTTTGTGAGTGAGTCTGTCCTCAGCCCTTTCAGAGCAGCACCTTGGTCTCTAGTAGCCCTTTGTCTTTCTCAGAAGCAATCCCTGCTGATTTTCAAGGCCAGATGTTATGGGGCTGGGGGCCCCTGCCCCTCAGGAGGGACTTCTGCAGCTGAGATATCCCTCCAGTTTCTTAATTTCACACTGTGGCTGTGGGACCTACTCATTCTGTGTCTCCACCCTTCCTATCAGTCTTCACATGGCTTCTCCTTACATCCTTCATTATAGGAATTCTCCAGCTAATCTTCAGCTGGTTTTCAACTATAGTTGTTCTATAATTTAGTTGTAATATTGATGTGATTATGGGAAGAGGCGAGCCCAGTTTATCTACTCTGCCATCTTGACTGGAATACTCGTGTCTGCTCTGATATAAGAAAAAACTCACATGCATATATTATTTGGCGAGGTATTAATAGAACCAATGCTTTGCAATTAAGACCATCTGATTAAAATTAAGAAACCAAGCAAAAAACTAGTATCTGACAGTATGCTAACAGGTTGGACAAGACATCTCTCTCATACCACCTAAGTCTATTACCTCCTAAGTCCATTATGTCTTTACTGTCTAGTGTATTCTCTTTCTATTTTGTTCACTTTTTTATTTTTTAAGGGAGGTAGAAAGGATTTCTGTGACAGTAATATCCATAGCTTGGTATGGATGAATTAACCTCCTAATATAATAAAATTGAATACAGTTTTTAGAAAATCCCTCTAGTTGAGCCAAAATTGAAACTCAAATCATGGAAAGATCTATCATGAACAGGGAAGAAAATTGTACCAATCTAGGTGGATAAATGTCTTAATTGTCAACTTTTGAACAGTTTCATTTCGGTATCATTAAAGGATTTCTAATGATTTCACCTCCTGGGACTCATTCAACCAAGCCCACAACATTTACCCAGTTTGCCTGCCTAAATAAAGTTAAATTAATCAGAATAAAAATGCTCATTGTAACATGATACAACTTTACCCATTATTTTTCAGCAGTTTATTTTCTATTTTCTCCATTTTCTTCCCCTTGGTATTCAAAACCTGTACTGAAAGCCAATAAAGCAGAGGGTGGGGGAGTCATTAGTTAGTTACCATGAAAGAGAAGTACATCTCTGCGTGGGGCACACAGTCTTTGGTGCCTGGTGGTGTGGTGGTGGTACCGAGCTATCAAACTGTAAACGCCTGCTTCATTTCAGAGCCCCACAATGGGCATACCCAGCAGGAGAGAAAAATACTTTTTTGTACATAATTCCTGTTAGTGTAACTTTCTCTTCAGGTACACTTGCATGGCACTTGCTTTATATGAGTGAATCTTTTGTTATACAGTAGGTGTACTTCTTGAAAATGAGTGCCCACGAAATATTTTTAATTTGAATCCTGTTTTCCCAGAGAATTTGACTACATGTTCAGAAAACTTTTTATTCGTTACTTGCTTAGTGTGCTGATCGTTGCTTAGAGAATCAGAAATTATAATAAAAAATATCCTTACAGCCACTGGTTGGAGAACATTCTCTAGGGTCACCCACATGAAAAGCAGTTTGTAGCCAATCAGTGCCTGAGATTCAAGGTGTCTTCTCATGACTTTTGATTTGGGTGTGGTTTTGAGCTACAGTTAGTGTTTACTTCCCTTGGTATATTAAAATGCTGTGACATACTTTTCCTGATTATTAGTTTGCTTATTGCAAAGTGTGATAAAAACAGTGCTGTGGCACAGAATTGTGGGAAGGATGAAATGAACTGACACCTATGAGTCCCATGGAACAGTGCCCCACCTAGGAAGCACCCAACAGAGCTGACAATCATGATCTGAGGATCATAGCGTTTCTCTTTTGATTGGCAAACTCATGAACTTCTCTGCATACCTCAGTCCAGTTATAGCTGCGCTGGAGGACAGCATCCTATCTTTCTTATGGGTCCCACTGTTGCATATATAATCCAATAGTTCTCTATCTAGTGGTCTACCTGTATTTACAGCTGTAGATGTGGCAGATGGTTCCTATGAGGCTGATGCCATCTTACCACAAATGCCCCTAGGATCTCTCTGCTCTTCTGTCTTAAGACTTTTCCCAAAGCCATGAATAGTTGTCATATTCAGGGAAGATAATATTCACTGAAAATCTTAACTGTGAGGATGAGAGTCGATGTGTAAGTGTCCCCACCTCTCTGGTTTTGGGAAAGACCATTCTGAAACACTTTCCACATGGTTCTCAGCTGTTCCCCACTAGGAATGAGGCCGGGTGTTTACATTTATCCCAAGTTCAATAACGTAGCTTAATTGGCTTTTTTCTCCTTCCATCTTTCTGCTTCCTGGAACCATCTCTCAAGTAAATTACTTAATACTTTATCTTGGGCTCTTTTGTGGAGAAATCCAACTTTAGATGCAGAACATATTTTTATGCATATCATTGCAACTATATTCTCCAAAATTGGTGAAAATACATCCAGATTTTTTTGTGTGTGTAATTCAGTATTAAGGAGACAAACTGACATAAATCTAATTTTATTTATATAGAAAAATCAAAAATCTAAGTACCTTTTCTTGAAACATTTTCTCATATTAAGTGAATTCTCAGTAAATAAACACTTACATATCTTAAAGATAGCCTACATAGCCTGCTTCTTAATTATTAATCTTTCTATAAAGCAATTCTATTTTAGTGTTAATTATGTGTTTACTTCTCTATTTTCTAGGTTTAGGTATTGGGCAGTTCTTGTGATTTACACCTAATGAGTAATTTCACTTAGGAGCTGAACATGAATGGAGTGTGTGGGGGATGTAAATTGGATGTGGGAAAAAAGAAAATAAATTTTCATTCTGTGGCCAGGTCGATTAATCAGTCAGCTAAACCATGACTTCTGCTGTTTACCACTTGGTCAATGGAACTGACCAATATTGATAATATCTTGCTTTAGGCCTAGATAGCTCAAATCTCAGTTGGCTAATGCTCCTCTGCAAAACCAGTTTGTGTTGCTCTGTAGGCATTTTACAGTTCCCTGTGTCTGCCTTATTGTTGGTCTATTTTTGTCTATTATGAATGCTTTATTTAACTTTTTCCCTGGAGGGGCATACATGAGATTAGCAGTTATTTTTTAGAGAGAAAATTAATAAAGATTAAGGACTCATGCAACCACAATCCCTTAAGGGATAAATGCTAACCAATATTGCTTTCATCATGCAAACTAATAACGCGTAAATTGGATTCTACTGGAAGACATGTTGGCTTGGCCCATACAGTGATAGTAATGTTTTTAAGTTGAATTACTTGTCATTTAAATATCAAGAAGTTTTAAACAAAAATGAATATTTCTAGCTTCTGACACATGGGAAGCTCTACAAACCGTTGTCTCTTCCTGCAATGCACACATAGACTCAAGCTCAGAACGATGTCCTTCAGTCAGAGGTCACCATGTCTCCTCTTCAGTGGCCACTTCTTATTCTTGACTTTAAATTCCTTGTCCCTCATCTGCTTCCCTCAGTTATATTACCAGCCTAGCCCCTTTAAGATTTGAATAGGATCTCAGTTTTAATATCAGAGAAGGCACAACTTAAAATAACTTTCCTATTATACAGCCCAAATAAATCTAGGATACAATGATACAATTTAAATGAAGTGACTTTAAAGCCTACTGGGGCTTTTATGATTTTGTCCAGACTTCATTAATTTACTGATATGAATCCTGAGGAACAGAGAAGTTAATATCTGCATTAGGGTCACATGGCTAATGACAAAGTATGTCAGCACTCAAGTGGTCTAAATACATTTTGAAGAAGCTTCACTTCTGCTCTTGGCGTAGAAAGGTCACAGGCCATGTCCTCCTCCAAGATTTTGGTTATTTAAATAATTACCCTTTTAAAAATCAAGGTATTCATAAAACCCAAATTACAAAATCCAGAAAGTCTTTCAAACAGCCAAAAATCAGACATTTATGGTTTAAAGCAGTCTGGGCAGATGGTATGAGTATATTGTCAAGATGATGGATCGACAGGAAGGTGAGAGCACTTACTGAGTGAAAGAGAATGTGTTAATAGGAATCAGATGCTTTAAAAGGTGAAGTGCATTATTCTCTTCTAAATATTACTTTTTGGGTTATGATTAACCCTAGTATTTTGTTTTATTTTTCCCATTTGAACTTTCTTCCACTGTAAGATTTAGGCCTTATATAAAAATACAATATATGTTCTAATATATTTTAGGACCTTCTTAAAGGTCATACTGAGAATGATCTGAGAGATTTAACAAAACCTGTGTACTGGAGTCCTCATTAGCTACTTAAACAAAAACTCTTACAATTCAAAGAATTCTGGGCTGATGTTAGGATGAGGTAAGGGACCCTTGTCTCTTTCAAAAGCCATTCAAGAAATCAAAACTGCAGTGGATGGCCCACAGAGCCCATTAAAAATTTCAAGATGTGACATGTGAAGAAGATGCCACACAGAGGTAGTATAACTCATTTTAAATAAATACTGTTCTCTAAGAATGCCCAACTTTCAAGGCACTAAGTAATTCAAATTTCTTATTTTTTAAAATACATTTTTATTGATTTTTAGACAGGTGATAAAAACATTAATGATGAGAGAGAATCATTGATTGGCTGCCCCCTGCATGCTCCCAGTGGGGATTGAATCCAAAACCTGGGCATGTATCCTCACCAGGAATTTCACTGTGATGTCCATGTTCATAGGTTGATGCTCAACCACTGAGCCACACCAGCTGGGATCAAATTTCTTATTTATAATCTTATTTTTTGTGAAGTAACCCACATGTTCTTCTCCCCTCCAAAAACACCCTGGGTCACATGTAGCATATACCAGCTCATGTATTCTTTTAAATGGGTGCTTCCCATCATGCCTTCTTCTTCCTATAGTCTCACAACTGGTCTCTCTGCTTCTACCTGTCATCCCTTACAGAATAGTCTCAACCCAATAAGCTCAGTGTCCTGCTAAAACAGAAGAAATGCTGTGTCACTCCTCTGCTCTCACCCTCTATGAGCTTTTAGCTCAGAACCAAGATCTAACTCATTGTTATACCCTGCAGCTATGGTTCTCAAAGTGTGGTTCCTGGACCAACAATATCAGCATTAGAAACTTGTTAGACATGCGTATATACTCTCAGGTCCTACCCCAAATCTACTAAATCAGAAACTCTGAGGTTCTGGAGGTGACCCCAGCAGTCTGTTTTAATAAGTCCACCAAGTAATTAGGATGCCCAGCTAAAGTGTGAGCACTACTGCACTGTAACACTCCATAGTATATAGGTCACATTCCCCTTGGACTTCATGGACTGCTCTCCCTGTCCCCAGACACTCTGGCCGCCTAGCAGCCACATGAATATGCAAAGTGCAATCTTACTTCAGGGCCTTTGTGCTTACTGTTCCCTCTCCCTACAGACAGACACATGAGTGTCAACTTCATCAATGGTAGGTCTTTTGTCAGATGTCATACTCACAGCTGAGGCCTTCCCATACTTTACATTAGATTTGTAGGGCTGCAGTTGTACGATACAACAAACTGGTGGCTGAAAACAACAACAGATAAGGACTCTCCCTAGTTCTGGAGACCAGAGGTCCCACAGTCAGTGTGTCAGCAGGGCCATGTTCCTTCTGAAGCTCGTTGGAGAATCCTTGCTTGGCTCTTCCTAGCTCCTGGTGATGGTCAGAAATCCTTGGTATTCCTGGATGGTAACTGTATCTCTAGCCTTTTTCTCTGTCATCTCATGGCACTCTCCCTGGGTGTCTCCATACTATCGTTTTATAAGGACATCAGTCATATTGGATTAAAAGCCCACCTTACTCCAGCATGACATCTCAACTAATTATGTCTGTAAAGGCTCTATTTCTAAATAAGGTCAAGTTCTGAAGTGCAGGGGGTTAGGACTTCAGTATACTTTTTGGAGGGTAACCCATAACACCCACTTATTTAAAATTGTTCACTGTCAAATGAGGAAGAATCAGAGAATCTGAATAGACAGATTACAACTAGTGGAACTGAAGCAGTAATCAAACAATTCCCAACAAACAAAAGTCCTGGACTGGATGGCTTCACAGGTTAATATTATCAAACATGCAAAGAACTAACACTTATCTTTCTCAAACTGTTCCAAAAATTTCAAGAGGAAGGAAGACTCCCAAGCTCATTTTAAGAGTCCAGCATTATCCTAATTCCAACACCTGATAAAGACACGACAAAGAAAGAAAATTATAGGCCAATATCCCCGATGAACATAGATGCTAGAACTCTTAACAAAATATTAGCAAACCAGATTCAGCAATACATTAAAAAAATCATACACCATGACCAAGTGAGATTTATTCTGGGTATACAAGGTTGGTACAATTTCCTCTAATCAATAAATGTGATATACCACATACATAAAATGAAGGATAAAAACTACATGATCAGATCAATAGATGAAAAAAAAAAGCATTTGATAAAATACAGCACCCATTCATGATAAAACTCTCAGCAAAGGGGGAACATACCTGAATGTAATAAATACCACATGTGATAAACCTACATTATACTCAATAGGCAAAAACTGGAAATGTTTCCTTTAAAATTGGGAACAAGACACCACTCTTAGTCAAGATAGTACCGGAAGTCCCACCCACAGCAATCCGACAAGAAGAAGACATAAAAGGCATCCAAATTGGAAAGGAAGAAATAAGTCATTATTATCATACACCATGACCAAGTGAAATTTATTCTGGGTATACAAGGTTGGTACAATTTCCTCTAATCAATAAATGTGATATACCACATACATAAAATGAAGGATAAAAACTACATGATCAGATCAATAGATGAAAAAAAAAGCATTTGATAAAATACAGCACCCATTCATGATAAAACTCTCAGCAAAGGGGGAACATACCTGAATGTAATAAATACCACATGTGATAAACCTACATTATACTCAATAGGCAAAAACTGGAAATGTTTCCTTTAAGATTGGGAACAAGACAGGGATATACTCTTTCACCACTCTTAGTCAAGATAGTACCGGAAGTCCCACCCACAGCAATCCGACAAGAAGAAGACATAAAAGGCATCCAAATTGGAAAGGAAGAAATAAAAGTCATTATTTTCAGGTGACATGATTTTGTTTATAGAGAACCCTAAAGATTCCACACAAAAAGACCTATTAGTACTGACAAATGAACTCAGTAAAGTAGCAGGATACAAAGTGAATATCCAGAAATCAGTTGCATTTTTATGCACCAACAATGAACTATCAGAAAGGGAAACTAAGAAAACAATTTCATTTACAATTGTATGAAAAAAATCAACACACCTAGGAATATTCCAAAAAATTATATAAAACCACAAAGTGCCCTGAGTAGCCATCGTAATCTCGACAAAAAAGAACAAATTTGGAGGAATCACGCTACCTGATATCATATATATATCAATGGAACAGAATACAGAACCCAGAAACAAACTCACACCTATATGGTCAGTTAATATTTGACAAAGGAAACAAGAATATACAATGGGGTAAAGATAGTTTATTCAATAAATGGTGTTGGGAAAATTGGACAGATAAGTGCAAAAAAAAAAGAAACTAGATCACCTTCTTACACTGCACACATGACTAAACTCAAAATTGGTTAAAGACTTAAATATAAGTCTTAAAATTATAAAAATCCTAGAAGAAAATATAGGCAGTAAACCTCAGACATTTCTTGTAGCAATATTTTTTCTCATATATCTCCTGGGGGAAGGGAAACAAAAAAATAAACAAATGGGAGTACATCAAACTAAAAAGTTTTGAACAACAAAGGCAACCGTCAACAAAATGAAAAGACAACCCACTGAATGGCAGAACATATTTGCTGATACATTTCATAAGGCAATAATATCCAAAATTTATAAAGCTCAACACATAAAAACCCAACCAATACAATAAAAAAATGGGCAAAAGCCCTGAATAGACACTTTTACAAAGAGGATATAGAGATGGCCAATAGACATGAAAAGATGCTCAATATCACTAACCATGAGAAATGCAAATTGAAACCACAATGAAATAGCTGTCAGAAGGGCTATCCTATCTAATAAAAGAGAAACATGGTAATTAGCATACGACCGCTACCCTTCCCATTGGTTAATCAGGGAGATATGCAAATTAACTGCCAGCCAAGATGGTAGCTGGCAGCCAGGCAGCTTGAAACTAACATGAGGCTTGCTTGCTTCAGTGATGGAGGAAACCAACGTTCCCGCCTGCCTTGCCGGCCTCTGAGCTTGCAGTTTCAAACATAGTTACAAATATAGAAGCTAAACAAAACCCCAGAAACCTGCTTTC
>NW_006295269.1:3520850-3523956 GCF_000327345.1 Myotis davidii | reverse complement strand
TCTATAATAATAAAAGGGTAATATGCTAATTAGTCCGGATGTCTTCCAGACATCATTCCGGACATCCTTCCTGATGAAGCCGGGGCCAGAGGGAAGCCAGCCCGGGTCCCAGGTGCCTGCTGGTGGCCAGAGGAGTGAAACCCGGGTCCCACGTGCCAGAGGGAAGCCTAGGTCTTGGGTGCCTGAGGGAAGCCGGTGCCAGCAGCTGGGGGAAGGAAGGCCTACTTTTGCACGAATTTTCATGCATCGGGCCTCTACTAATAAAAATAAAATTGCTCCCTGCCCTCATCACTTTCTATTTCACTTCTGTTCTTTGTTTCTCTTTTGCTGTTTGTCACCTCCTAACACACCCTATGTTTTACTTATTTGGTTTACTTTCTGGCTTTTGCCCCTGCAATCTCAGTTCCATAAGGTCAAGAATTCTTTTCTGCTGTGTGTTCATCCACATAGTAGCTACAGCTCTTACAACGTACCTGGAACATATTAGGAGCTCAATAAATATTTTTTGAATGAATAAAAATGGTAGACCATTAACAAAATTATTTCATTGCTAAAAAGTTTGATTACCTGTCTTTAATGTAAAGCCTAAAATCTACTCCCGGCAGGCTAGGCATCGAGAGGAATATAAAGGTACCACATGAGAAAAGTTAAGTTCATTCTGAAACTTATGGCACTCTCGTGGGTGGGCAGGGATTTTTATCAGGAATAAAGAGTCAAGGGAAGCTTTGGAGCTGGGGATCCAATTGGTTTAATAACTAAACTGGCAAATGAGAACCAGGGAAGGGACATATATCAGCAGTGTGGTTGTTTAAAGCAACTGGGTCATGAAAACAATGCTCATTTATTCATTCACTTATTGAACAAATACTTGGATATCTAAATGCCAAGGCCTGGGCTCCAAGCTTGGGATATAAAATTAGGTCTCTGGCTCAACCAGCATGGCTCAGTGGTTGAGTGTTGACCTATGAACCAGGATGTCATGGTTCCATTCCCGATCAGAATACGTGCCTGGGTTTTGGGCTCGATCTCCAGTTGGTGGTGTGCAGGAGGCAGCCAATCAATGATTCCCTCTCATCATTGATGTTTCTATCTCTCCTTCTCCCTTCCTCTCTGAAATCCATAAAATATATTTTTAAAAATTAGGTCTCTGAATTTATGGACGTTGGGCTGTAGTAAGGGATTAAATATTAGTGAGTACACAGTTGTACCACATGCCCCCTTTTTAAGGGGCAAGGCCTGCTTAAACTGTCTTTATATCTAACCAAAGAAAATCAATTTCTTTTCCTCCAGGCAGGTACAAAGTAATATCAGTGTTTAGTCACCAGGTGGAAATTCACCAAAATAGAAGCCTGGATTGGAATGCCAAAGGCAAGGCTGCTGCTGCTCAGGCCTTGACACTAAAATCGCAGTTCCAGCGTCCCCTGAATAATGGGATTAAAGGAGCCGAGTAGTAACCTAAGGTGAGAATATGGGCGTTTTTAAAAATATATATATTTTATTGCTTTCAGAGAGGAACAGAGAGGAAGAGAGAGATAGAAACATCAATGATGAGAGAGAATCATTGATCAGCTGCCTCCTGCACACCCCCTACTGGGGATCACACCCAAAACTCTGGCATGTGCCCTTGACGAAATCAAAGCCAGGACCGTTATCCACTGAACCAAACTGGCTAGGGAAGAATATGGGTGTTTTAACTTTATACCCAAGTTTGACTTTATGATAGGCCATTTCTGAGCTGTGTCATTTAGGAAATGGTACCTAATCTATATGAGACTTGGTTTTATCTATAAAATGGCATTGATCACTCAGTGTTGTGAGGTTAACCCAGAGAAAGAATAAAGCATTTAGCACAGAGGCTGTTTTGCAATGAGCATGCAGTACACTTGTTAAAGCAGTGATGGTGAACCTATGACACGCGTGTCAGAGGTGACACGCGAACTCATTTTTTTGGTTGATTTTTCTTTGTTAAATGGCATTTAAATATATAAAATAAATATCAAAAATGTAAGTCTTTGTTTTACTATGGTTGCAAAGATCAAAAAATTTCTATATGTGACACGGTACCAGAGTTAAGTTAGGGTTTTTCAAAATGCTGACACGCCGAGCTCAAAAGGTTCGCCATCACTGTGTTAAAGGAACACACATCGAGATGTGGCCTAGTCAAGGGCATGACAGCTCTTTGCTTCTCTTCAGGGGCATCATGGGATAAAAGAGATGGAGCCCCTAAAACAATATGAGCCAGAGATAGGAAAATGGGAAGCACCTTCACAAATCAAGAGGCAGACAATTAGGTCAGGGACGGCCGTGAAAACAACAAACTTCTCTTTTATTTTTCTTTAGCAGAGTGTCTGAACTTGAACAGTTATGAGTTTTCGATGACAAATTTAAGGCAAGTTTCAGAAACACTACAGGGAAGTTACCCAGGATACTAAAGCATGAGGTCTCATCCTGGTGTGAAAATTAGGCAAAATGGCTGTGGAGCCTTCTCCTTAGCAGCGCGCTCCCCCGTGCTGCTTGCAGAAGACAGCAGTGAATGGGAGCTGAGCGGTAATCGCTGCTCCACCATCTGTCTAGAAGGACGTGTGCCACAGGAGTGGCTGTCCTTCAGGCCGTTCGGGAAGGAACAGCATGTGTAAGCGTCCTGGCCTCGGATGGAAAGAACACTCAGTACAGAGTTGGAACCACACAACTAAGCCTGCCTCCTAAGCTTATTTCCAGGACCTGCCCTCCAATGGGAATTCTTTGACAGTGAGTCAAGTTTCAGCTGTTCATTGGTAACTCAGATTACTTTATTAAACTGTGCTAATTAAAACACGAAAGGGTAGAAACCCCCGTTCATTCCCCCTGTCCTGTTTCTCCTTCAGATTTCTCCCAATTGATAACTAAAATTTGGATAGCTTATTGGGGGAGCCTCTAGGCATCAATAATGAACAACCGTGGTCTTTTGCTAACCTGGTGGCTTTTGAAAACGTCCATCAGTAGCCACAAGCAGGTTTGCAGCTATGCAAATGATAGCATGTTTTTAAAAATTCTGGACCTAGACAGACAGGTGTACTTCTTTAGTTAGAACAATGGTTCTCAATAAATGAAGTCTTATTCAAATATC
>NW_006295269.1:3507774-3520792 GCF_000327345.1 Myotis davidii | reverse complement strand
CCCGCAACCAAGGTACATGCCCTTGACCGGAATCGAACCTGGGACCCTTGAGTCTGCAGGCCAACGCTCTATCCACTGAGCCAAACTGGTTAGGGCTGGGGGATGGTCTTAGGCAACCCCTGTGAAAGGGTCGTTCGACCACCAAAGGGGTCACGTCCCACAGGTTGAGAACCGCTAAGTTAGAATGTCATCTGTGTTTTAGGGACCGAGGCAGGGAATGACTAAGAGTCCACATCCCCCCACACTTTTTCCTAGATTCTGCAGCACGCTGTCAAGATAGCAATTTGCTGGCCCACTTCTGACAGAATGCACAGGTCTTTTCTTACAGGTAAGGCATTGATATCCATTTTTCTATTCTGGAAATACGAGCAGTGGCCTGTTTAGGTCAGATATATAGGTCTACATTATGGATGGCTCACAGCACCTGCTTTGATAAAGTGATTGTTCTTCTCTCCTTGCTTCCCCCAGAACAGAGATCTTTCTGCTAAATGCCCTCTGCTCAGTCTTCCTCTGGTTCTAACTTCTCGGCGTGTCTACAGCATTGCATTAAGCCAGGCTTGGTGTCTATTCAATACTTCCTTGAGCAGTGGATTTTTATTTAAAGCAACAAAGAAGAACTCAGTTTTGTTGCCAGTACCATGGGGACAATTTTATGAGGAGACATAATTTGACTTAGAATATTCCCACTTCTTATAACTGTGTGCTGTATTTTAATAAAGTTCCCATATATTATGCAAATGAAATGTTTTACAGACTTGTCACAGATGGCAGTTGGAAGTGACTACTGCACGATCACTCCTTACCAAACTCTTCCTAAAACCAGGAGCTTGATTTGTGTCCCCATGATCCCTAAGTTGAGGAGCATAAGCCACAAAATTAAGAAACACTTCTAAGAGTTAAAGGGGATGGAAAACAGTGTTCTTTACAGAAGGACTAGGAGAAAATGCCTTCCTTTGTGTTTCCTGAAAGAATTGATGCCTCCACTGAAAGGACCCATTTTTTACTATCTATTACACATCGCGCTGGGGAGAAGATGGGAGGAGAGGGAGACAAATAAATGTTTGAGGGCTTCAGGCTGTTGTTTTCCTACACTGTTAAGCGCTTCTCATTAGCATCATTGTAGATCAAATTCCTCATCCTGGTCATCCCAGAGCAAATTGAGATCATGTTTTCTGGAATCCACTTTCTGCTCAGGGCCATCCCCATCTCCCTGGGCTCATGGCCATCTGACCTCTGTTTCCTGAGGACGGGGCCTTTCCGCCATTTTTATTTATTGCTCTGATTTCTAAATCTGGTTACATTAACATTCCCATGGAGATTAACTTATTTATTGAATGAGCCACTTTTAAAAAAAATAAAATATGGCTGAAAGAAATCTAGTTAAGCTGGTTCAGGTAGAAATGGCGGCTGTTGACAGGACCCAGAAACATTGCACAGTGATGAGGATTGGAATGCTGGCAGGCCAGAGCTCACGGGAGCTGGAACGGGACAGTGGGTGTGGATCTGCACAGCTGGGAGCCTGCACCGTCCCACCACAGTCACAGCGCCCTCAGGCTTCACTCAAGTGCTCTGTTGTCATTATGCTCTGCACCAAGCCAACGAAGATTCGAAGCCCCAAACCCAATTCTCTATAAGCAAATGGGTTGGCCTGGCTCACCTGTTCTCCTTACTCCCCAGGTCAGTGACCGGCCTGTGGCTGATCCTTCTGGTCCATTCAGATGGAGCTGCCTTGGCGGCACTGGGGAGAGAGTCTGCCTGCACTGGGAGTATAGGAGGCTATGGGGAGCAACAGGTCCTTTGAGAGAGGGTGTGGGTGTGTCCTCGAAGATAAGATGTCACATTTGTCCCCAGAGGTCTTTATGGAAAGGCTAACGTGGTATTTCAGCAAAGGCGGAGTTTTTGCAAGAGGTTAGATGTGGGCAAGGTGGCTCTCATCAATAGTGAAATTGTATTGAACAAGCATTTCTTATTTTGCAAGGAGTTGATTCCTGACAACAATAGAAGACTTTTATATGTCCTACGTGTGTGTTTGTGCACATGCTCATATGCACACACAAGCAGTAGAAACAGGAGAGAAATCAGTATGAACTTTTAGTGCCAAGAGACTAGCGATCCTCTGGCCCAGCCCACACATTTCATAGAGAAATCCAGACTCACCAATGTTATGTGGCCAGCTTCGGGGCATACAGCTATTAAGTGGCAGAAAAGACACTCGGATCTCTTGAGTCCTCACTCAGTGAGCTTTCTAACTCAGCTCTACTATATTTTATCTCCAGAAGAAAAATCTTTATTAATTAAAAGGCCCAACTATATATCATACCTTATCATCATTACCTTATAGATCTATCTCAAAGGTACCCACTCCAAAGTGGTACCTGACCACTGCCTAAGGTAGGTCCTTCCTTGTCCCCAGATTTCTATTACATCATCATTCTATCACCTATCCCTATCTTTAGTCACCTTGTTTGTTTGCTTGCTCATTTTCTCTAACACTAAAAGAGGGAATTCCATGAAAGTAAAGATTGTTTTTTCTTCTTCCTGTCTATACCCTCAGCTCCTGTAATCATGCCCAACACATAGTAGGCAAACATAAATATTAATCATGTTTGTGTGCATTTAAATATATAAACATTAAAGTAAATATTTGGAGGGAACACATGGACTTCTCTGTGTTCAGAGAATAATTTCTCATCATTCAGAGAATAATTTCCTAATTATTGAGGTCTTGCCAAGTTTAATATTCCTGTGATATTAAATGTCTCTAAAGTTCTCTCCATAGTTTTGTATGCCATGTCGCAGTTAAGGCTAAAACCATACCTGGAATTCATAGCAAAGGGAGCCAGCGACATCTGAGTCAGACCGACTTCACCTGAGTGGGTATCTTCCCCACGAACTGAGCGAGTGAGCTCCTGACAGAGCCTCTTGGCTGGGACGCCGCACCCCAGCTCTCGTCTTTGTTTGTGGATGTTCCCGTGACTCACTGACAGTAAGAGCTGTTCATTCTTATTTCTGGCTCTTGGCAGCCTACAGATGCTTCCTGTTAGTGCCCCTGGCAGGTTACTGGTGAGGCCTGTTGTTTATTGCCCCATCTATCAAGTCCTATTTATTTTTAAAATAAACTTTGAGCATACTGTAAACTCCCCTCACCAGCAGAGTTTTCCTCCTCTTTTATACTTGACAAGGCTCTAAAAGGAACAGTAACTCTGTCTCATAAATATTTGAACTTGAGCCTTTTAGGAAAGAATTATATTTAAGATATTCAAGAACAGAATTGGTCTCAATCTAAAATCTCCCTTCCAACTATTCATTCTCACGTTACCATTCTCTCTCTCTCTCTCTCTCTCTCTCTCTCTCTCTCTCTCTCTCTCTCTCCAATGCCTCCTTTCCCTTTTAATTGCATTACCTTATTCCTGCCTCTATACTGCCCTGCCTTTCCCCAAATTATCCCGTCTATGCCCAATTCCCTAGTCAAAACTTCCATCCATAGCTTTATTACATCTGCTTACATAATATAAACATCCTTAACGAACAGTTTTAAAGCGTTTCCTATTTCAAGCTCATCAAGCCCAAATATTTTACACCCCTTTCCCAGTCCCCTATCATGTGAACTTGCTACTCCATCCCTCAGTAATCCGGACTGTTTTCCAACACAAAGCTGAGGATGAAGGGAATTGACATGGTCCGGCATAAAGAGCTTGGAATTTTGAGTTGTACTGACTTGGGCTCAATTCAAACACCGCTGCTTATTAGCTTATGGCCCCGAGGTAGCCTCCTCAATTCTCTGACTGTGTCTCCTCAGTGGAAAGGTGAAGATGAATACTGATTTGGGCAAACATTTCTGGTATCTCTAAATATTCAGTTTGTCTCCTTCTGAGCACCTGAACATGCAAGTGCTTTTTCATTTGGGCCTGGTTGTGTGATTCCTTTGGTTAATGACATATGAATGGGGAGTGGTATGCTTCACTGTGGACAGAAGCTTTGAGAGGCAGTGAGTGATTTGCCAAGGTCCCTTCTCTCAATGAGGCAAATATGGGCACGTGTATTGAGAAGACTCCCTCATCCTGGGATCCTGGCTGTACAATAAGCAGCGATTTGTACTGATCGACCATGAATGTGTAGCATGAGATATTGCTGTGTGTTACTGCAGCAAAACTGAACTTATTTGGACTGATGTATTTATTTGGCAAGGTTATTTGTAGAATGAGTGACAAGATGCATAAGTAGAAACATAATATGTGATCAGTGATTGGTAGTTTCCACTACCGGGAGCATTGTTATCACTAGCATCATTGCTATTTTATTAGGGTTATGTGTTCTTTTTAGTGCATATTTTATTTTTCCCATTGTCTCATTTTGCTGTAAATATGTACTTGCCTTTCTGGCCCTCCAGTAAAGTGTACGATCTTTGAAGGGGACAAGGTACCTCATTGTCCTCATCAGGCAT
Organism: Myotis davidii; assembly: GCF_000327345.1. Taxonomy (NCBI): domain Eukaryota; kingdom Metazoa; phylum Chordata; class Mammalia; order Chiroptera; family Vespertilionidae; genus Myotis; species Myotis davidii. Next base: position 3,516,348 of record NW_006295269.1, on the reverse strand, counting down.
ACTCACTTAGGTATGGTGTCTGTACCAACTAAACTCTGCCACCGCAGTATGAAAACAGATGCAGACCATATATAAACAATGGGTGTATTTGTGTTCCAATAAAACTTAATTTATGAAAACAAAAGGCAGACCATTAGCTTATGGATCCTGATTTAGACTCTATTCTTCTTTCCCTCCTTTGTTCTCTTTTTACATTTTGCAGCCCTAGTTTGTCTGTGTCTTTTCCTGGTGTCCCTGTGTTCTCTGTTGCCACAGGCACATTATTTTCCTCATGGCAGGTAGAAATGGCCACCAGGAGCCCCAAGTCTATGTTATAATGGAAGTAAGTCCCTTTCTCCCTAGTGTTCCTCTTGCTTAATATGCCCACACCTGGGCCAGTCTCTGTTGACAGAACATGGAAATTCCTGATTGGTCAGCCCCTGTGATCAGAGAATGGTTGGAGCACTGTGATTAATGAGCACTTCAGAACCACCAGGGGTGAGGATAAGAGAAAGAAGGATACTTGGTAGTACAACAGGATGCTCATTACAAGCCTGCATTTACCTACATATGCAGAGAAACAGCAAAGAACCTACTTCAGGGGCCATCCTTAACGATTCCTCATTGTGTAGTAGGCTTGTGCTTTATAGCCAGTCTCCCTGGTCATTTGTCAAAGACCTCCCTTGGGATCTGGAAACAAAAGCGTTGACTATGACTTCTGATGGGTTGCATGTGGGACACAGGAAAAAGAACAACCTAGGAAGACTCTTAATTTCTGTCCTAAGCACTTGGGTGAGTAGAGTCACCCTGCTTTTAGGTGGTTAAAAATCATTTCCAAAACAGTAGAGGGAAGGCAGCAACATGGACAATCCCCAATTGGCTGGTAAGTATTTTTCTAATAATCTGAGAAAACTCACAAAACTTTGCAAAAGTTAATAAACAAAGCAATATGATGGCATATGAGTCAGGACTCTCTGGAAGCTCTCCAAATTCCTCTCTGCAACATGGGGAACACCTGCAAATTCCTAATATAAAATGCCATAAAAAGAAAAAAAAAACTTTTGTTATTCCTGGCCATATAAATTCTGCCTAAAGGGCATTGCTGGCTACCATGGATATTGGGTGGGCACTCTAACATGAGTCATTCTGATATACCAGTACTTCCTCTATTTTTACTTGGCTCAGAAAATTTAATGAAATTATACAAATCCCCGAAATCTAATATTTTATGTGATAAGATTGTGTAAGAGGAGGGGGTGGAAGCGAAGTTTGGAGAATGTGGTGGCAGATGGCGAGTGGGCTCGGCACATAGCGTTCCTATATATAGGGGAGGGGGGACATTTTTAAATTTAGATTCAAGTATTTTATATATATTCAGCAACATCATTTACAGAAGCAGCCTAGCTGGATAGAACTTTTAAATATTTCTTTTGGTTGGGGGTGGGTTGTGATATATATTTTCAACAGTTTTACATATTCTTTCATTTAAAAATCAAATGATATCTATAGGCTTTGAGTATGTCTTTTGAGAGAGGGTTGAGAATATCTATTTCTAGAGAGAGTTTCTTCCAAGGAAATTTAATGACATTTTAAAAATTAGGGTTCTCACAGCTAATTTACCAACAATAGAAAATCAAAGTGAATGTTCACAACGAAGATGAGTACAGTTTAGTAGAATGAACATTGAGCTGGCAATTAGGACAGCGGCTATCAGTCTAGTTCTGAGTAACAGGAGGTCGGGTAGAAGGTGTTACCTTACACAAATCACTTCAGCTCTTTGGTCTTAGTCTTTTTAAAACGAGAATTTGGAATAAATGATTTTTGGGATAGTTTTTGTTTTATATTTGATTGTTGTCTCTTAATGCTCTGTTAATTAGGATGCTTTTGGTTGCAAGTAACAGAAAGCCCAACTCAAGCTGCCTGAACCTAACACAGGGAAGCCTAGTGTTGAATGGATTTTAGGGTGGGTTTGAGTCAGAGAAAGACATCTCCCCACCTGTTCACTCTGCTTTCCACGGTGCCGGCCTCACGTTGGGTTGGCACTCCTTCAGGATCTCCAAATGCCTTTAATGGCTTCCGTCAACGACCTGGTTTCCTGTTCAGGTTGGACAAAAAGGGGAAATCATTTCTCAAAGCTGTTTGAGATGGACGAGGAAGTGTCTTTCCATGAGCTCTTTGCAGACCTGTCCTCAGATATTGTTGGTACCAACTGGCTTTTGTGCTCATCTCTGATGATAGCCAGGGGACAGGGCTACCTTGATCTGAGAAAACTCTGGAACCAGCAGTTGGCTTGGCAAGGGGAAATGTGGCTAAATGCCTAAAATTCAAGAAGGGGGCTGCAAGGAGGTACCACGTAGTCTACTAACCATTGCTTGGAACATTAGTGTTCCCATAATCTTATGCAGTTAAATGAATGAAATAGAGGTTTATATCATAACCATTATCATATCAAGCACATAGTAAGCATGCAATAAAGGCACCTACATTGGGCTACCTTAAATCTGTTAAACATAGAGAACACGGCTCTTAGTTGGCAACTAATTAACAAGAAATCACAGGTACTTTTGAGGTTGCCATAATGACCAGGGGCCTATAGTAATTTTTTCTTTTTGTGCAGTGGTTCTCAAATGTGGATGCAAATTGGAGGAACCACGTCGGGAGCTTTGAAAAATACTGTCACCTGCGCCCCACATCCAAAGATGCTTATTGGATTAATCTGGGATAGGAGCCTTAGAGTTTTAAAACTCCTCAGGTGACTGTGACTCACAGCCAAGCTTGAGGACCTCGGGCATAGGGGATCTCAGCATGGGCATGTCCCAGGGCAGCGGGCGGGCATGTCCAGGGCTTCCCTGGAGCTCATTTTTATAATTCTCTTCTCTTCTATTCCAAACTAGTAACTGCCAGATTCTTCCCTCTGTGCTGGGACTCCCAGAGGTTCCACATCCTTTCCATTTCAGTATGAAAAAGAAAAAAGGAAAAAACGAAATGTGAGGGTGGAAGCCAAGAGCGGGGAAGGCCTACTGTCAATATGGTGTGTTAGGAGAAAGGGACAAAAGGGTGGTGAGAGAAAACACGAAGCAATGCAAGAGTCTCTCTCTTTGGCACTGGGATGTGGTTGGAGATGCACATTTAGGCTTTGCCTCAGACGCAGATTCCCACACAAACACCCATACACATACAGACACATCATCTGAAATGTCTTCCTAGCCTCCTCCCTGCCCAGCCCACTGCCAACCACTTGCTTAGAATATTGCTGCAACTTCCTAAGACGCCTAAAACATGAATAAAGGAGAAAGGCTATGTTTATGCAGTCACTCACACTCCTTTATTCATCTATTCTATAAATATTGATTGAGCACCTACTATGTGCCAGATACACTGCCAGGTGGTAGAACAACAGTGAACAGAATAGGAGCTTATAGCTTGTATAAGGGCCCTGATCTGGAAAGTTTTTGAAGTGTGTGAGAGGGCAATGATTATCTTGTTCATGAGTTCTTGAGTTCTTTTCTCTCTACCTTGTTTTTTGAATGAATACTCACTGAATGAATTAATGCCTGAGTATATTACTGAGAGAAGACCAGAGTAACTGGAGCATGGTAAATGTAGGAGTGAAACTATATTTAGGTTGGAAAAATGGGCAGATAGTTATGCTAAGCCTTGTGGTCTATGGTTGTTGTTTTGTTTTTTTAATGAGACATTATTTTCTGTGCATTAAAAAATGATTGCATGTCTTCAAATAGGGACTAAGGTCAGGGAAAGAATCTCTGAGACCAGAGGGATAAGAAAGAGCCATTTGGGCAAAGAATAGGCTGGAAGAATATTCCAGAAAGAGGAAACAAGATATGCAAAAGCTTGTAGTCAAGAAAGGCATGTTTGAAGAAGTGAAGAGCACTGTGCTTTACCTGGAGATAGGAGATGGAAGGTAGTCTAGTGCAGAGACAGGGAAATGGATACGGCACAGAGCAGTAGATGCTGTAGATTCAGCAAGTACATTTGATGCTGAATCTTACAGGAAATTAGAGGAGGGCTGTCTAACCTAGACTTGGGAGCCAAGAAAAGCTCCTTGGAGAATGAAACGACTAAACCAAATGGAGAAAGTGGATGGATTTAGGAGAAAGCAGGTAGTGGCAAGGTAAGTGAAAATGGAAGGGGAAGCAAGGATGTGGCAATCTTGCTTCAGAAAATGCTGAATCTACATAAGCATAAAGAAGTAAGAAAGCATCTTAAACTTTAGAGCTAAATCTTGGTTATGTCAGAGAAATCAAATTTAATTTTAAAAATTTATAGAGACTTACTTGCATAAGGTCACAATTAGTAAGTGATGTTGAAACAAGGCTCCATGCGGTCTGACTCCAGAGTCCATGCTCTTAGCTCTTGTGCTTACTGCCTCATCAATGTCACGGAATAAAGACATAAAAGGAGGGAGGCCCACGAACATACGGATTCAAATATATATGTATTTCTATTTTCCTATATATTCTCTATTTCTGGAAATTATCTCTTTCCTGTAATTGAACTTCAAACAAGATAAAAGAGACCAGATAATCAGCCATATTGATAATAAGACAAAAGCCAGAGGAAAAATTTACTGGAAGGCAAATCAGATCTAAACATAGGGTGTCAAGAAAAGTTAATTGGATTGAAGCCTATACCAAGCAAAGGAGATTTATGTTTTCCTGTTGTAGTTAACACGTAGAAACCTACAGAAAAAGAAAAAACGTTCTTGTTGTTAATTTTCTGTCTTGCATTGTAGAAAATTTACTGCCAAAAAAGGAAGATCACCCACAATTTATAAGCAAATGTAAATTGTAGGATATTTAGAGAAACAAAGTGCCATAAATTGGTTAAATATATTATGGTCCCCACTAGAGGAATAGTTACTGACATTGGAAAATGTGATATTTTTATTTAAAAAAGCAAATCAAAAATCATATTACATATTAAAGTATAATTTTTAGAAAAAGCAACAGAAACAAATAGACATATGTGGAAAAGTATTAGGGGTTTATATACTTAAATGTAAATGCTGTTAACTTTTGTGTGGTTTTGATAACTTTAAAATTTTTCCTATTTAAATCTTGAGTTGTCTACCCTTTAAAAATATGAATATATTACTTTATAAGTATAAAAATTATACAAATATCAGAGTACTTTGTGCATCTCTTTGAGGGGAAGCTAATTTCCCTCTAGATTATACATGAGCATGTGGTACAGCTCTCAGAAAAGCAATGTAAACTTTTCCCTTGACCAAGGTAATTGGCTCAAGTTGTAGCCAAAGTGAAGCTAAGAAGACATGAGCAGTGGTTTGCTGGGGGAAGCTTTGAAGGAGTCTTCTTTGCTTATCTGAGAGAGCTTCTCAAAGCCATCCTTTCTCTTGCCATCATGTAGATAAAGAAGCACTTAGTCCAGAGAGCTGTCGGCAGGCATGTTTCATCCATGGTGGGGAGCCTGCCTCAAGATAGGCACCTTGAAAGGCAAAGAGAGAGTTGCAAACGAGCTGGACTTGATGGCTGAGTGGAGTTGCTGAATCCAACCCTCCTGGAGCTGAGCCCCACCTGTTGTCATCCTGTAAGAAGCCATGCATCCTCTTCATTATTTACTCTAGTTTGAATTGTTTTTCTGTTTGTTTTTTCCTGTTAATTATAACCAAGCACAGTCTACCTTCTGGAACGTTACTAATAGGTCAGTTAAGATATTTCTTCTAGGTTACTAAAAATTATTGATGTTTTTATTTTTCTTGACCTAGCTGGTATATCCTAGAACTATGCTGTCCAATGCAGTATTCACTAACCAGATGTGGCTATTTAAATTTAAATTAGTTAAAATAAAATAAAATAGAACATAAATTTCCTTAGTTGTACTAGCCACGTTTCAAACATTTCATAGCCACATGCACACAGTGGCTGCTGTCTTGGCCAGGAGAGGTGGGGAGCATTTTCAGTGTCACAGGAAGGTCTACTCCCCAGTGCTGTGGGAGAGCAACGAGGGAGGCCGCAGGGAGTAGAGAGAAGACCCTCAGAGGAGGAGACCGGTACCCACTGGGGGATGGGGCTCTTCTATGTTCAATATAATGGAATTCTAAGTGCTTTCATTTGATTTTTAATATTTGTAGAATTTTTATTTTCCAAGACTCAGCTGTGAGCTCTACCATCAGGTCATCTTTGGATATCAAATACTGAGAAACAGGGCTAAAAATTCAGGAAAGTTTACTTTTTTTCCTTCTAGCAAAAATACCCAACGTAAGTTTAGTAGCAGCTAGGTATGGATTTAAACTAATGTATTGGCCAATTTCCTTTCCTTACTGTCATAGCAATAATCTCTCACAGAACAAGGTGGTCAACTGAATAAGTGTCACACTTCACAAATGCATGCTACTGGCTAGCAAAAGAACCAGCAAAGGCTATTGGGGGTTGAGAGTGCACAAAAGCTACTGATTTCTAGAAAAACAGTTCATTATGCATGCCATCTTGATAGTGAATTCATATTTTCTTTTGATTCATTCATTATTCCTCATTTATTCACACAACCATTTGAATGTCTACTATATAGCAGGTAGTATATAGTATATATTTGATTTTAAAGATACAGCAGCGAACAAGGTGCTGGTTCTCCTTGCCCATGGTGATTCTACTAAGGAGATAAAGCAGATATCAAACAGATAATTCCAGGAGCAGTTAATTACAATGGCATTTAAGGCTACACAGATGATATTCTGAAAGCCGTAGGAGTATAAACCGTATGATCTGGTTTAGAGCATTAGAGAAAGCTATTGGGGGGAGTTTCCCTGTCTCATTTAAGGACTCTAGAAAAAAGTAGAGTAGGAACCAAGAGTGACAGTGTTTATAAGAGATGAGGCTAGAAAGTAGACAGGGGCCACAGCTAATGCAACATACTGTAACTGTGGTCATGAATTTGGACTTTCTTTGAAGCTTAGTAGGAAACCATTGAGAGGTTTTTAAATAACAGAAGTGGTATGATCGATATACATCTCACACATATTCTGTGTGGCTGCAGAGATGGGTGGGAGACACAGCTGAGGGCAAGTGGACTAGTTAGGAAAGTGCTGTTGTAGTTCGGGTAAAAGATGATGGGAGCCTAGGTGCTGAAGCTTGAATGGAGAGGGACAGAATGAACGGATTTAAGGCATGTATAGGAAGTCAAGTTAATAGGAAATGACATGGTATGTGGGAGTTCATGGAGAGGAGATGGCAAAGACAGTCTTCATTTCTGGCTTGAATCAGTGAGTGGGTGAAGGGGCATGTCATAGAGTGAGTTTGGGGGATGGTGACTATGAGTCCAGTGATGGTTCAGAGAGTTTTATAAACCATGTTATAAATCATGTTATCGCTTTTATTATCATCAAAGCAGTCATTTTCATGACCTTTATGTGCTTATATGTTTATACTCTTGTAATAAAGTGACCACTCAATGTCTAAGATAACAATGTATTTATCACTTTTATTAGAGAGAAGTTGGTGAAGTTCTTATGGTTTGAACTCTCTGTTTTAAAAGGAGAATAAAGAGAGAAGTGGAAGAACAAAAGAAATTACCTTATTCTTTCTTTTGCTTCTGAGAGACAGACAAGGTAAGCAATGAGGAATTATAATTGATAAAGTAATTGCAGAGATAGGCTGCTAGAGGTGAAAAATGAGACTCCTACATGAAGGTTATCTTTTCTTCCAGCCTAAGAAAAATCTTGTCTTCCATTTGCCCTTTTTCACAGTTACTGGAAATTCTGCTTTATATTTCAGATCCAAATTATACCATTGAATATCGCCAGCTTGATAGAAAATTATTTACTTTTGTTCATTTTATCTTATTGTTGATGATTTTTATTTTTTTTTGACCAGCAATTTAGTTTTTTGTTTGTTTTGTCTTGTTTGCTTTTGCTGTTTTTGTTTTTTTTTGTTGTTTTTTACAATTATTTTAAGAAATAATTGTTTTCTTCTTTACTTCTACTGCCAGGAAGCTTAGAGTTAAATAGTGCTTCCACTATATCTGTAGATGGTGTGTATTTTATGTTCAAACTTCACAGTAGGCTCATCTTTCTTTGCTTGTTTGCCTTTTATTGTTATCATGTAAAATTATTACTTATTTCTAATTTGTTCGCCTAGAATTTGGTTGCTTAGAGCTTAGAGCTCTGGGAATCAAAGATGAGAATCATTTATAGTTCTTCAACCTTATGACATTAGTTCAGTCTCTTAACTTCTCTGAAATTTAGGAATTCATCCACAAAACAGAAATAACTGTAATACAGACCCATTACCACTTTTGTGAGTATAAATGAGACACTGATGTAATGGCTCAACTGGTGCTTGGTACATAGAAAAAGGCTCCCCAAAGTAAGTATTAATACAATAGAATCCTCCTCATTATTATATGATCATCAATCATCATCAATATTATATATTACTAGAGGCCTGGTGCACAACAATTTTGCACTCGAGGTGGGGGGTCCCTCAGCCCAGCCTGTGCCCTCTCGCAGTCTGGGACCCCTTGGGGGATGACCACCTGCTGGCTTAGGCCTGCTCCCCAGAGGATTGGGCCTAAGCTGGCAATCAGACATCCCTCTGGCAGCCCGGCAGCCCTCGGGGC
>NW_006295269.1:3500831-3507538 GCF_000327345.1 Myotis davidii | reverse complement strand
CTTTAGCTCTGAGGTGCGGCTCCAGCTCTGAGACCTCGGCTGCTGAAAGCAGGTATCTGGTTTGTTTGGCTTCTATAATTGAAACACTGTTGCAACTCCAGCTCAGCTGGCTGGCTGAAAGCCTGGGGTTTGTTTAGCTTCGATAATTGAAACTTTGCTGCTTTCAGAGCTCAGAGCCAGGCCGCAGCAGGCGGGGAACCTTGGCTTTCTCCATCACTGGAGCAAGCAAGTCTCCTGCTCTCTTCAGCTGCGTGGCTGCCGGCCGCCATTTTTGTTGGCAGTTAATTTGCATATCTCACTGATTAGCCAATGGAAAGCGTAGCGGAAGTATGGTTAATTATCCTTTTTGTCTTTTATTAGATAGGATTATTATTATTCAGATTTTCTTGTTGTACTTCATCTGCTTTCTATTCATCATCCTTTTCCAATTCTTAGCTTAAATATATTTTGAAACAATGCATGGTACAGAATAACACTGTAAATAAGGGAAGTATACTAGTTTGTACCAAAGGGAAGACTGACAAGCTAGGGATGTTGCTGTATATCTGGCATGGGGCACATACTAGGTAGGATTCCATGAGAGATGGGAATATTTCAAGTGAGTTCTATAAAAGAGGTGATAACACAATTGATTTATGCAGTTGGGCTATGGAAAAAAGATAGGGTAATATTAATACTTACCCAAGGGAAAAGATCTATTATCATCAGGGATTTAAAACAGACACACTGTCAACCAACTGATGGGCAGCCCCAGTTACTACAGAAAACAGAAGCATAGAGATTAGAGGTCAGGTGCCATGACAATGGTCCTTTTATCCACGCCTCCATTCACATTAGTCAATTAAATGGAACAAGAGAAAACATCAGGGCTGTGAAAAACCAACCAAAATGTGTTTTCTCAAGAAATACTTAGAACTGGTTTAAATGCTGTGCATATAAGGCACTTTAGTTTGACTGAAAGTTGGCATGTTTCTCAGTCCAGATATAATTTATTTAAATTCCCTTACTTGCTTTTCAATTTAGAAATATGCACAAACATAAAATCTTGTACATCTCATTTTTTTCTGCACATTTGAGAATTAAAAATAGCCAAATTATTAAGTGGATTGTTCCTCAACTAAGCTAAAGATGCCAAGAAATGGGAAGTGTGGTAATCATGGGAATGAGGGAGTTAATGGTGGTACTTTGAGCCTTAATACAGAATTCGGGCCCTCCCATTGGTCCCCCCCCCACACACACACAGAACTTACTACTACAAAGTATATGTGAGGGTATTTCCCCCCCTAGGTTTTCATAATTATTTGGAGAGATACAGGAAGGAGTCACACGCCACAGGATATCTTTTTCCACCAAAATATACCCAGTGGGAACTCCTGCCCTCAGAGCTTTTATTTCTGCGCCTCTAATGTGTTTCTCCCTAGCTCTGTCTCTCTGCTCCTCACTATTTTTTTCTTCCCTCCCGATTTCTACCCTATTACATACTGGAACCCCATTCCTCCTCCCCCTGCCTTTTACTATGCAGGCAATTTGCTGAATATTCTTGTTTCTTTAAGAATTCTGAGTGTGTCAGCTCCCCCCCCCCCTTACTTTCACTGAGCCTTTCTTATGACAGAATGTGGATTCCTCCACAGGGAGGAGTTCTGGTGATTGGGATTTTCTTTCTGTAATGTATGCACAAGTGTGCACTTAGGCAGACACTGTATTTGAAAGGTGAATCTTTAGGGATTAAGCATTAGGTAGGATTCCATGAGAATTAAGCATGAGGGATGGGCTATGGTGCTCTGGTCTTTTGCCTTTTGAAATATTGTGCTGCATAACAAAATGGCTGAACAGAGCATGCTCATGGGCAACGGAAGTGATCAGCTTATAACTCCTGGTTTATGAGAACTCTTAGATACTCCGGCTGCAACAATCAACGCTTTGGACCTAACACTGCTCCAATAAAAGACCTCCAAAGTATTTCTATTGCGGAGGGCTCAGTGAAGGTAGGAACTTGGTGAGATGTAGACACTGCTATCTCCTCAGTGCTTAGAACAGTGGCTAGGACATAAAAATTGTTTAATAAAAAATGTTATATGAATAATACTGGCTAAAATCTTCATCAGTCAGGATAGATTTGGATATGCTGTCATAACAAATAGCCCCCAAGTCTCAATTGCTTAAAGAACAAACTATTGCCTGTTCATTATGTACGTGCATTATGGGTTGGTATGGGAAACGGGAGGCCTCTCCTCTTTGTAGCCAGGCATGGATCCAGGCTGAGAGTGCAAAGAGAGATCTGGGGAGGGAGAGGTGCTTCAACCTTTAAATGTTCCAACTTTAAAGCGGTGCCTCATTGGCTGAAAGTTTACAGTCCACCCAACCATGAAGGATCAGGAAGTGCAAGCTTACAGTTGCAAAGGTAGAAAGGCCCACACTTCTTTGAGATGTTCACTTTTAGTTGGGAGAATGGACTAAATTGTCTTAAATATCAATGTGTATGGATGTTTTTATTATTAGGATAAATGATAATTGGCTACAATATAATCAACTACAATGTATTTGATAGAAAACAATGGAAGTGTTGATATTCTTGTTTCATTACATACATAGATAGAAATTCACTTTAACCTTAAAGGGCAAGTCTTTCTTCCAACCTTTTTAATTTTTTAAAAAATTTTAATTATCAACAATTCCTATTTGAGTGGCTTGAACAGAATCCATAGAACATGTTTCAAGTTTGTTAAAATGAGTTGAATTCTAGATAAGGAACTATATTGAGCCTTAATTAAATCCATAGAAATGAAGAAAAGGATGGTTACAGATTTTCAAAATGGTAGCCTTTATTAGCAAATATGAACTTCCTTTTCATTTTAATTCAGTCGCATAGCAAGAACAAAAACAAGAGCAATCATAGGGCTAAGACCAGTCTCCACACTGCTATTTTCCAAATCCCTGGAAGGGACTCAATATTTGCCTCTTAAAAAAGTGAGTAATTTTTTGAGAGTGTTTTAATGTTAATGTACATTGAATGGCAAGATTATTATGACCAGCCAGATTATTATGACCACCCCATCAGTACTTCATTGACACTTCCAAAAATACTGAATATTGAAAACTTCCTAAGCAAATACTCTCAAGGTTTTATTATTATTATTATTTGCATAACTAATTCACTTCATTGTATTGATGGGGTGGTCATAATAATCTAGCCGGTCATAATAATCTGGCCACTCAGTGTATAATGTAATAATTAACTTCATGTAGTTTGTTTTTCCCAGAAATTGTTTTATCCCAGTATTTAATAGATGGGCTCCTAAGCTAATCACTGGGGTTTGCAATCTTCTCTATCACTTACTCGCTCTATTACCTTCAGCAAATTTCTTAATCTCTCTGTCCTCTCTGATAATAGCAATATGTTCTGAGGTCAGTGAAAAGGATTAAATTACACCTTACAGGAAACATACTATGGAGTAGAACCAGCACATGGTGAAGGCTTAACAAACATTAGCTGCTGCCACTGATGTTATTATTATTTTAGTCTTGATATTGCCCAGTCTGTGTCAACTTTCTATATATATTCACCAATACAACAATAATGAACCACAGAAAGGACACATACAATACCAAGTAGAACTCTGGTGTTTGACTTATTTTTAACTGTAAGATGAGTAGTCACTGTTATCTTGAATTTGTTTGTTGGTCTGATTCACTAAACAGTTGTTAAGTTACAAAGAGCTATTATGCGTGCATGGTGCAATGAGAAAGACCAGGGGGAAAGACTGATGAGCCTGGAGGTCCCCACACTCTCTCATTGTTTGTAAAACGGGAAGAGACAATGGCTTCCAGATATTCATCACAGCAGCAAACCTTCTTTATAATGCCTGCAAAAAGGCAAGAGACTATTCTTAAGCATTTCAAAAGGTTTTTGAGGAGGAAAATTATAAGAATTAACTAGATTTTCAAAACAACACAAAAGACTAGATAGTAGAATCTTTGACCATGGAGATCACGTCAATCGTGTTTTCTGCCTTGTCCCCATGCATCTGCACATACTAGGTGCTTTATAAGAGATTTGTGAAAGAATTGAATGAGTATTTCTGAGAATCATTGCTGGTGCAATGCTGTCTATAAGTGACCTTACATTGTTGATATTTAGGTACAATCCAAACACACTAGATTTCCAAAGAAAGTGTTCAAACCTTAGCACTAGAACACAATATTAAACTTTTGAGTATTTCCTCTTCCCATCTCAGCATTTTATTTGAGAAGGAGGGACATTTAAAAATAGCGCTTTCGGCATATTTATTTGTCAAAACCCAAACTTCAATACAGGAAATGACATATTTCTATTTATTAAACACGTTAAAAAAAACTCAGAAGGTTTTTATTGGGCTTATGCAGATAAACATTATATTGTATTCCAGATATGCCATATTCCCAGATTTAGCTGTCAAAACATTTGAGAGACTTGAATGTATATGAACTTACCAACATTTTTTGTTAACTTATTGGTTATAAGAACATTAAGGGGTTAGAAATGGCTCATATTTCACTTTCCCATTTACTTTAGAAGTCTAATACCCATTAACGTTATCAATATTTTGCAGAATGCTTTTTGCTTTTGTTTCTCCTTCCTTCTTTATTCTTTTGGCAAATGAGTGTTATTGATACAATCTCTAACCTAATGTACCAGGCACTACAGTGTTACAGTGCTGCTCGAGTTGTGGAAGAGTCAGTGGGCAGGTAGTACAACCCACTGTAGCTGTAATAGAGGTAATGTCACTTTAAGACATGTGATACTTTACAGAGGAGGGATGTATTGAAACAGACTCCTGCTACTTACAGCACCGTGTAGCAGCCCAGCTCCTACATTTTGCTGCCTACTCTGCCCTGAATGCACCGGAGAGGGGATGGTCCGTCATTAATTATAAACTGATTCTCATCAGGAAACTGCACATTATCTCACCATCACTTCAAAGGTCTCGTCAGGCAGAGGTGACGGCAGGAGATGATTTAAAGGTGAAAATGACAAGGTTTCCAGCCTTCAAACCTTGGCTCCTCTTTTGACAATACAGTCTGAATGAACCCGATGTCTCCTTTATTGTGGAAATAGCATCAGAAGAGAAGAAACATTCTTTAAAAAATCCTGATAAAGAAGACTATTGGAAGCTCTCTTTAAAAATATCTTGAATCGTGGCACAGATGGGTTTTAGAAAGTGGTAGAGCTTTCCAATGAACACTAACAGAGAGCTCTGCTCCTGGCTGGATTTCTCAGGTAAGAAGCCTCTTCTAAGGATTTAAGATTCAGAAAGCAGATTTGTAACCTATTCAGTCTTCTCTAGGGAACTAGGTAAGGCTGCATGCATTATTTGGGGGAAAGCACCTACCAACATAGAGAGTCAGCTATGGAGCGATATGTAGGGACCTTGAAAGTAATGCTGAGAATGAAAGAAAGTTAAATTTAAAAGAAAGAAAACCCTGTAAAGGTCAAGTCACAGTAATCTTTCTGAGTGCCAAGATCAAGTGGGTGATGAAACGAGCAAGAGGCACTGGACAACTGTGACATTTTGATTGTTGCTGCATTTTAGCTGAAATTCACAAGCAGTCAGTGCGCGCCACGGTCACCTCTGCTTTGTCTTTCTATAATTTTCAGGGTATTTTGCAAAGACCCCAAAATGCATTCATTCAGGATTCCCAGGAGGGGTGTTGCTATTTAACTGCTGAAGAGAATGAATCTATGTTACACTGATAGTTCTGGAGACAATGAGCTAAATCTGTTGTATACAAAAGTAAACAGTGGGCAGTGAGACAATTAGAAAGTGGATGGTCCATCTGAATCCCAGACTGGGGCCGCAAAAGCACCATGCTGTTGAAAATAATGTTTTCCTACTTTGCACTTAATTATGGTTGTCACCATTTGTCTATTATAGTCCTAAAACCCTTCTTAAAGACACCTCTCTCTTAAAAACCCATAAATTAGCTTGTACTATGTCTCTATACACACACATATAATGCATATTTTTGCTTTCTAAAATTACAGTCTCTTGAAAGAGTACTAATTTCCATGAGTAAAAAGCCACGATGGGAGGTCACTAGCAGGTTTTAAATCTATAGTTGGAATACTTGAAGTGTATGATTTGACAATGGGAAATTAAAAAAAAAAGATAAAGAAACAAACTTGGTTCCGAAGCTCTCTCTACCTAAGAGAATAGCATACACCTCACTGTATTCCTGTGTAGAAAATGCTTCCCTATCACTGGCTGAGTGAGGATGATGTTCAAATTGATTAATCTGGCAAGATGAAGTGCGGCAGAAGGTGTTGTTTGAGAAATTGGACATTATGTAGCGTAGCTGAGCCTTTGCAGTCTAAGGTCCGTATGGGTGCAGATAAGACTGTCAAAGTTTCGGCGCCTGTGAAAAGGTGTGTGCTCATCCATAAATGCATACACCACCTGTATATGCATATTCATCAACACTGTATCTCAAATGCCACCACGGGATCCGAGGCGGCGACGCAATATTGTAAATTACGGCTTGCTCTATGGTGGACGCACAGGGCTTGCATGTGACACTCATTCTGGCTGAAGACAATTCCTTCTGATTTTCAGTTCGGCCAGAGAGACTGATTCTATCAGATCACAACATGCCTCTGAGAAATGATTACTTAGTTTAGAAGATAGCAGAGTGATAAAAAATTCATGACTGTGGAATTAAAAAAAAAAAAA